>NC_052066.1:1800000-2100000 GCF_015852505.1 Tachyglossus aculeatus | reverse complement strand
GTTGGGGGCCCATTATAATAATAATAATAATAATGGCATTTATTAAGCACTTACTATGTGCAAAGCACTGTTCTAAGCGCTGGGGGGGGGGATACAAGCTGATCAGGTTGTCCCACGGGGGGCTCACAGTCTTCATCCCCATTTTACAGATGAGGGAACTGAGGCCCGGAGAATCAATCAGTCAATTGTATTTATTGAGCGCTTACTGTGTGCAGAGCACTGTACTAAGCGCTTGGGAAGTCCAAGTTGGCAACATATAGAGACGGTCCCTACCCAACAGTCAGGTCACATCTTTTCCGTCACCAATGCCCATCCGGTCCTCAGTCGGGGGCCCATTATAATAATAATAATAATAATAATAATGGCATTTATTAAGCGCTTACTATGTGCAAAGCACTGTTCTAAGCACTGGGGAGGTTACAAGGTGATCAGGTTGTCCCACGGGGAGCTCACAGTCTTCATCCCCATTTTGCAGATGAGGGAACTGAGGCCCGGAGAATCAATCAATCAATCGTATTTATTGAGCGCTTACTGTGTGCAGAGCACTGTACTAAGCGCTTGGGAAGTCCAAGTTGGCAACATACAGAGACGGTCCCTTCCCAACAGCGGGCTCACATCTTTTCCGTCACCGATGCCCATCTGGTCCTCAGTCGGGGGCCCATTATAATAATAATAATAATAATAATAATAATAATAATAATAATCATGGCATTTATTAAGCGCTTACTATGTGCAAAGCACTGTTCTAAGCGCTGGGGAGATTACAAGGTGATCAGGTTGTCCCACGGGGGGCTCACAGTCTTCATCCCCATTTGACAGATGAGGGAACTGAGGCCCGGAGAAGTGAAGTGACTTGCCCAGAGTCACCCAGCTGACAAGTGGCGGAGCCGGGATTTGAACCCATGACCTCTGACTCCAAAGCCCGGGCTCTTTCCACCGAGCCACGCTGCTTCTCTTAATGCTTCTCCATTTTGCTCCCCGTTGCCACCCCATCTGCTGGGCTTCCCCGCTCTCCTACCGGCCTGCTCATTCATTCATTTCATTCATTCAATCGTATTTATTGAGCGCTTCCTGTGTGCAGAGCACTGGACTAAGCGCTTGGGAAGTCCAAGTCGGCAACATCTAGAGACGTTCCCTACCCGACAGTGGGCTCACAGTCTAGAAGGGGGAGACAGACAACAAAACATATTAACAAAATAAAATAAATAGAATAAATATGTACAAATACAATAAATAAATCAATAGAGTAATAAATATATACAAACATATATACATATATAGATGTATACGTATATACAGACATCAAGTGCTTAGTCCAGTGCTCTGCACACAGTAAGCGCTCAATAAATACTGTTGAATTCATTCATTCATTCAATTGTATTTCTTGAGCGCTTACTGTGTGCAGAGCACTGTACTAAGCGCTTGGGAAGTCCAAGTCGGCAACATCTAGAGACGGTCCTTACCCAACAGCGGGCTCACAGTCTAGAAGGGGGAGACGGACAACAAAACAAAACGTGGACATTCATTCATTCATTCAATCATTCAATCGTATTGATTGAGCGCTTACTGTGTGCAGAGCACTGTACTAAGCGCTTGGGAAGGACAAGTTGGCAACATAAAGAGACAGTCCCTACCCACCAGCGGGCTCACAGTCTAGAAGGGGGAGACGGAGAACAAAACCAAACATACTAACAAAATAAAATAAATAGAATAAATATGTACAAGTAAAATAAATCAATAGAGTAATAAATATATACAAACGTTCATTCATTCAATCATATTTATTGAGCGCTTACTGTGTGCAGAGCACTGTACTAAGTGCTTGGGAAGGACAAGTTGGCAACATATAGAGACGGTCCCTACCCAACAGCGGGATCACAGTCTAAAAGGGGGAGACGGACATCAAAACCAAACATACTAACAAAATAAAATAAATAGAATAAATATGTACAAGTAAAATAAATCAATAGAGTAATAAATATATACAAACGTTCATTCATTCAATCATATTTATTGAGCGCTTACTGTGTGCAGAGCACTGTACTAAGCGCTTGGGAAGGACAAGTTGGCAACATACATACAGGTATACATATATACATGTATACATATATACAGACATCAAGTGCTTAGTCCAGTGCTCTGCACACAGTAAGCGCTCAGTAAATATGATTGAATTCATTCATTCATTCAGTCGTATTTATTGAGCGCTTACTGTGTGCAGAGCACTGGACTAAGCACTTGGGAAGTCCAAGTTGGCAACACGTAGAGACGGTCCCTACCCAACAGCGGGCTCACAGTCTAGAAGGGGGAGACAGAGAACAAAACAAAACATATTAACAAAATAAAATAAATAGAATAAATATAATAATAATAATAATGTTGGTATTTGTTAAGCGCTTACTATGTGCAAAGCACTGTTCTAAGCGCTGGGGTAGGTACAAGGTAATCAGGTTGTCCCACGAGGGGCTCACAGTCTTCATCCCCATTTTCCACATGAGGGAACTGAGGCCCAGAGAAGTGAAGTGACTTGCCCAACGTCACACAGCTGACAAGCGCCGGAGCCGGGATTTGAACCCATGACCTCTGACTCCAAAGCCCGGGCTCTTTCCACTGAGCCACACTGCTTCTCCTGTAAATATGTACAAGTAAAATAAATTCATTCATTCAGTCGTATTTATTGAGCGCTTACTGTGTGCAGAGCACTGTACTGAGCACTTGGGAAGTCCAAGTGGGCAACATCTAGAGACGGTCCCTACCCAACAGCGGGCTCACAGGCTAGAAATCAATAGAGTAATAAATAGATACAAACATATATACAGGTATACATGTATACATATATACAGACATCAAGTGCTTAGTACAGTACTCTGCACAGAGTAAGCGCTCAGTAAATATGATTGAATTCATTCATTCATTCATTCAGTCGTATTTATTGAGCGCTTACTGTGTGCAGAGCATTGTACTAAGCGCTCGGGAAGTCCAAGTCGGCAACATGTAGAGACGGTCCCTACCCGACAGTGGGCTCACAGTCTAGAAGGGGGAGATGGACAACAAAACCAAACATATTAACAAAATAAAATAAATAGAATAAATATGTACAAATAAAATAAGGAAATAAATCGAGTAATAAATATGTACAAACATACATACATATGGTCTATATCTGTAAAATGGGGATGAAGACTGTGAGCCCCCCGTGGGACAACCTGATCATCTTGTAACCTCCCCAGCGCTTAGAACAGTGCTTTGCACATTGTAAGCGCTTAATAAATGCCATCATTATTATTATTATATATATCTGTATATATGTACATTATATATATATATATATATACACATATCTGTGTATATGTATACATATCTGTGTATATATACATCTGCCCCTCACCCGCTCCCCTCCCTGCCCCCCTAGTTACAAGTTACATTGTAACTACAGAGCAGCAGCGTGGCTCAGCGGAAAGAGCCCGGGCTTTGGAGTCCGAGGTCGTGGGTTCGAATCCCGGCTCCGCCACTTGTCAGCTGGGTGACTTTGGGCAAGTCACTTCACTTCTCCGGGCCTCAGTTCCTCGGTTAATAATAATGTTATTATTATTATTATATTCACTTCTCTGGGCCTCAGTGACCTCATCTGTAAAATGGGGATGAAGACTGTGAGCCCCCCCGGGGGACACCTTGTATCCCCCCCGCCCCACAGCGCTCTGCACATAGTAAGCATTTAACAAATGCCATCATTATTATTATTATTGTTGTTGTTGTTGTTATTATTATTATTATTATGATTATTATCATTATTATTATTTTCACTTCTCCGGGCCTCAGTTCCTTGGTTAATAATAATGTTATTATTATTATAGTCACTTCTCTGGGCCTCAGTGACCTCATCTGTCAAATGGGGATGAAGACTGTGAGCCCCCCCGGGGGACACCTTGTATCCCCCCCCCCCACCCAGCGCTCTGCACATAGTAAGCATTTAACAAATGCCATCATTATTATTATTATTATTGTTATTATTATTATTATTATTGTCATTATTATTATTTTCACTTCTCCGGGCCTCAGTTCCTTGGTTAATAATAATGTTATTATTATTATAGTCACTTCTCTGGGCCTCAGTGACCTCATCTGTCAAATGGGGATGAAGACTGTGAGCCCCCCCGGGGGACACCTTGTATCCCCCCCCCCCCCCCCCAGCGCTCTGCACATAGTAAGCATTTAACAAATGCCGTCATTATTATTATTATTATTGTTATTATTATTATTATTATTATCATTATTATTATTTTCACTTCTCCGGGCCTCAGTTCCTTGGTTAATAATAAGGTTATTATTATTATAGTCACTTCTCTGGGCCTCAGTGACCTCATCTGTAAAATGGGGATGAAGACTGTGAGCCCCCCCGGGGGACACCTTGTATTCCCCCACCCCCCAGCGCTCTGCACATAGTAAGCATTTAACAAACGCCGTCATTATTATTATTATTATTATTATTATTATTTTCACTTCTCTGGGCCTCAGTGACCTCATCTGTAAAATGGGGATGAAGACTGTGAGCCCCCCGGGGGACAACCTGATCACCTTGTATCCCCCCCAGCGCTCTGCACATAGTAAGCGTTTAACAAATGCCATCATTATTGTTATTATTATTATTATATTCACTTCTCTGGGCCTCAGTGACCTCATCTGTAAAATGGGGAATAAGACTGTGAGCCCCCCGGGGGACAACCTGATCACCTTGTATCCTCCCCAGCGCTTAGAACAGTGCTTTGCACATAGTAAGCGCTTAACAAATACCATCATTATTATTATTATTAGTGCTTGGCACATAGTAAGCGCTTAACAAATACCATCATTATTGTTATTATTATTATTATTATTACTCCAGCGCTTAGAACAGTGCTTGGCACATAGTAAGCGCTTAACAAATACTACTGCTACTAGTATTATCCCTCGTTGGCTCCCCATCAGCTTGGCTCAGTGGAAAGTGCACAGGCTTGGGAGTCAGAGGTCATGGGTTCAAATCCTGGCTCCGCCAGTTGTCAGCTGGGGGACTTTGGGCAAGTCACTTCACTTCTCCGGGCCTCAGTTCCCTCATCTGGAAAATGGGGATGAAGACTGTGAGCCCCCCGTGGGACAACCCGATCACCTTGTAACCTCCCCAGCGCTTAGAACAGTGCTTTACACATAGTAAGCGCTTAATAAATACCATAATTATTGTTATTATTATTATTATTCTCTGGGCCTCAGTGACCTCATCTGTAAAATGGGGATGAAGACTGTGAGCCCACCTTGGGACAACCTGATCACCTTGTAACCTCCCCAGCGCTTAGAACAGTGCTTTGCACATAGTAAGCGCTTCACAAATACCATCATTGTTATCATTATTAGTGCTTGGCACATAGTAAGCGCTTAACAAATACCATCATTATTATTATTATTATTACCCCAGCGCTTAGAACAGTGCTTGGCACATAGTAAGCACTTAACAAATGCTACTACTACTAGTATTGTCCCTCGTTGGCTCCCCATCAGCATGGCTCAGCGGAAAGCGCACAGGCTTGGGAGTCAGAGGTCACGGGTTCAAATCCTGGCTCCGCCCCTTGTTAGCTGTCTGACTTTGGGCAAGTCACTTCACTTCTCTGGGCCTCAGTGACCTCATCTGGAAAATGGGGATGAAGACTGTGAGCCCCCGTGGGACAATCCGATCACCTTGTAACCTCCCCAGCGCTTAGAACAGTGCTTTGCACATAGTAAGCGCTTAACAAATACCATCATTATCATTATTATTCTTCTCTGGGCCTCAGTTCCCTCATCTGGAAAATGGGGATGAAGACTGTGAGCCCCCCGGAAGACCACCCGATCACCTTGTAACCTCCCCAGCGCTTAGAACAGTGCTTGGCATATAGTAAGCGCTTAACAAATACCATCATTATTATTCTTCTCTGGGCCTCAGTGACCTCATCTGGAAAATGGGGATGAAGACTGTGAGCCCCCCGGGGGACAACCCGATCACCTTGTATCCCTCCTCAGCGCTTAGAACAGTGCTTGGCACATAGTAAGCGCTTAACAAATACCATCATTATCATTATTCTTCTTCTCTGTGCCTATCATTATTCTTCTTCTCTGGGCCTCAGTGACCTCATCTGGAAAATGGGGATGAAGACTGTGAGCCCCCCGGGGGACAACCCGATCACCTTGTATCCCTCCCCAGCGCTTAGAGCAGTGCTTGGCACATAGTAAGCGCTTAACAAATACCATCATTATTATTATTATTATTTTCTGGGCCTCACTGACCTCATCTGTAAAATGGGGATGAAGACTGCGAGCACCCCGTGGGACAACCTGATCACCTTGTAACCTCCCCAGCACTTAGAACAGTGCTTTGCACATAGTAAGCGCTTAATAAATGCCATTATTATTATTATTATTATTATTATTATTATTATTATTATTATTTGCCGCCAGTCCCCTCTTTTATCCCCCCGCCCCATTTCTGCTGGGTCCATTTGCCCCCCGGCCCATCACCATTTCTTTTCGTTTCATTTTCTTTTTACGGTATTTGTTAAGCGCCTACTCCGGGCCGGGCACTGTAGTGAGCACCGGGATAGATTGGAGATCAATCAACCAATCAATCGTATTTATTGAGCGCTTACTGTGTGCAGAGCACTCTACTAAGCGCCTGGGAAGGACAAGTTGGCAACATCTAGAGACGGTCCCTACCCGACAGTGGGCTCACGGTCTAAAAATCATCATTCATTCACTCAGTCGTATTTATTGAGCACTTACTGTGTGCAGAGCACTGGACTAAGCGCTTGGGAAGTCCAAGTTGGCAACATATAGAGGCGGTTGTTCGAGCTCTTACGCTGCTCGGAGAAGCAGCGTGGCTCAGTGGAAAGAGCCCGGGCTTTGGAGTCAGAGGTCATGGGTTTGAATCCCGGCTCCGCCAATTGTCAGCTGGGTGACTTTGGGCAAGTCACTTCACTTCTCTGGGCCTCAGTTCCCTCATCTGGAAAATGGGGATGAAGACTGTGAGCCCCCCATGGGACAACCTGATCACCTTGTATCCCCCCAGCGCTTAGAACAGTGCTTTGCACATAGTAAGTGCTTAGTAAATGCTATTATTATTATTATTATTATTATTATTATTATTATTATCTGGAAAATGGGGATGAAGACTGTGAGCCCCACGTGGGACAACCTGATCACCTTGTAACCTCCCCAGCGCTTAGAACAGTGCTTTGCACATAGTAAGCACTCAATAAATGCCGTTATTATTATTATGATTATGATCTGTAAAATGGGGATGAAGACTGTGAGCCCCCCGTGGGACAACCTGATCACCTTGTAACCTCCCCAGCGCTTAGAACAGTGCTCTGCACATAGTAAGCGCTTAGTAAAATGCCATTATTATTGTTATTATTTTTATCTGGAAAATGGGGATGAAGACTGTGAGCCCCCCGCGGGACAACCTGATCACCTTGTAACCTCCCCAGGGCTTAGAACAGTGCTTTGCACATAGTAAGCGCTTAATAAATGCCATTATTATTATTATTATTCTTATCTGGAAAATGGGGATTTAGAGTGTGAATGGGGACAACCTGATCACCTTGTAACTTCCCCAGCGCTTAGAACAGGGCTTTGCACATAGTAAGCGCTTAATCAATGCCGTTATTATTATTATTATTATTATTATTATTATTATTATTATTATTATCTGGAAAATGGGGATGAAGACTGCGAGCCCCATGTGGGACAACCTGATCACCTTGGAACCTCCCCAGCGCTTAGAACAGGGCTTTGCACATAGTAAGCGCTTAATTAATGCCGTTATTATTATTATTATTGTTATTATTATTATTATTATTATTATTATTATTATCTGGAAAATGGGGATGAAGACTGTGAGCCCCATGTGGGACAACCTGATCACCTTTTAACCTCCGCAGCGCTTAGAACGGTGCTTTGCACATAGTAAGCGCTTAATAAATGCCATTATTATTATTCTTATTATCTGGAAAATGGGGATTTAGAGTGTGAATGGGGACAACCTGATCACGTTGTAACTTCCCCAGCGCTTAGAACAGGGCTTTGCACATAGTAAGCGCTTAATTAATGCCGTTATTATTATTATTATTATTATTATTATTATTATTACCTGGAAAATGGGGATGAAGACTGCGAGCCCCATGTGGGACAACCTGATCACCTTGGAACCTCCCCAGCGCTTAGAACAGTGCTCTGCACATAGTAAGCACTTAATAAATGCCGTTATTATTATTATTATTATTATTATCTGGAAAATGGGGATGAAGACTGTGAGCCCCCCGTGGGACAACCTGATCCCCTTTTAACCTCCGCAGCACTTAGAACGGTGCTTTGCACATAGTAAGCGCTTAATAAATGCCATTATTATTATTATTATCAACATTAATATTGTTATTATTGTTATTATTATTATTATTATTATTATTATTATTACCATGTGCAGTGCACTGTACTGAGCCCTCGGGAAAGAGCGGCACAACCATAACCAGTGCCAGTCCCTTCCCACAACCGGCTCACGGTCTAGCGGGGAGAACTAATAGTGACGGTATCTGTTGAGCGCTTCACCATTCATTCATTCATTCATTCATTCATTCATTCATTCATTCAGTCGTACTTATTGAGCGCTTCCTGTGTGCAGAGCACTGGACTAAGCGCCTGCGCCAGGGCCGGCGCTCAGAACAGTGCTCCGTCATCTCTATCCGTTGCCAACTTGTCCTTCCCAAGCGCTTAGTCCAGTGCTCTGCACCCAGGAAGCGCTCAATAAATACGATTGAATTCATTCATTCATTCAGTAAATACGATTGAATGAATGCTGCATGACTGTGGGCAAGTCACTTCACTATTCTATTTATTTTATTTTGTGAATATGTTTTGTCGTCCGTCTCCCCCTTCGAGACTGTGAGCCCGCTGTTGGGTAGGGACCGGCTCTAAATGTTGCCAACTTGGACTTCCCAAGCGCTTAGTACAGTGCTCTGCACACAGTAAGCGCTCAATAAATACGATTGAATGAATGAATGAATAAATACGATTGATTGATTGATTGATTGATTAGACTGTGAGCCCACTGTTGGGTAGGGACTGTCTCTATGTGTTGCCGACTTGTACTTCCCAAGCGCTTAGTCCAGTGCTCTGCACACAGGAAGCGCTCAATAAATACGATTGAATGAATGAATGAATGAATAAATACGATTGATTGATTGATTGATTAGACTGTGAGCCCACTGTTGGGTAGGTACTGTCTCTATGTGTTGCCGACTTGTACTTCCCAAGCGCTTAGTACAGTGCTCTGCACACAGGAAGCGCTCAATAAATACGATTGATTGATTGATTAAGAAATGCCATTAGAAAAATAAAAAATTGTACTTAGCCCGTGAGTCCCGTGTCGGGCAGGGACCCGGCCTGGCCCGCTTCACTTGGGCCTGCCGAAGCGCTCAGAGCATAGTAAGCGCGTGACTCAGTGGAAAGAGCCCGGGCTTGGGAGTCAGAGGTCGTGGGTTCTAATCCCGCCTCTGCCGCTTCATTCATTCATTCATTCAGTCGTATTTATTGAGCGCTGACTGGGTGCAGAGCACTGGACTAAGCGCTTGGGAAGGACAAGTTGGCAGCAGATGGAGACGGTCCCTACCCGACAGCGGGCTCACAGTCTAATCAGTCAATCAATCAATCGTATTTATTGAGCGCTTACTGTGTGCAGAGCACTGGACTAAGCGCTTGGGAAGGACAAGTTGGCAACATCGAGAGATGGTCCCTACCCGACAGCGGGCTCACAGTCTAATCAATCAATCAATCAATCGTATTTATTGAGCGCTTACTGTGTGCAGAGCACTGTACTAAGCGCTTGGGAAGGACAAGCCCACTTTTGGGTAGGGACTGTCTCTATATGTTGCCAACTTGTAATTCCCAAGCGCTTAGTACAGTGCTGTGCACACAGTAAGCGCTCAATAAATACGAATGATGATGATGATGATGATGACGACAAGTTGGCAGCAGGTAGAGACGGTCCCTACCCAACAACGGGCTCACAGTCTAATCAATCAATCAATCATATTTATTGAGCGCTTACTGTGTGCAGAGCACTGGACTAAGCGCTTGGGAAGGACAAGTTGGCAACATCTAGAGACGGTCCCTACCCGACAGCGGGCTCACAGTCTAATCAATCAATCAGTCAATCGTATTTATTGAGCGCTTACTGTGTGCAGAGCACTGGACTAAGCGCTTGGGAAGGACAAGTTGGCAACATCTAGAGACGGTCCCTACCCGACAGCGGGCTCACAGTCTAATCAATCAATCAATCAATCGCATTTATTGAGCGCTTACTATGTGCAGAGCACTGTACTAAGCGCTTGGGAAGGACAAGTTGGCAACATAGACAGTCCCTACCCGGCAGTGGGCTCACAGTCCAATCAATCAATCAATCATATTTATTGAGCGCTTACTGTGTGCAGAGTACTAGACTAAGCGCTTGGGAAGGACAAGTTGGCAACATAGAGAGATGGTCCCTACCCGACAGCAGGCTCACAGTCTAATCAATCAATCAATCAATCGTATTTATTGAGCGCTTCCTGTGTGCAGAGCACTGGACTAAGCACTTGGGAAGGACAAGTTGGCAACATGTAGAGACGGTCCCTACCCGACAGCGGGCTCACCGTCTAATCAATCAATCAATCAATCGTATTTATTGAGCGCTTACTGTGTGCAGAGCACTGTACTAAGCTCTTGGGAAGGACAAGCCCACTTTTGGGTAGGGACTGTCTCTATATGTTGCCAACTTGTACTTCCCAAGCGCTTAGTACAGTGCTCTGCACACAGTAAGCGCTCAATAAATACGAATGATGATGATGATGACAAGTTGGCAGCAGGTAGAGACGGTCCCTACCCAACAACAGGCTCACAGTCCAATCAATCAATCAATCAATCGTATTTATTGAGCGCTTACTGTGTGCAGAGCACTGTACTAAGCGCTTGGGAAGTACAAGTTGGCAGCAGATAGAGACGGTCCCTACCCAATAGCAGGCTCACAGTCTAATCAATAGATCAATCGTATTTATTGAGCGCTTACTGTGTGCAGAGCACTGGACTAAGCGCTTGGGAAGGACAAGTTGGCAACAGATAGAGACGGTCCCTACCCGACAGCGGGCTCACAGTCTAATCAATCAATCAATCAATCGTATTTATTGAGCGCTTACTGTGTGCAGAGCACTGGACTAAGCGCTTGGCAAGGGCAAGTTGGCAACAGATAGAGACGGTCCCTACCCATCAGTGGGCTCACAGTCGAGAAGGGGGAGACAGAGAACAAAACCAAACATACTAACAAAATAAAATAAATAGAATAGATATGTACAAGTAAAATAAATGGAGTAATCAATCAGTCAATCGTATTTATTGAGCGCTTACTGTGTGCAGAGCGGTCATTCATTCATTCAGTCGGATTTATTGAGCGCTTACTGTGTGCAGAGTACTGTACCAAGCGCTTGGGAAGGACAAGTTGGCAACATCTAGAGCTGGTCCCTACCTAACAGTGGGCTCACAGTCTAGAAGGGGGAGACACGCAACAAAACAAAACATATTAACAAAATAAAATAGAATAGAATGAAATAAAATGGGGAGATCTGCCGCTTATAATAATAATAATAATAATATTTATTAAGCGCTTACTATGTGCAAAGCACTGTTCTAAGCGCTGGGGAGGTTACAAGGTGATCAGGTTGTCCCATGGGGGGCTCACAGTCTTCATCCCCATTTTACAGATGAGGTCACTGAGGCCCAGAGAAGTGAAGTGACTTGCCCAAAGTCACACAGCTGACTGTTGGCAGAGCCGGGATTCGAACCCATGACCCCTGACTCCAAAGCCCGGGCCCTTTCCACTGAGCCACGCTGCTTAATAATGATAATAATGGCATTTATTAAGCGCTTACTATGTGCCAAGCACTGTTCTAAGCGCTGGGGAGGTTACAAGGAGATCAGGTTGTCCCACGGGGGGCTCACGGTCTTCATCCCCATTTTCCAGATGAGGGAACTGAGGCCCAGAGAAGTGAAGTGACTTGCCCAAAGTCACACAGCTGACTGTTGGCAGAGCCGGGATTCGAACCCATGACCCCTGACTCCAAAGCCCGGGCCCCTTCCACTGAGCCACGCGGCTTCTCAAATAAGAACGCTGCTTGCCAGGTGTGTGACGTTGGGCAAGTCACTTCACATCCCCGGGCCTCAGTTCCCTCATCTGGAAAACGGGGATGAAGACTGTTGCCAACTTGTACTCCCCAAGCGCTTAGTCCAGTGCCCTGCACATAGTAAGCGCTCAATAAGTATGAATGAACGAATGAATGTCCACATGTTTTGTTTTGTTGTCTGTCTCCCCCTTCTAGACTGTGGGCCCGTTGTTGGGTAGGGACCGTCTCTAGATGTTGCCAACTTGGACTTCCCAAGCGCTTAGTACAGTGCCCTGCACACAGTAAGCGCTCAATAAGTACGAATGAATGAATGAGAGCCCCACGTGGGACAACCCGATTACCGTGTATCCTCCCTAGCGCTTAGAACAGTGCTTGGCACATAGGAAGTGCCTAATACCATTGTTATTATTATTCATCCAGTCGTATTTATTGAGCGCTTACTGTGTGCAGAGCACTGGACTAAGCGCTTGGGTTCGAATCCCAGCGGTGCCTGCAGTGTGGGGATGGTATGACAGCGATCATCATCATCATCAATCGTATTTATTGAGCGCTTACTGTGTGCAGAGCACTGGACTAAGCGCTTAATGCATTCCACTCTCTTCTAGACTGTGAGCCCGTCGTCGGGTAGGGACCGTCTCTAGATGTTGCCGACTTGGACTTCCCAAGCGCTTAGTACAGTGCTCTGCACACAGTAAGCGCTCAATAAATACGATTGAGTGAACGAATGATTTGGTATGACAGTGATGCATTCCACTCTCTTCTAGACTGTGAGCCCACTGTTGGGTCGGGACCGTCCCTAGACGTTGCCAACTTGGACTTCCCAAGCGCTTAGTACAGTGCTCTGCACACAGTAAGCGCTCAATAAATATCATCATCATCATCAATCGTATTTATTGATTGAATATGATTGAATGAATGAATGAATGAAGTACAATAATAATAATAATAGTAATAATGGTATTTTTAAGTGCTTACTATGTGCCAAGCACTGTTCTAAGCGCTGGGGAGGTTACAAGGTGATCAGGTTGTCCCCCGGGGGGCTCACAGTCTTCATCCCCATTTTCCAGATGAGGTCACTGAGGCCCAGAGAATAATAATAATAATGATAATGATAGCATTTGTTAAGCGCTTACTATGTGCAGTGCACTGTTCTAAGCGCTGGGGAGGTTACAAGGTGATCAGGTTGTCCCCCGGGGGGCTCACAGTCTTCATCCCCATTTTACAGATGAGGTCACTGAGGCCCAGAGCATAATAATAATAATGATAATGATAGCTTTTGTTAAGCGCTTACTATGTGCAGTGCACTGTTCTAAGCGCTGGGGACGATAACAAGGTGATCGGGTTGTCCCCCGGGGGGCTCACAGTCTTCATCCCCATTTTCCAGATGAGGTCACTGAGGCTCAGGGAATAATAATAATAATAATAATGATGGCATTTGTTAAGCGCTTACTATGTGCCAAGCACTGTTCTAAGCGCTGGGGAGGATACAAGGTGATCAGGTTGTCCCACGGGGAGCTCACAGTCTTAATCCCCATTTTCCAGATGAGGGAACTGAAGCCCAGACAATAATAGACTTCTAGACTGTGAGCCCGCTGTTGGGTAGGGACCCTCCCTATACGTTGCCAACTTGTACTTCCCAAGCGCTTAGTCCAGTGCTCTTTACATAGTAAGCGCTCAATAAATACGATTGAATGAATGAATGAATGAAGTACAATAATAATAATAGTAATAATAATAATGATGGTATTTGTTAAGCATTCACTATGTGCCAGGCACTGGTCTAAGTGCTGGGGAGGTTACTGGGTGATCAGGTTGTCCCCCGGGGGGCTCACAGTCTTAATCCCCATTTTCCAGATGAGGTCACTGAGGCCCAAAGAATAATAATAATAATAATAATAATGATGGCATTTGTTAAGCATTTACTATGTGCAATGCACTGTTCTAAGCGCTGGGGAGGTTACAAGGTGATCAGGTTGTCCCACGGGGGTCTCACGGTCTTAATCCCCATTTTCCAGATGAGGTCACTGAGGCCCAGGCAATAATAGAGTTCTAGACTGTGAGCCCGCTGTCGGGTAGGGACCGTCTATATGTTGCCAACTTGGACTTCCCAAGCGCTTAGTACAGTGCTCTGCACACAGTAAGCGCTCAATAAATGCGATTGAATGAATGAATGAATGAAGTACAATAATAGTAATAGTAATAATAATAATAATGATGGTATTTGTTAAGCGCCTACCATGTGGCAAGCACTGTTCTAAGCGCTGGGGAGGTTACAGGGTGATCAGGTTGTCCCACGGGAGGCTCACAGTCTTCATCCCCATTTTCCAGATGAGGTCACTGAGGCCCAGGCAATAATAGACTTCTAGACTGTGAGCCCGCTGTCAGGTAGGGACCGTCTCTATGTGTTGCCAACTTGTACTTCCCAAGCGCTCAGTACAGTGCTCTGCACACAGGAAGCGCTCAATAAATGATTGAATGAATGAATGAATGAAGTACAATAATAATAATAATGATGATGATATTTGTTAAACATTTACTATGTGCCAAGCACTGGGGAGGATAACAAGGTGATCAGGTTGTCCCACGTGGGGCTCACAGCCTTCATCCCCATTTTCCAGATGAGGTCACTGAGGCCCAGAGAATAATAATAATGATGGCATTTGTTAAGTGCTTACTATGTGCAAAGCACTGTTCTAAGCGCTGGGGGGGATACAAGGTGATCAGGTTGTCCCCCGGGGGGCTCACAGTCTTCATCCCCATTTTACTGATGAGGTCACTGAGGCCCAGGCAATAATAGACTTCTAGACTGTGAGCCTGCTGTTGGGTAGGGACCGTCTCTATATGTTGCCAACTTGGACTTCCCAAGCGCTCAGTACAGTGCTCTGCACACAGGAAGCGCTCAATAAATGCGATTGAATGAATAATAATGGCATTTATTAAGCACTTACTATGTGCAAAGCACTGTTCTAAGCACCGGGGGAGGTTACGAGGTGATCAGGTTGCCCCACGGGGGGCTCACGGTCCCCCTCCCCATTTAACAGATGAGGAAAGCTCACAGTCCCCAATCCCCCCATTTGACAGATGAGGAAACTGAGGCCCGGAGAAGGGAAGCGAAACGCCCCCGGCTCAGTGCGCTGGGGGATCTCTCGGCCTTTCCTTCCTTCCTTCCTCTCCCCCTCGTCTCTATATGTCGCCAACTTGTAATAATAATAATAATAATAATAATAATAATAATAATAATGGCATTTATTAAGCGCTTACTATGTGCAAAGCACTGTTCTAAGCGCTGGGGAGGTTACAAGGTGATCAGGTTGTCCTACGAGGGGCTCCCAGTCTTCATCCCCATTTTCCAGATGAGGCAACTGAGGCCCAGACTTCCCCAAAGTCACCCAGCTGACAGTCGGCGGAGCCGGGATTTGAACCCGTGACCCCTGACTCCAAAGCCCGGGCTCTTCCCACTGAGCCACGCTGCTTCTCTAAGCAGCGCCCTGTTCCAAAAGCGCTCAGTCCAGTGCTGTGCACACCGTAAGCGCTCAATAAGTACGATTGACCGATCGATCCCTATTTATTGAGCGCTTCCCGCGGGCAGAGGGCACTGTACTGGGCGCTTGGGAGAGGGCAAGGCGGCAGCGGAGGGAGGCGATCCCTGCCCGCGGCGGGCACGCGGGCCACGCGGGGACGGAGGGGGGTTCGGTCAGCGTCTTAAGAATGACAATAATAATATTAATAATAATATTAATAATAATAGTGATGGTGGCATTTATTAAGCGCTTACTATGTGCCCTTCTGTGCCACGCCGTGCCCCCCGTCGCCCGCCCGCAGGGGAGAAGCCGTTCCAATGCAGTCAGTGCGACATGCGGTTCATTCAGAAATACCTGCTCCAGCGGCACGAAAAGATCCACACAGGTGAGACCGCGGGCGCGGGCAGTTGTGCGTGTGCGTGCGTGTAGTTGTGCGTGTGATATGTACACACCTGTATATGTGTTTGCACATATTTATTACTCTATTTTACTTGGCCCTATCTAGTCTACTGCTTTGATTTTGTTAGCAGGTTTGGTTTGGGTCTCCGTCTCCCCCTTCTAGGCCGTGAGCCCGCTGTCGGGTAGGGACCGGCTCCATATGTTGCCAACTTGGACTTCCCAAGCGCTTAGTACAGTGCTCTGCGCACAGGAAGCGCTCAGTAAATAGGATTGATTGACCGTGCGGGCGGCGCGTCGTCCCTCAGCCCGCTCCCCCGCCGCGGGGAGCGGCCCCGGGTGCACGGACCTTGGACGAGTGGCTTCGCAGCGCTTAGACCAGTGCTTTATTTTGTTCTATTTATTTTATTTTGTCCTATTGATTTTATTTTGTTCTGTATTTATTTTATTTTGTTCTATTTATTTTATTTTGTTCTATTGATTTTATTTTGTTCTATATTTATTTTATTTTGTTCTATATTTATTTTATTTCGTTCTGTTTATTTTATTTTGTTCTATATTTATTTTATTTCGTTCATTTTATTTTATTTTGTTCCATTTATTTTATTTTGTTCTATCGATTTTATTTGGTTCAATTGATTTTATTTTGTTCTATCGATTTTATTTTGTTCAATTGATTTTATTTTGTTCTATTGATTTTATTTTGTTCTATTGATTTTATTTTGTTCTATTTATTTTTTGTTCTATTATTTATTTTATTTTGTTCTATTGATTTTATTTTGTTCTATTATTTATTTTATTTTGTTCTATTATTTATTTTATTTTGTTCTATTTATTTTATTTTGTTCCATTGATTTTATTTTGTTCCATTGATTTTATTTTGTTCTATTTATTTCATTTTGTTCTATTGATTTTATTTTGTTTCATTGATTTTATTTTGTTCCATTGATTTTATTTTGTTCTATTTATTTCATTTTGTTCTATTGATTTTATTTTGTTCTATTTATTTTTTGTTCTATTATTTATTTTATTTTGTTCTATTGATTTTATTTTGTTCTATTATTTATTTTATTTTGTTCTATTATTTATTTTATTTTGTTCTATTTATTTTATTTTGTTCCATTGATTTTATTTTGTTCCATTGATTTTATTTTGTTCTATTTATTTCATTTTGTTCTATTGATTTTATTTTGTTTCATTGATTTTATTTTGTTCCATTGATTTTATTTTGTTCTATTTATTTCATTTTGTTCTATTTATTTTATTTTGTTCTATTTGTTTTATTTTGTTCTATTATTTATTTTATTTTGTTCTATTGATTTTATTTTGTTCTATTGATTTTATTTTGTTCTATTTAGTTTATTTTGTTCTATTTAGTTTATTTTGTTCTATTTCTTTTATTTTGTTCTATTTATTTTATTTTGTTCTATTATTTATTTTATTTTGTTCTATTATTTATTTATTTTTTTTCTATTATTTATTTTATTTTGTTCTATTGATTTTATTTTGTTCTATTGATTTTATTTTGTTCCATTGATTTTATTTTGTTCCATTGATTTTATTTTGTTCTATTTCATTTATTTTGTTCCATTTATTTCATTTTGTTCTATTTATTTCATTTTGTTCTATTTAATTTATTTTGTTCTATTTCTTTTATTTTGTTCTATTTCTTTTATTTTGTTCTATTTCTTTTATTTTGTTCTATTTTTGGCCAAGTCGCTTCGCAGCGCTTAGACCAGGGCTTTATTTTGTTCTATTGATTTTATTTTGTTCTATTGATTTTATTTTGTTCTATTGATTTTATCTTGTTCTATTGATTTTATTTTGTTCTATTGATTTTATTTTGTTCTATTGATTTTATTTTGTTAGTATGTTTGGTTTTGTTCTCCGTCTTCCCCCTTCTGGACTGTGAGCCTGCTTTTGGGTAGGGACCGTCTCTAGGTGTTGCCGACTTGGACTTCCCAAGCGCTTAGTACAGTGCTCTGCACACAGTAAGCGCTCAATAAATACGATTGATTGATTGATTGAGTGATTGTGCGGGCGGCGTGTCGTCCCTCCGCCCACCCCCTCCGTCCCCCCCCCCAAATGCACGGACCTTGGACAAGTCGCTTCGCTGCGCTTCGACCAGTGCTTTGCACATGGTAAGCGCTTCCTAAATGCCATTATTATTATCATTATTAATCAATCAGTCGCATTTGTGGAGCGCTTACTGTGTGCTTATTATTATCATTATTAATCAATCAATCAATCAATTGTATTTGTTGAGCGCTTACTGTGTGCAGAGCACTGGACTAAGCGCCTGGGAAGTCCAAGTGGGCAACATATAGAGACGGTCCCTACCCACCAGCAGGCTCACAGTCTAGAAGGGGGAGACAGAGAACAAAACCAAACATACTAACAAAATAAAATAAATAGACTAAATCAATCAATCAATCAGTCGTATTTATTGAGCGCTTACTGTGTGCAGAGCACTGGACTAAGCGCCTGGGAAGTCCAAGTTGGCAACATAGAGAGACGGTCCCTACCCAACGTGGGCTCACAGTCTAGAAGGGGGAGACAGACAACAAAACCAAACATACTAACAAAATAAAATAAATAGAATAGATCAATCAATCAATCAGTCGTATTTATCGAGCGCTTACTGTGTGCAGAGCACTGGACTAAGCGCTTGGGAAGTACAAGTCGGCAACACATAGAGACGGTCCCTACCCAACAGCGGGCTCACAGTCTAGAAGGGGGAGACAGACAACAAAACCAAGCATACTAACAAAATAAAATCAATAGAATAGATCAATAAATCAATCAGTCAGTCGTATTTATTGAGCGCTTACTGTGTGCAGAGCACTGGACTAAGCGCTTGGGAAGTCCAAGTTGGCAACACATAGAGACAGCCCCTACCCAACAGCGGGCTCACAGTCTGGAAGGAGGAGACAGAGAACAAAACCAAACATGCTAACAAAATAAAATAAATAGAATAGATAGGTACAAGTAAAATAAATAAATAGAGTAATAAATATGTACAATCATATATACATATATACAGGTGCTGTAGGGAAGGAGGTAAGATGGGGGGGATGGAGAGGGGGAATAGATGTGTACAAGCAAAATAAATAAATAGAGTATCTCCGTGCCTCAGTTCCCTCATCGGAGAAATGGGACGGCGAGCCCCACACGGGACAGGGACTGTGTCCAACCCGACGTGCTTGGATTCACCCAGTGCTTAGTAATAATAATAATAATAATAACAATAATAATAATAATAATAATAGTAGTAGTAATGGCATTTATTAAGCGCTTACTATGTGCAAAGCACTGTTCTAAGCGATAATAATAATAATAATAACAATAATAATAATAATAATAATCCCCCTTCTAGACTGTGAGCCCACTGTTGGGTAGGGACCGTCTGTATTCTGTTCAATTCTATTCTATTCTATTCTATTCTATTCTATTCTATTCTATTCTATTCTATTCTATTTATTTTATTTTGTTAGTATGTTTGGTTTTGTTCTCTGTCTCCCCCTTTTAGATTGTGAGCCCACTGTTGGGTAGGGACCGTCTCTATCTGTTGCCAACTTGGACTTCCCAAGCGCTTAGTACAGTGCTCTGCACACAGTAAGCGCTCAGTAAATAGGATTGATTGATTGATTGATATATGTTGCCAACTTGGACTTCCCAAGCGCTTAGTCCAGTGCTCTGCTCTGCACAGTAAGCGCTCAGTAAATACAATTGAATGAATGAATAGTAATGATGATGGCATTTATGAAGTGCTTACTATGTGCAAAGCACTGTTCAAAGCGCCGGGGAGGTTATGGGGTGATCAAGTTGTCCCACGGGAGGCTCACAGTTTTAATCCCCATTTTAATAATAATAACGATGGCATTTATTAAGCGCTTACTATGTGCAAAGCACTGTTCTAAACGCCGGGGAGGTGACAAGGTGATCAGGTTGTCCCACGGGGGGCTCAGAGTCTTCATCCCCATTTTAATAATAATAATGATGGCATTTATTAGGCGCTTGCTAAGTGCAAAATACTGTTGTAAGTGCTTCATAAATGCCGTTATTATTATCATTATTAGTATCTCCGTGCCTCAGTTCCCTCATCGGTGAAATGGGACAGCGAGCCCCACACGGGACAGGGACTGTGTCCAACCCGATGTGCTTGGATTCACCCAGCATTTAGTAGTAATAATAATAATAATAATAATAATGATGGCATCTATGAAGCGCTTACTATGTGCAAAGCACTGTTCTAAGTGCCGGGGAGGTTAGAAGGTAATCAGGTTGTCCCATAGGGGGCTCACAGTCTTAATCTCCATTTTAATAATTGTAATGATGGCATTTATTAAGCGCTTACTATGTGCAAAGCACTGTTCTAAGCGCCGGGGAGGTTACAAAGTGATCAGGTTGTCCCATGGGGGGCTCACAGTCTTAATCCCCATTTTAATAATGGTAATGATGGCATTTATTAAGCGCTTACTATGTGCAAAGCACTGTTCTAAGTGCCAGGGAGGTTACAAGGTGACCAGGTTGTCCCACGGGGGGCTCACAGTCTTCATCCCCATTTTAATGATAATAATGATGGCATTTATTAGGCGCTTACTATGTGCAAAGCACTGTTCTAAGCGCTGGGGAGGTTACAGGGTGTTAAGGTTGTCCCCCGGAGGGGTCACAGTCTTCATCCCCATTTTAATAATAATAGTAACGATGGCATTTATTAAGCACTTACTATGTGCAGAGCACTGGTTACAAGGTGATCAGGTTGTCCCACGGGGGGCTCACAGTTTTAATCCCCATTTTAATAATAATAACGATGGCATTTATTAAGCGCTTACTATGTGCAAAGCACTGTTCTAAACACAGGGGAGGTTACAAGGTGATCAGGTGGTCCCACAGGGTGCTCACAGTCTTCATCCCCATTTTAATAATAATAATGATGGCATTTATTAGGCGCTTACTATGTGCAAAGCACTGTTGTAAGTGCTTCATAAATGCCATTATTATTATCATTATTAGTATCTCGGTGCCTCAGTTCCCTCATCGGTGAAATGGGACAGCGAGCCCCACACGGGACAGGAACTGTGTCCAACCCGACGTGCTTGGATTCACCCAGCATTTAGTCATAATAATAATAATAATAATAATGGCATCTATGAAGCGCTTAGTATGTGCAAAGCACTGTTCTAAGCGCCGGAGAGGTTACAAGGTGATCAGGTTGTCCCACGGGGGGCTCACAGTCTTAATCCCCAGTTTAATAATAGTAATGATGGTATTTATTAAGCGCTTACTACGTGCAAACACTGTTCTAAGCGCCGGGGAAGTTACAAGGTGATCAGGTTGTCCCATGGGGGGGGGCTCACAGTCTTAATCCCCATTTTAATAATAGTAATGATGGCATTTATTAAGCGCTTACTACGTGCAGAGCGCTGTTCTAAGCGCCGGGGAGGTTACAAGGTGATCAGTTTGTCCCACGGGGGGCTCACAGTCTTAATCCCCATTTTAATAATAATAATGATGACATTTATTAAGCGCTTACTATGTGCAAAGTGCTGTTCTAAGCGCCGGAGAGGTTACAAGGTGATCAGTTTGGCCCACGGGGGGCTCACAGGCTTAATCCCCATTTTAATAATAGTAATGATGGCATTTATTAAGCGCTTACTACGTGCAAAGCACTGATGTAAGCGCCAGGGAGTTTACAAGGTGATCAGGTTGTCCCACGGGGGGCTCACAGTCTTAATCCCCATTTTAATAATAATAATGATGGCATTTATTAAGCGATTACTATGTGCAGAGCACTGTCCTAAGCGCCGGGGAGGTTACAAAGTGATCAGGTTGTCCCACGGGGGGCTCACAGCCTTAATCCCCATTTTAATAATAGTAATGATTGTATTTATTAAGCGCTTACTACGTGCAAACACTGTTCTAAGCACCGGGGAGGATACAAGGTGATCAAGTTGTCCCACGGGGGGCTCACAGTCTTCATCCCCATTTTAATAATAATAATGATGGCATTTAAGCGCTTACTATGTGCAGAGTACTGTTCTAAGCGCCGGGGAGGTTACAAGGTGATCAGGTTGTCCCACGGGGGGCTCACAGTCTTAATCCCCATTTTAATAATAGTAATGATGGCATTTATTACTGATGGCATTTGTTAAGCGCTTACTTATTAAGCGCTTACTATGTGCTAAGCACTGTTGTAAGCGCCGGGTAGGTTACAAGGTGATCAGGTTGTCCCACGGGGGGTTCACAGTCTTCATCCCCATTTTAATAACAGTAATGATGGCATTTATTAAGCGCTTACTAATGTGCAAAGCACTGTTGTAAGCGCCGGGGACTTTACAAGGTGATCAGGTTGTCCCACGGGGGGCTCATAGTCTTAATCCCCATATTAATAATAATAATGATGGCATGTATTAAGCGCTTACTATGTGCAAAGCACTGTTCTAAGCGCTGGGGGGATACAAGGTGATCAGGTTGTCCCACGGGAGGGGGGTCACAGTCTTCTTCCCCATTTTCCAGATGAGCGAACTGAGGCCCAGAGAAGTGAAGTGACTTGCCCAAAGCCACCCAGCTGACAATTGGCGGAGCCGGGATTTGAACCCACGACCTCTGACTCCAGAGCCCGGGCTCTTCCTGCGGAGCCACGCGGCTTCTCTACTACAGTTCCCGGCACGTACTGAGCACTTAATAAGCGCCACAAGTGTTATTGTTAGGCGGGACAGGGACCGTGTCCAACCGATGTGCTGGTCTCCCCCCCGGCGCTTAGCACAGCGAGAAGCAGCGCGGCGGAGCGTCGGGAGCTCGGGCCTGGGAGTGAGAAGGTCACGGGTTCTAATCCCGCCTCCGCCACGTCTGCTCAGCTCCCCCATCCGTAAACTGGGAATGGAGACCGGGAGCCCCACATGGGAAAAAGCGACAGTGTCCAACCCGTTCGGCTTGGATCCACCCCAGCGCTTAGTACAGCGCCTGGCACATAGTAAGTGCTTAACAAATGCCACAATTGGGATAATTGATTATTATCATTACAGCACCGGCACGTAGTAAGTGCTTAACAAATACCACAGACAAATAGAGAAGCAGCGTGGCTCAGTGGAAAAAAGAGCCCGGGCTTTGGAGTCCGAGGTCATGGGTTCAAATCTCGGCTCAGCCCATTGTGAGCAAGTCACTTCACTTCTCTGGGCCTCAGTGGCCTCATCTGGAAAATGGGGTTGAAGACTGTGAGCCCCCCGTGGGACAACCTGATCACCCTGTAACCTCCCCAGTGCTTAGAACGGTGCTTTGCATATAGTAAGCCCTTAATAAATGCCATTATTATTATTATTATCGTTGTAACCTCCCCAGCGCTTAGAACAGTGCTTTGCATATAGTAAGCCCTTAATAAATGCCATTATTATTATTATTATTATCATTGTAACCTCCCCAGCGCTTAGAACAGTGCTTTGCATATAGTAAGCACTTAATAAATGCCGTCATTATTATTATCATTGTAACCTCCCCAGCGCTTAGAACAGTGCTTTGCATATAGTAAGCACTTAATAAATGCCATCATTATTATTATTATCATTGTAACCTCCCCAGCGCTTAGAACAGTGCTTTGCATATATTAAGCACTTAATAAATGCCATCATTATTATTATTATTATCATTGTAACCTCCCCAGCGCTTAGAACAGTGCTTTGCATATAGTAAGCACTTAATAAAGGCCATTTTTATTATTATTATAATTGTAACCTCCCCGACGCTTAGAACAGTGCTTTGCATATAGTAAGCACTTAATAAATGCCATTATTATTATTATTATTGTATCCTCCCCAGCGCTTAGAACAGTGCTTTGCACATACTAAGCGCTTAATAAATGCCGTCATTATTATTATTATCATTTATTACCATAATTGCTACAATTAATTACTGTTATTATTTCAGTGCCTGGCACATAGTAACAAGCAGCACAATTATTATTATTATTATGTGGATAATTATTATTATTAGAGAAGCAGCGTGGCTCAGTGGAAAGAGCCCGGGCTTAGAAGTCAGAGGTCATGGGTTCTAATTCCGGCCCTGCCACTTGTCAGCTGAGTGACTTTGGGCAGGTCACTTCACTTCTCTGGGCCTCAGTTCCCTCATCTGGGAAATGGGGATGAAGACCGTGAGCCCCCCCGTGGGACAACCTGATCACCTTGTAACCTCCCCAGCGCTCAGTACAGTGCCTGGAACACAGGAAGCGCTTCAGAAATACCATTATTATTATCTGGCTCAGTGGAAAGAGCCCGGGCTTTGGAGTCAGAGGTCATGAGTTCAAATCCCGGCTCCACCAATTGTCAGCTGGGTGACTTTGGGCAAGTCACTTCACTTCTCTGGGCCTCAGTTACCTCATCTGTAAAATGAGGATTAATACTGTGAGCCCCCCAAGGGACAACCCGATCACCTTGGAACCTCCCCAGCACTTACAACAGTGGTTTGTACATAGTAAGCGCTTAATAAATGGCATCATTATTATTATTATTATTCTCTGGGCCTCAGTTACCTCATTTGTAAAATGGGGATTAAGACAGTGAGCCCCCTGTGGGACAACCCGATCACCTTGGAACCTCCCCAGCGCTTAGAACAGTGCTCTGCACATAGTAAGCGCTTAAAAAATGCCATCATTATTATTATTATTATTCTCTGGGCCTCAGTTACCTCATTTGTAAAATGGGGATGAAGTCAGTGAACCCCCTGTGGGACAACCCGATCACCTTGGAACCTCCCCAGTGCTTAGAACAGTGCTCTGCACATAGTAAGCGCTTAATAAATGCCATCATTATTATTATTATTATTATTCTCTGGGCCTCAGTTATCTCATTTGTAAAATGGGGATGAAGACAGTGAGCCCCCTGTGGGACAACCCGATCACCTTGGAACCTCCCCAGCGCTTAGAACAGTGCTCTGCACATAGTAAACGCTTAATAAATGCCATTATTATTATTATTATTATTCTTTGGGCCTCAGTTACCTCACCTTGTATCACCCTCCCCAGCACGTAGAGCAGCACTTTGCCCATAGTAAGCGTTTAACAAATGCCATCATTATTATAATTATTATTCTCTGGGCCTCAGTTACCTCACCTTGTATCCCCCCCAGCGCTTAGAACAGTGCTTGGCACATAGTAAGCGCTTAACAAATGCCATCATCGTCATCATCATCATCTGTAAAATGGGGATTAAGACAGTGAGCCCCACGTGGGACAACCCGATCACCTTGGAACCTCCCCAGCGCTTAGAACAGCGCTTTGCACATAGTAAGCGCTTAATAAATGCCATCATCATCATTATTATTATTATTCTCTGGGCCTCAGTTACCACACCTTGTATCCCCCCCGGTGCTTAGAACAGTGCTTTGCACATAGTAAGCGCTTAACACATGCCATCATCATCATCTGTAAAATGGGGATTAAGACAGTGAGCGCCCCGTCGGACAACCTGATCGCCTTGTATCCCCCCTAGTGCTTAGAACAGTGCTTGGCACATAGTAAGTGCTTAACAAATACCATCATTATTATGATTATTATTATTCTCTGGGCCTCAGTTACCTCACCTTGTATCCCCCCCAGTGCTTAGAACAGTGCTTTGCACATATTAAGCGCTTAACAAATGCCATCATCATCATCTGTAAAATGGGGATTAAGACAGTGAGCCCCCCTTGGGACAACCTGATCGCCTTGTATCCCCCCCAGCGCTTAGAACAGTGCTTGGTACATAGTAAGCGCTTAATAAATGCCATCATTATTATTATTATTATTATTCTCTGGGCCTCAGTTACCTCACCTTGTATCCCCCCAGCGCTTAGAACAGTGCTTAGCACATAGTAAGCGCTTAATAAATGCCATCATTATGACTATTATTATTCTCTGGCCTCAGTTACCTCACCTTGTATCCCCCCCCAGCGCTTAGAACAGTGCTTTGCACATAGTAAGCGCTTAACAAATGCCATCATCATCATCATCTGTAAAATGGGGATTAAGAAAGAGAGCCCCCCTTGGGACAACCTGATCGCCTTGTATCCCCCCCAGCGCTTAGAACAGTGCTTGGCACATAGTAAGCGCTTAATAAATGCCATCAATATTATTATTATTATTTTTGTCTGGGCCTCAGTTACCTCACCTTGTATCCCCCCCAGCGCTTAGAACAGTGCTTTGCACATAGTAAGCGCTTAACAGATGCCATCATCATCATCATCTGTAAAATGGGGATTAAGACAGTGAGCCCCCCTTGGGACAACCTGATTGCCTTGTATCCCCCCCAGCGCTTAGAGCAGTGCTTGGCACATAGTAAGCGCTTAACAAATGCCATCATCATTATTATTATTATTCTCTGGGCCTCAGTTACCTCACCTTGTATCCCCCCCAGCACTTAGAACGGTGCTTTGCCCATAGTAAGCGCTTAACAAATGCCATCATCATCATCTGTAAAATGGGGATTAAGACTGTGAGCCCCGCGTGGGCCAACCTGATCGCCTTGTATCCCCCCCAGCGCTTAGAACAGTGCTTGGCACATAGTAAGCGCTTAGGAAATACCATTATTATTATTATTATTATTATTATTATTATTATTATTATTATTAATATACAAGCCAATGGGGCGCATGTTCCTTTGTGTGTCCTCATCCAGTTTGTGGTGGGGTGTGTTATTTGTGCGGTGCGGGGTTTGCGGTGGGGTCTCCGGGACAGGGACACATCTCGGGGAGCGTGTGCCGGCAGGCCGGAGGGCGGTCCCGACAATCAATCAATCAATCAATCGTATTTATTGAGCGCTTACTGTGTGCAGGGCACTGTACTAAGCGCCTGGGAAGGACAAGTTGGCAACATCTCGAGCCGGGCCTCCCGTCAGGCCTCCTCCCGGCCCGGCCTCGTCCGGTCACCCCCGAGTCGCCGGGCGTCCCTCCCCTGCCCGCCCCTCCGGCCCGGGGTGGGGAAGGCTCCGACCCGAGGAACTGCCAATCAATCGATCAATCAATCAATCCGGGGTATTTATTGAGCGCCTCCCCGAGCTCTTGGGAAGGTGCGACGCGATGGAGTGGGTAAGCACCGGCAGTAAGTCAAGAAACACCGTGATGTCTACACTGTGAGGTAGGGACCGTCTCTAGATGTTGCCCACTTGGCCGTCCCAAGCGCTTAGTACAGTGCCCTGCACACAGTAAGCGCTCAATAAATACGATGGAATGAATGAATGACTCAGTGGCAGGAGCCCGGGCTTGGGAGTCGGAGGTTGTGGGTTCTAATCCCGTCCCCGCCGCTTATCAGCTGGGTGACTTCGGGCAAGTCACTTCATTTCTCTGCGTCTCTATATGTTGCCGACCTGGACTTTCCAAGCACTCAGTACAGTGCTTTGCACACAGTAAGCGCTTAATACGATTGAAGGAGTGAATGAATGGGCCTCGGTTGCCTCATCTGTAAAATGGGGGTGAAGACTGTGAGCCCCCCGTGGGACAACCTGATCACCTTGTGCCCCCCCCCAGTGCTTAGAACAGTGCTTTGCACAAAGTAAGCACTTAACAAATTCATTCATTCATTCAGTCGTATTTATTGCGCACTTACTGTGTGCAGAGCACTGTACTAAGCGCTTGGGAAGTACAAGTTGGCAACATATAGAGACGGTGAATACCATCATTATTAAGTCAGTTCACTTCTCTGGGCCTCAGTGACCTCATCTGTAAAATGGGGATGAAGACTGTGAGCCCCACCACTCGTCTGCTGTGTAACCTTGGGCGAGCCACTCAACTTCTGTGGGCCTCAGTGACCTCATCTGTAAAATGGGGATTAAGACTCTGAGCCCCATATGGGACAATCTGATCACCAAGAAGCAGCGTGGCTCAGTGGAAAGAGCCCGGGTTTTGGAGTCAGAGGTCATGGGTTCAAATCCCGGCTCCGCCAGTTGTCAGCTGGGTGACTTTGGGCAAGTCACTTCACTTCTCTGGGCCTCAGTTCCCTCATCTGTAAAATGGGGATGAAGACTGTGAGCCCCCCCCGGGGACAACCTGATCACCTTGTAACCTCCCCAGCGCTTAGAACAGTGCTTTGCACATAGTAAGTGCTTAACAAATGCTGTCATTATTAAATCAGTTCACTTCTCTGGGCCTCAGTGACCTCATCTGGAAAATGGGGATGAAGACTGTGAGCCCCACGTGGGACAACCTGATCACCGAGAAGCAGCGTGGCTCAGTGGAAAGAGCCCGGGTTTTGGAGTCAGAGGTCATGGGTTCAAATCCCGGCTCCGCCAGTTGTCAGCTATGTGACTTTGGGCAAGTCACTTCACTTCTCTGGGCCTCAGTGACCTCATCTGTAAAATGGGGATTCAGACTGTGAGCCCCACGTGGGACAACCTGATCACCAAGAAGCAGCATGGCTCAGTGGGAAGAGCCCGGGTTTTGGAGTCAGAGGTCATGGGTTCAAATCCCGGCTCCGCCAATTGTCTACTCTGTGACTTTGGGCAAGTCGCTTCACTTCTCTGGGCCTCAGTGACCTCATCTGTAAAATGGGGATGAAGACTGTGGGCCCCCCATGGGACAACCTGATCACCCTGTAACCTCCCCAGCGCTTAGAATAGTGCTTTGCATCATCATCATCAATCGTATTTATTGAGCGCTTACTATGTGCAGAGCACTGTACTAAGCGCTTGGGAAGTACAAATTGGCAACATCTAGAGACGGTCCCTACCCACCAGTGGGCTCCCAGTCTAAAAGGGGGAGACAGAGAACAAAACCAAACATCCTAACAAAATAAAATAAATAGAATAGCTACGTACAAGTAAAATAAATAAATAAATAAATAGAGTAATAAATATGTACAAACATACATATATACAGGTGCTGTGCACTTAATAAATGCCATTATTATTATTATTATTATTATTATTATTACCCAAGAGCTCAGAACAGTGCTTGGCACATAGTAAGTGCTTAATACCATCATTACCATTATTATTTATACTGTAGGACGGGGACTGTGTCCAACCTGATGAACTTTCATCAACCCCAGCTCTGACCGTTGTTGTATTGTACTCGCCCACGCGCTCAGTACAGTGCTCGGCCCACGGTGAGCGCTCAGTACATCCCGTTGAGCGGGTGAATGAACTAGATGAATTTAGGGGGGGAAAGCCGAGTTGAGAGCTAAAATCCTGCCAAGGGGGAACCGGGCTTCGCTCTCCACATCTCTGAATTCATCTCTATATGTTGCCAACTTGTCCTTCCCCAGCGCTTAGTACAGCGCTCTGCACACAGTAAGCGCTCAATAAATACCATTGATTGATTGATTG
Source organism: Tachyglossus aculeatus (assembly GCF_015852505.1). Lineage (NCBI taxonomy): Eukaryota > Metazoa > Chordata > Mammalia > Monotremata > Tachyglossidae > Tachyglossus > Tachyglossus aculeatus. The sequence goes on along the minus strand of NC_052066.1, from coordinate 2,070,585 downwards.
ACATCTTGGGTTCTCTGCCCATGACTGAGACAGACAAAAATGAGCCAAGATCACCTGTCCTTTCTCAAGATCAGGGCCCGATACTGTGCTCCCCCGGGGCTGCTTAATAATAATAATATTAGTAATAATTAATGACTCTATTATTACTATTACTATATTTATTATTACTCTATTTATTTTACTATTGATTATTACTCTAGTTATTTTACTCTATTTCTTATTACTCCATTTTACTTGTACATATCTATTCTATTTATTTTATTTTGTTAATATGGTTTTGTTGTCTGTCATTATTACTCTATTTTACTCTATTATTACTCTATTTTACTTGTACATATCTATTCTATTTATTTTATTTTGTTAATAGGTTTGGTTTTGTTGTCTGTCTTATTATTACTCTATTTTACTCTATTTCTTATTACTCTATTTTACTTGCACATATCTATTCTATTTATTTTACTTTGTTAATATGGTTTTGTTGTCTGTCTTATTATTACTCTATTTTACTCTGCTATTACTCTATTTTACTTGTACATATCTATTCTATTTGTTTTATTTTGTTAATATGTTTGGTTTTGTTGTCTGTCTCATTACTCTATTTTACTCTATTTCTTATTACTCGATTTTACTTGTACATATCTATTCTATTTATTTTATTTTGTTAATATGGTTTTGTTGTCTGTCTTATTATTACTCTATTTTACTCTATTATTACTCTATTTTACTTGTACATATCTATTCTATGTATTTTATTTTGTTAATAGGTTTGGTTTTGTTGTCTGTCTTATTATTACTCTATTTTACTCTATTTCTTATTACTCTGTTTTACTTGTACATATCTATTCTATTTATTTTATTTTGTTAATATGTTTGGTTTTCTTGTCTGTCTTATTACTGTATTTTACTCTATTTCTTATTACTCTATTTTACTTGTACATATCTATTCTATTTATTTTATTTTGTTAATATGGTTTTGTTGTCTGTCTTATTATTACTCTATTTTACTCTATTTCTTATTACTCTATTTTACTTGTACATATCTATTCTATTTATTTTATTTTGTTAATATGGTTTGGTTTTGTTGTCTGTCTTATTATTACTCTATTTTACTCTATTACTCTATTTTACTTGTATATATCCATTCTATTTAATTCATTTTGTTAATACGTTTGGTTTTGTTGTCTGTCTTATTACTCTATTTTACTCTATTTCTTATTACTCGATTTTACTTGTACATATCTATTCTATTTGACTTTGTTAATATGTTTGGTTTTGTTATCTGTCTTATTATTACTCTATTTTACTCTATTATTACTCTATTTTACTTGTACATATCTATTCTATTTATTTTATTTTCTTAATATGTTTCGTTTTATTGTCTGTCTTATTACTCTATTTATTTTACTCTATTTCTTATTACTCTATTTTACTTGTCCATATCTATTCTATTTTTTTTATTTTGTTAATATGTTTGGTTTTGTTGTCCATCTCCCCCTTCTAGACTGTGAGCCCGCTGTCGGGGAGGGACCGTCTCTAGATGTTGCCAACTTGGACTTCCCAAGCGCTTAGTACAGTGCTCTGCGCATAGTCAGCGCTCAGTAAATACCATTGATTGATTGATTGCTTGGCACATACTAAGCGCTTAGCAGACACCACTGTCATTGTCATTATTGTTCATTCATTCATTCGTTCGTATTTATTGAGCGCCTACTGTGTGCAGAGCACTGTACTAAGCGCTTGGGAAGTCCAAGTTGGCAACTGATAGAGACGGTCCCTACCCAACAACGGGTTCACAGTCTAGAAGGGGGAGACGGACAACAAAACAAATCAAGTGGACAGGTGTCAGGACAATACTGTTATTATTATAGAAGCAGCGTGGCTCAGTGGAAAGAGCCCGGACTTTGGAGCCAGAGGTCATGGGTTCGAATCCCAGCTCTGCCACTTGCCAGCCCTGTGACTTTGGGCAAGTCACTTCTCTGGGCCTCAGTTCCCTCATCTGGAAAATGGGGATGAAGACTGTGACCTGATGACCTTGTACCTCCCCGATTCATTCATTCATTCATATTTATGGAGCGCTTACTGTGTGCGGAGCACTGTACTAAGCGCTTGGGAAGGACAAGTCGGCAACATCGAGAGACGGTCCCTACCCGGCAGCGGGCTCGCGGTCTAGAAGGGGGAGACGGACAACAAAACAAAACATGTACAGATGAGGGGGCTGCGGCCCAGAGAAGTGAAGTGACTTTCCCGGGGTCACACAGCAGACAGGTTGCGGAGCCAGGATTAGAACTCATGACCTTCCGACTCCCAAACCCATGCTCTCTCTATCTACTACACCATGCTGCTTCTCTGTGAGCAGCATTAATAACAATAATAATAATAATAATGATGATGGCATTATTAAGCGCCATCATTAAGCATTATTATTATTATTAAGCATTTATTAAGCGCTTACTATGTGCAGGCCTCCTAGACTGTGAGCCCACTGTTGGGTAGGGACCGTCTCTAGATGTTGCCAACTTGGACTTCCCAAGCGCTTAGTCCAGTGCTCTGCACACAGTAAGCGCTCAATAAATACGATTGATGATGATGATGATGATGATGATATGTTGCCAACTTGTACGTCCCAAGCGCTTAGTCCAGTGCTCTGCACACAGTAAGCGCTCAATAAATACGATTGATGAGGATGATGATGATATGTTGCCAACTTGTACGTCCCAAGCGCTTAGTCCAGTGCTCTGCGCACAGTAAGCGCTCAATAAATACGATTGATGATGATGATGATGATGATATGTTGCCAACTTGTACGTCCCAAGCGCTTAGTCCAGTGCTCTGCACACAGTAAGCGCTCAATAAATGTGGTTGATTGATTGCAAAGCACTGTTCTAAGCGCTGGGGAGGTTACACGGTGATCATTAGGACTTTGAGTCTTATGTGGGACAGGAACTGTGTCCAACCTGATTATTTTCTGTCTTCTATCTATCTTCTATTTTCTGTCTTCCCCAGTGCTTAGTACAGTGCCTGGCCCATAGTAAGCATTTAACAAATGCCATAAAAAGAAAATATCCATTTCAGACTTAGGCCAGCCAACCGAAAGGGTTTAAATGCGGCCTTATCTGGCGGCAGATGGCCATTTGATGTCTCTTTCAGAATTATTATCCTAGGACATCTTGTCTTTCACCTGGTGCTGGGCACATAGTAAGCGCCTAACAAATGCCATCACTATTCTTATTATGAAACTGGCAGCAGAGCCATTGTCTCCCTCGCGTTCCTCATTCATTCAGTCGTATTTATTGAGCGCGTACTGTGTGCAGAGCGCTGGACTAAGCGCTTGGGAAGTCCAACTTGGCAACATCTAGAGACAGTCCCTACCCAACAGTGGGCTCCTCCTTTCCACATATGTAGATATGTTTGTACATATTTATTACTCAATTTATTTATTTTACTTGTCCATATCTATTCTATTTATTTTATTTTGTTAATATGTTTGGTTTTGTTCTCCATCTCCCCCTTCTAGACTGTGAGCCCACTGTTGGGTAGGGACGGTCTCTAGATGTTGCCAACTTGGACTTCCCAAGCGCTTAGTCCAGTGCTCTGCGCACAGTAAGCGCTCAATAAATACGATTGATGATGATGATGATGATGAATAAATACGATTGAATGAATGAATGTGAGCCCGTTGTTGGGTAGGGACCATCTCTCTGTGTTGCCAACTTGGACTTCCCAAGCGCTTAGTCCAGTGCTCTGCACACAGGAAGCGCTCAATAAATACGATTGAATGAAGGAATGTGAGCCTGTTGTTGGGTAGGGACCGTCTCTCTATGTTGCCAACTTGGGCTTCCCAAGCGCTTAGTCCAGTGCTCTGCACACAGTAAGCGCTCAATAAATACGATTGAATGAATGAATGTGAGCCCACTGTTGGGTAGAGACCGTCTCTCTATGTTGCCAACTTGTCCTTCCCAAGCGCTTAGTCCAGTGCTCTGCACACAGTAAGCGCTCAATAAATACGATTGAATGAATGAATGTGAGCCCATTGTTGGGTAGGGACCGTCTCTAGATGTTGCCAACTTGGACTTCCCAAGCGCTTAGTCCAGTGCTCTGCACACAGTAAGCGCTCAATAAATACAATTGAATGAAAGTCACTTCACTTCTCTGGGCCTCAGTTCCCTCATCTGGAAAATGGGGATTAATCAATCAGTCAATCAGTCGTATTTATTGAGCGCTTACTGTGTGCAGAGCACCGGACTAAGCTCTTGGGAAGTCCAAGTCGGCAACAAATAGAGACGGTCCCTACCCAACAGCGGGCTCACGGTCTTGAAGGGGGAGACAGAGAACAAAACAAACCATATTCACAAAATAAAATAAATAGAATAGATATGTACAAATAAAATAGAGTAATCAATCTGTACAAACATCTATCCAGGTGCTGTGGGGAGGGGAAGGAGGTAAGATGGGGGGGAGATGGAGAGGGAGAGGGGAAGGAGGGGGCTCAGTCTGGGTAGGGAGACAACCTGATCACCTTGTAACCTCCCCAGCGCTTAGAACAGTGCTTTGCACATGGTAAGCGCTTAATAAATGCCATCATCATTATTATTATCATTCAAATCCCGTCTCCGCCAATTGTCAGCTGTGTGACTTTGGGCCAGTCACTTCACTTCTCTGGGCCTCAGTTCCCTCATCTGTAAATGGGGGTTAAGACTGTGAGCCCCCCGTGGGCCAACCTGATCACCTTGTGACCTCCCCAGCGCTTAGAACAGTGCTTGGCACATAGTAAGCGCTTAATAAATGCTGTTATTATTATTATTAGTAATAAGCACTTCACAAAGGTGATCACCTGGTGACCTCCCCAGTGCTTAGAACAGTGCTTGGCACATAGTAAGCGCTTAATAAATGCTGTTATTATTATTATTAGTAATAAGCACTTCACAAATATGATCACCTGGTGACCTCCCCAGTGCTTAGAACAGTGCTTGGCACATAGTAAGCGCTTAATAAATGCTGTTATTATTATTATTAGTAATAAGCACTTCACAAAGGTGATCACCTGGTGACCTCCCCAGCGCTTAGAACAGTGCTTGGCACATAGTAAGTGCTTAATAAATGCTGTTGTTATTATTATTAATAATAAGCACTTCACAAATATGATCACCTGGTGACCTCCCCAGTGCTTAGAACAGTGCTTGGCACATAGTAAGCGCTTAATAAATGCTGTTATTATTATTATTAGTAATAAGCACTTCACAAAGGTGATCACCTGGTGACCTCCCCAGCGCTTAGAACAGTGCTTGGCACGTAGTAAGCGCTTAATAAATGCTGTTATTATTATTATTAGTAATAAGCACTTCACAAAGGTGATCACCTGGTGACCTCCCCAGTGCTTAGAACAGTGCTTGGCACATAGTAAGTGCTTAATAAATGCTGTTGTTATTATTATTAATAATAAGCACTTCACAAATATGATCACCTGGTGACCTCCCCAGTGCTTAGAACAGTGCTTGGCACATAGTAAGCGCTTAATAAATGCTGTTATTATTATTATTAGTAATAAGCACTTCACAAAGGTGATCACCTGGTGACCTCCCCAGTGCTTAGAACAGTGCTTGGCACATAGTAAGTGCTTAATAAATGCTGTTGTTATTATTATTAATAATAAGCACTTCGCAAATATGATCACCTGGTGACCTCCCCAGTGCTTAGAACAGTGCTTGGCACATAGTAAGCGCTTAATAAATGCTGTTATTATTATTAGTAGTAATAAGCACTTCACAAAGGTGATCACCTGGTGACCTCCCCAGTGCTTAGAACAGTGCTTGGCACATAGTAAGTGCTTAATAAATGCTGTTATTATTATTATTATTAATAATAAGCACTTCACAAAGGTGATCACCTGGTGACCTCCCCAGTGCTTAGAACAGTGCTTGGCACATAGTAAGTGCTTAATAAATGCTGTTATTATTATTATTAATAAGCATTTAACAAATGTGATCACCTTGTGACCTCCCCAGCGCTTCGAACAGTGCTTGGCACATAGTAAGCGCTTAGTAAATGCTGTTATTATTATTATTATCAATAAGCACTTAACAAATATGATCACCTGGTGTCCTCCCCAGCGCTTAGAACAGTGCTTGGCACATAGTAAGCACTTAATAAATGCTGTTAGTATTATCATTATTATTATTATTATTATTATTAAGCACTTCACAAATATGAACACCTGGTGACTTCCCCAGCGCTTAGAGCAGTGCTTAGCACATAGTAAGTGCTTAATAAGTGCTGTTATTATTATTATTAATAATAAGCACTTAACAAATTTCACCTTGTGACCTCCCCAGCGCTTAGAACAGTGCATTGCACATAGTAAGCGCTCAATAAATGCTGTTATTATTATTATTAATAATAAGCACTTAACAAATGTGATCACCCTGTTTCCTCCCCAGCGCTTAAAACAGTGCTTTGCACATAGTAAGCGCTTAATAAATGCTGTTATTGTTATCGTTATTTATAAGCACTTCACAAATATGATCACCTGGTGACCACCCCAGCGCTTAGAACAGTGCTTTGCACATAGTAAGCGCTTAATAAATGCTGTTATTATTATCATTATTAATAAGCACTTCACAAATATGATCACCTTGTGACCTCCCCAGCGCTTAGAACAGTGCTTTGCACATAGTAAGCGCTTAATAAATGCTGTTATTATCATTATTATTAATAAGCACTTCACAAATATGATCACCTGGTGACCTTCCCAGCGCTTAGAACAGTGCTTTGCACATAGTAAGCGCTTAATAAATGCTGTTATTATTATCATTATTAATAAGCACTTCACAAATATGATCACCTTGTGACCTCCCCAGCGCTTAGAACAGTGCTTTGCACGTAGTAAGCGCTTAATAAATGCTGTTATTATCATTATTATGAATAAGCACTTCACAGAGGTGATCACCTGGTGACCTCCCCAGCGCTTAGAACAGTGCTTGGCATGTAGTAAGCACTTAATAAATGCTGTTATTATCATTATTATTAATAAGCACTTCACAAATATGATCACCTGGTGACCTTCCCAGCGCTTAGAACAGTGCTTTGCACATAGTAAGCGCTTAATAAATGCTGTTATTATTATCATTATTAATAAGCACTTCACAAATATGATCACCTTGTGACCTCCCCAGCGCTTAGAACAGTGCTTTGCACGTAGTAAGCGCTTAATAAATGCTGTTATTATCATTATTATGAATAAGCACTTCACAAAGGTGATCACCTGGTGACCTCCCCAGCGCTTAGAACAGTGCTTGGCATGTAGTAAGCGCTTAATTAATGCTGTTATTATTATTATTATTAATAAGCACTTCACAAATATGACCACCTGGTGACCTCCCCAGCGCTTAGAACAGTGCTTGGCATGTAGTAAGCGCTTAATTAATGCTGTTATTATTATTATTATTATTAATAAGCACTTCACAAATATGACCACCTGGTGACCTCCCCAGCGCTTAGAACAGTGCTTGGCATGTAGTAAGCGCTTAATTAATGCTGTTATTATTATTATTATTAATAAGCACTTCACAAATATGACCACCTGGTGACCTCCCCAGTGCTTAGAACAGTGCTTGGCATGTAGTAAGCGCTTAATTAATGCTGTTATTATTATTATTATTAATAAGCACTTCACAAATATGACCACCTTGTGACCACCCCAGCGCTTAGAACAGTGCTTTGCACATAGTAAGCACTTAATAAATGCTGTTATTATTATTATTAATAATAAGCACTTAACAAATATGATCACCTTGTGACCTCCCCTGCGCTTAGAACAGTGCTTTGTACGTAGTAAGCGCTTAATAAATGCTGTTATTGTTATTATTATTTATAAGCAAAATGCTGTTACTATTATTATTAATAATAAGCACTTCACAAATATGATCACCTGGTGACCTCCCCAGTGCTTAGAACAGTGCTTGGCACATAGTAAGCGCTTAATAAATGCTGTTACTATTATTAATAAGCACTTAACAAATACCGTCAATATACAAATATGATCACCTTGTGACCTCCCCAGCGCTTAGAACAGTGCTTTGCACATAGTAAGCGCTTAATAAATGCTGTTACTATTATTAATAAGGGCTTAACAAATACCATGATCATTATTATTAGTCCCTGATCCCCACCACGGGGCCCGGCCCGACCCTCCAGACTGGAGGAGGGGGCCCAGAGACGGGGCGGGAAACTGAGTCAGGGCTGCCCCGGGCCGGCCCCCGGCCCCTGGGTAGGGCCCGTCTCTATAGGTTACCGACTTGTACTTCCCAAGCGCTTAGTCCAGTGCTCTGCACACAGTAAGTGCTCAATAAGTACGATTGATTGATTGATTGATCGACCTCCAGTAGGGCTTTGAAGGGAGAGAAGTCGCCCAAAGTCACCCAGCTGATAATTGGCAGAGTTGGGATTCGAACCCATGACCTCTGACTCCAAAGCCCGGTCTCTTTCCACTGAGCCACGCTGGGAAGCCAACTTGTACTTCCCAAGCGCTTAGTCCAGTGCTCTGCACACAGTAAGCGCTCAATAAGTACGATTGATTGATTGATTGATTGAAGGGCTTCCCGAAGGCCTCCGCTCCCCCGGGCCGGCCTTCCCCGGATTAAACATTTACCGAGCCGAGGAGAAGCAGCGTGGCTCGGTGGAAAGAGCCCGGGCTTTGGAGTCGGAGGTCACGGGTTCAAATCCCGGCTCCGCAACTTGTCAGCTGGGTAGACTTGGGGCAAGCCGCTTGACTTCTCTGGGCCTCAGTTCCCTCATCTGGAAAATGGGGATGAAGACTGGGAGCCCCATGTGGGACAACCTCATCACCTTGTATCCCCCCCAGCGCTTAGAACAGGGCTTTGCACATAGTAAGTGCTTAATAAATGCCATCATTATTATTATTATTATTATTGTTATTATCATTATTCAAATCCCATCTCCGCCAATTGTCAGCTGGGTGACCTTGGCCAAGTCACTTCACCTCTCTGGGCCTCAGTTCCCTCATCTGGAAAATGGGGATGAAGACTGGGAGCCCCACGTGGGACAACCTCATCAACTTGTATCCCCCCCAGCGCTTAGAACAGGGCTTTGCACATAGTAAGTGCTTAATAAATGCCATCTCATTATTATTATTATTAGAACAGTGCTTTGCACATAGTAAGTGCTTAATAAATGCCATCATTATTATTATTATTATTATTATTCAAATCCCATCTCCGCCAATTGTCAGCTGGGTGACTTTGGGCAAGTCGCTTCACTTCTCTGGGCCTCAGTTCCCTCATCTGGAAAATGGGGATGATGACTGTGAGCCCCACGTGGGACAAGCGGATCACCTTGTATCCCCCCCAGCGCTTAGAACAGTGCTTTGCACATAGTAAATGCCATCATTATTATTATTATTATTCAAATCCCGTCTCCGCCAACTGTCAGCTGGGTGACTTTGGGCAAGTCCCTTCACTTCTCTGTGCCTCAGTGACCTCATCTGGAAAATGGGGGTTAAGACTGTGAGCCCCCCATAGGACAACCTGATCACCCTGTAACCTCCCCAGCGCTTAGAACAGTGCTTTGCACATAGTAAGCGCTTAATAAATGCTATCATTATTATTATTATTATTATTATCCCGTCTCCACCAGTTGTCAGCTGTGTGACTTTGGGCATGTCACTTCACTTCACTGTGCCCCAGTGACCTCATCTGTAAAATGGGGGTTAAGACTGTGAGCCCCCCGTGGGACAACCCGATCACCTTGTGACCTCCCCAGCGCTTAGAATAGTGCTTTGCACATAGTAAGCGCTTAATAAATGCCATTATTATTATTATTATTATTATTATTATTATTATTATTAAAAAAGAGGAGGCCGGCCTTCACCCTGCCGTCCAGTCTGAGGCTCCGAGCTGTCCCCGGAGCGGGCCGCACACCTCCGGGACCGGCCCGGACACCCCCGATTCATTCATTCAGCCCTACTTATCGAGCGCTGTCTGTGGGCAAAGCACTGTACTAAGCGTTCCGCGACCCCCCGAGCTTTATTACTCTATTTTATTTGTCCATATTGATTCTATTCATTTTATTTTGTTAATATGTTTGGTTTTGTTCTCTGTCCCCCCCCTTCTAGACTGTGAGCCCACTGTTGGGTAGGGACTGTCTCTAGATGTTGCTAACTTAGACTTCCCAAGCGCTTAGTACAGTCCTGTGCACACAGTAAGCGCTCAATAAATACGATTGAATGAATGAATGAATACAGTATAATAATAATCAATCAATCAATCAATCAATCGTATTTATTGAGCACTTACTATGTGCAGAGCACTGTACTAAGCGCTTGGGAAGTACAAATTGGCAACACATAGAGACAGTCCCTACCCAACAGTGGGCTCACAGTCTAAAAGGGCTTACAGTCTATTATTAATAATAATAATGATGGCATTTATTAAGCGCTTACTATGTGCAAAGCACTGTTCTAAGCGCTGGGGAGGTTACAGGGTGATCAGCACGGGGGGGGGCTCACAGTCTTAATCCCCATTTTCCAGATGAGGTCACTGAGGCCCAGAGAAGTTAAACAACTTTGCCAAAGTCACACAGCTGACATTTGGCACATAGTAAGCGCTTAATAAATGCTGTTATTATTATTACTATTAATAAGCACTTCACAAATATGATCACCTTGTGTCCTCCCCAGTGCTTAGAGCAGTGCGTTGCACATAGTAAGCGCTCAATAAATGCTGTTATTATTATTATTATTATTAATAAGCACTTCACCAATATGATCACTTTTAGACTGTGAGCCCACTGTTGGGTAGGGACCGTCTCTATATGTTGCCAATTTGTACTTCCCAAGTGCTTAGTACAGTGCTCTGCACATAGTAAGCACTCAGTAAATACGATTGATGATGATGATCACCTTGTGTCCTCCCCAGCGCTTAGAGCAGTGCTTTGCACGTAGTAAGCGCTTACTAAATGCTCTTATTATTATTATTATTTGGCAGAGGCAGGATTTGAACCCGGGACCTCTGGGTCCCAAGCCCGGGCTCTTTCCGCCAAGCCGCGCTGCTTCTTCAACTGCCCAGAGCACATAGTATTTTGAGCTTTCAGGTGGGGAACGCGTCTGTTTAACGTTATATCGTACTCTCCCGAGCGCTCAGTACAGTGCTCCGTACGCAGTCAGTGCTCAATAAATGCGACTGAGCGAATTCCTGTCCTCCACGTGACGTCCTGGGAAAATCTGACATTTAAGATTTACATTTGCATTTAAGATCTTACATTTTAAGTCTTTTAGACTGTGAGCCCACTGTTGGGTAGGGACCGTCTCGATATGTTGCCAACTTGGACTTCCCAAGCGCTTAGTCCAGTGCTCTGCACACAGTAAGCGCTCAATAAATACGACTGAATGAATGAATGAATGTTGGGTAGGGACCGTCTCTATATGTTGCCAACTTGGACTTCCCAAGCGCTTAGTCCAGTGCTCTGCACACAGTAAGCACTCAATAAATACGATTGAATGAATGAATGAATGTTGGGTAGGGACCGTCTCGATACGTTGCCAACTTGGACTTCCCAAGCGCTTAGTACAGTGCTCTGCACACAGTAAGCGCTCAATAAATACGATTGATTGATGGATTTAAAAAATCTGCTAGGAACAAATGTGACGCTGCGTGCGGAGCCCTGTACTCAGTGCTTGAAAATATAACAATATAACATTCATTCATTCAGTCATATTTATTGAGCGCTTCCTGTGTGCAGAGCACTGTACTAAGCGCTTGGGAAGTCCAAGTTGGCAACATATAGAGACGCGTTCCCTTAGTCCAGTGCTCTGCACACAGTAAGCGCTCAGTAAATACGATTGAGTGAATTCCCTGCCCACAAGGAGCCTACAGTCTAGAGGGGGAGATGGGCATTAACTGAAAGAGCCCGGGCTTTGGAGTCAGAGGTCATGGGTTCAAATCCCGACTCTGCCCATTGTCAGCTGTGTGACCCGGGGCAAGTCACTTCACTTCTCTGGGCCTCAGTGACCTCATCTGGAAAATGGGGATGAAGACTGTGAGCCCCCCCGTGGGACAACCTGATCGCCTTGTTACCTCCCCAGCGCTTAGAACAGTGCTTTGCACATAGTAAATGCCATCATTATTATTATTATTATTATTATTATTCAAATCCCGTCTCCGCCACTTGTCTGCTGTGTGACTTTGGGCAAGTCACTTCACTTCTCTGTGCCTCAGTGACCTCATCTGGAAAATGGGGGTTAAGACTGTGAGCCCCCCGTGGGACAACCTGATCACCTTGTAACCTCCCCAGCGCTTAGAACAGTGCTTTGCAATCAATCAATCAATCAGTCGTATTTATTGAGCGCTTACTGTGTGCAGAGCACCGTACTAAGCGCTTGGGAAGTCCAAGTTGGCAACATCTAGAGACGGTCCCTACCCAACAGCGGGCTCACAGTCTAGAAGGGGGAGACAGAGAACAAAATCAAGCATATTAATAAAATAAAATAAATAGAATAGATATGTACGAGTAAAATAGAGTAATAAATATGTACAAACATATATACATATATACAAGTTTGCACATAGTAAGCGCTTAATAAATGCCATCATTATCATTATCCCCAGAGCTTAGAACAGTGCTCCGCACATAGTAAGCACTTAATAAATGCCATTATTATTATTATTAGTATTATAAATTCTGACGCATGAACAAATATTTCTTTTCTCTACACTGAAAACTCGTTGTGGGCAGGGAAACTGTCTGGCAGTTCTTGTAATCAATCAATCAATCAATCAATCGTATTGATTGAGTGCTTACTGTGTGCAGAGCACTGTACTAAGCGCTTGGGGAGTACAAGTCGGCAACACATAGAGACGGTCCCTCCCCAACAGTGGGCTCACAGTCTAGACGGGGGACACAGAGAACAAAACCAAACATACTAACAAAATAAATAGAATAGATATGTACAAGTAAAAGAAATAAATAGAGTAATAAATATGTACAAACATATATACAGGTTTGCACATGGTAAGCGCTTAATAAATGCCATCATTATCATTATCCGCAGCGCTTAGAACAGTGCTCCGCACATAGTAAGCACTTAATAAATGCCATTATTATTATTATTATCAGTATAAATTCTGACACATGAACAAATATTTCTTTTCTCTGCACTGAAAGCTCGTTGTGGGCAGGGAAACTGGCAGTTCTTGCATTGTAATCAGTCAATCAATCGTATTTATTGAGCGCTTACTGTGTGCAGAGCACTGTACTAAGCGCTTGGGAAGTCCAAGTCGGCAACACATAGAGACGGTCCCTACCCGACAGTGGGCTCACAGTCTAGAAGGGGGAGACAGACGACAAAACCAAACATACTAACAAAATAAAATAAATAGAATAGAGTGCTTAATACAGTGATCAGCCCGTAGTGCTCCACAAATACCGGTGATGAAATATCTCTTTAAAATGTCCTCTTCCTATAAGGAATGAAACTTGGAGATTTGGATTTTATTACGACTCGAAAGACACTTAACAAAGCCATCATTATTATTGAGTTGCTTCACTTCTCTGGGCCTCAGTTCCCTCATCTGGAAAATGGGGATGAAGACTGTGAGCTCCCCCCCCCCCCCCGTGGGACAACATGATCTCCTTGTAACCTTCCCAGCGCTTAGAACAGTGCTTTGCACGTAGTAAGCGCTTAATAAATGCCACCATTATCATTAACATTATCCGCAGCGCTTAGAACAGTGCTCCACACATAGTAAGCGCTTAATAAATGCCATCATCATTATCCACAGCGCTTAGAACAGTGCTCTGCACATAGTAAGCGCTTAATAAATGCCATCATTATTATTATTAGTAGTACTATAAATTCTGACACATGAACAAATATTTATTTTCTCTACACTGAAAGCTCGTTGTGGGCAGGGAAATTGGCAGTTCTTGTACTCAATCAATCAATCATATTTATTGGGGGCTTACTATGTGCAGAGCACTGTACTAAGCGCTTGGGAAGTCCAAGTCGGCAACACATAGAGACGGTCCCTACCCAACCGTGGGCTCACAGTCTAGAAGGGGGAGATGGACGACAAAACCAAACATATTAACAAAATAAAAATAGAATAGATATGTACAAGTAAAATAAAGAGTAATAAATATGTACAAACATATATACAGGTTTGCACATAGTAAGCACTTAATAAATGCCACCATTCTCATTATCATCTGCAGCGCTTAGAACAGTGCTCCGCACATAGTAAGCGCTTAATAAATGCCATTATTATTATTAGTAGTATTATAAATTCTGACGCATGAACAAATATTTCTTTTCTCTACACTGAAAGCTCGTTGGTGGGCAGGGAAATTGTCTGGCAGTTCTTGGATTGTACTCTACTCTCCCAGCCTGGCTCAGTGGAAAGAGCCCGGGCTTTGGAGTCCGAGGTCATGGGTTCGAATCCCGACTCCCCCACATGTCTGCTGTGTAACCTTGGACAAGTCACTTCACTTCTCTGAGCCTCAGTGACCTCATCTGTAAAATGGGGATTAAGACTGCGAGCACCCCCCGTGGTACAACCTGATCACCTTGTAACCTCCCCCCCCAGCACTTAGAACAGTGTTCTGCACATAGTAAGCGCTTAACAAATGCCATTATTATTATTATTATTATTATTATTATTATTATTACGGCGATCGGCCCGTAGCGCTCCACAAATACCGGCGCTGAAATATCTCTTTAAAACGTCCTCTTCCTATAAGAAGTGAAACTGGGAGATTTGGATTTTATTACGACTCGAAAGAGACTCCGCGATGAAGCGCTTAGTCCAGTGCTCTGCACACAGTAAGCGCTCAATAAATATGATTGAATGAACTAGCAGAAGAGACTTTCGGAAGCATAACGTCGCTATAACAGTATAACAATGACTTGACACCTGTCCAGATGTTTTGTTTTGTTCCCTGTCTCCCCCTTCTAGACCGTGAGCCCGCTGTTGGGTCGGGACCGTCTCTAGATGTTGCCAACTTGGACTTCCCAAGCGCTTAGTCCAGTGCTGTGCACACAGTAAGCGCTCAATAAATACGATTGAATGAATGAATGACTAAATGAATATGCGACAGACTGAGCCCCCTATTTATTGATTTTATTTTGTTAATATATTTGGTCTTGTTGTCCGTCTCCCCCTTCTAGACTGTGAGCCCACTGTTGGGTCGGGACCGTCTCTCGATGTTGCCAACTTGGACTTCCGAAGCGCTTAGTACAGTGGTCTGCGCACAGTAAGCGCTCAATAAATGCGATTGATATGTTTGCACAGATTTATTACTCTATTTATTTTACTTGTACATATCTATTCTATTTATTTTATTTTGTTAATATGTTTGGTCTTGTTGTCCGTCTCCCCCTTCTAGACTGTGAGCCCGCCGTCGGGTCGGGACCGTCTCTAGATGTTGCCAACTTGGACTTCCCAAGCGCTTAGTACAGTGCTCTGCGCACAGTAAGCGCTCAGTAAAGACGATTGAATGGATGAATGAATGAACAGATGCTGCTGCTGCTGATGGTATTTCTTAAGCCCTTACTGTGTGCCTGTACATTCATTCAGTCGTATTTATTGAGCGCTTCCTGTGTGCAGAGCACTGGACTAAGCGCTTGGGAAGTACAAGTTGGCAACATGTAGAGACGGTCCCTACCCAACAGTGGGCTCACAGTCTAGTCAATCAATCAATCAATCATATTTATTGAGCGCTTACTGTGTGCAGAGCACTGTACTAAGTGCTTAGTATATATGTTTGTACATATTTATTACTCTATTTATTTTACTTGTCCATATCTATTCTATTTATTTGATTTTGTTAGTATGTTTGGTTTTGTTCTCCGTCTCCCCCTTTTAGACTGTGAGCCCGCTGTTGGGTAGGGACTGTCTCTATAGGTTGCCAACTTGGACTTCCCAAGCGCTTAGTCCAGTGCTCTGCGCACAGTAAGCGCTCAATAAATACAATTGATTGATTGACCTTCAGTGGGGCTTTGAAGGGAGAGAAATTGGCGGAATTGAGGAGGGAGGTCATTTCAGGCCAGAGGTAGGACGCGGGCCGGGGGTCGGCGCCGAGACAGGCGAACCAGACTTGCTGAATATTCGTTCGGTTGGATTTATTGAGCGCTTACTATATGCAGACTATATGTTGCCAACTTGTACTTTCCAAGCGCTTAGTCCAGTGCTCTGCACACAGTAAGCGCTCAATAAATACGATTTGATTGATTGATAGATTGCAGAGCGCTGGAAGCGTGGCTCAGCGGAAAGAGCCCGGGCTTTGGAGTCAGAGGTCATGGGTTCGAATCCCGGCCCCGCCCCGTGCCTGCTGGGTGACTCTGGGCAAGTCACTTCATTCAGTCGTATTTATTGAGCGCTTACTGTGTGCAGAGCACCGGACTAAGCGCTTGGGAAGTCCAAGTTGGCAACATCTAGAGGCAGTCCCTACCCGACAGCGGGCTCACAGGGTAGAAGGGGGGATGGACAACAAAACAATACATGTTACCAGAATAAAATAAATAGAATAAATATGTACAAATAAAATAGAGTAATAAATATTCATTCATTCAATGGTCTTTATTGAGCTCTTACTGTGTGCAGAGCACTGGACTAAGCGCTTGGGAAGTTTAAGTTGGCAACATCTAGAGACGGTCCCTACCCAACAGCGGGCTCACAGTCTGGATGGGGGAGACAGAGAACAAAACAAAACATATTAACAAAATAGAATAAGTAGAATAAATACGTACAAATGAAATAGAGTATTAAATACATACATACAATCAATCAATCAATCGTATTTATTGAGGGCTTACTGTGTGCCGAGCACTGGACTAAGCGCTTGGGAAGTCCAAGTTGGCAACATCTAGAGACGGTCCCTACCCGACAGCGGGCTCACAGTCTAGAAGGGGGAGACAGAGAACAAAACCAAACATACTAACAAAATAAAATAAATAGAATAAATATGTACAAATAAAATAAATAGAGTAATAAATATTCATTCATTCAGTGGTCTTTATTGAGCGCTTACTGTGTGCAGAGCACTGGACTAAGCACTTGGGAAGTCTAAGTTGGCAACATCTAGAGACGGTCCCTACCCAACAGCGGGCTCACAGTCTGGAAGGGGGAGACAGAGAACAAAACAAAACATAGTAACAAAATAAAATAAATAGAATAAAAATACGTACAAATAAAATAAATAAAATGAGTAGTAAATACATACATAAAATCAATCAATCAATCATATTTATTGAGCGCTTACTGTATGCAGAGCACTGTACTAAGCGCTTGGGAAGCACAAGTTGGCAACATATAGAGGCGGTCCCTACCCAACAGTGGGCTCACAGTCTAGAAGGGGGAGACAGAGAACAAAACCAAACATATTAACAAAAAAATAAATAGAATAAATATGTACAAATAAAATAAATGAATAAGTAGAGTAATAAATACAATCAATCAACCAATCAATTGTATTTATTGAGCGCTTACTGTGTGCAGAGCACTGGACTAAGCACTTGGGAAGTACAAGTTGGCAACATATAGAGACGGCCCCTACCCAGCAGTGGGCTTACAGTCTTGAAGGGGGAGACGGACAACAAAACAAAACATATTAACAAAATAAAATAAATAGAATAAATATGTACAAATAAATAGAGTAATAAATACAATCAATCAATCAATCGTATTTATTGAGCGCTTATTGTGTGCAGAGCACTGGACTAAGCGCTTGGGAAGTACAAGTCGGCAACATCTAGAGACAGTCCCTACCCAACGGCGGGCTCACAGGCTAGAAGGGGGAGACAGAGAACAAAACAAAACATACTAACAAAATAAAATGAATAGAATATATATGTACAAATAAAATGAATAAACAAATAGAGTAATAAGCACATACAATCAATCAATCAGTCGTATTTATTGAGTGCTTACTGTGTGCAGAGCACTGGACTTAGCGCTTGGGAAGTACAAGTTGGCAACGTCTAGAGACGGTCCCTACCCAACAGTGGGCTCACAGTCTAGAAGGGGGAGATGGATGACAAAACCAAACATATTAACAAAAGAAAATAAATAGAATAGCTATGTACAAGTAAAATAAATGAATAAATAGAGTAATAAATACATACAATCAATCAATAGTATTTATTGAGCGCTTACTGTGCGCAGAGCACTGTACTAAGTGCTTGGGAAGTCCAAGTTGGCAGCATCTAGAGACGGTCCCGACCCAACAGCGGGCTCGCAGTCTAGAAGGGGGAGACAGACAACAAAACAAAACATATTAACCAAATAAAATAAATAGAATAAATATGTACAAATAAAATAAATAAATAGAGTAACAGACACACAATCAATCAATAATATTCATTGAGCACTTACTGTGTGCAGAGCACTGTACTAAGCGCTTGGGAAGTACGAGTTGGCAACATCTAAAGGCGGTCCCTACCCAACAGCGGGCTCACAGTCTAGAAGGGGGAGACAGAGAACAAAACCAGACATATTAATAAAATAAATAAATAGAGGGCTCAGTCTGTCGCATATTCATTGTCATTCATTCAATCAGTTGTATTTATTGAGCGCTTACTGTGTGCAGAGCACTGTACTAAGCGCTTGGGAAGTACAAATTGGCAACATATAGAGACAGTCCCTACCCAACAGTGGGCTCACAGTCTAGAAGGGGGAGACGGAGAACAAGACCAAACGTATTAACAAAATAAAATAAATAAATAGGGGGCTCAGTCTGTCATATATTCATTCATTCCATTGTATTTATTGAGCGCTTACTGTGTGCAGAGCACTGGACTAAGCGCTTGGGAAGTCCAAATTGGCAACATATAGAGATGGTCCCTACCCAACAGTGGGCTCACAGTCTAGAAGGGGGAGATGGAGAACAAGACCAAACATAATAACAAAATAAAATAAATAAATAGGGGGCTCAGTCTGTCGCATATTCATTCAGTCATTCATTCAATCGTATTTATTGAGCGCTTACTGTGTGCAGAGCACTGTACTAAGCGCTTGGGAAGTCCAAGATGGCAACATGTAGAGACGGTCCCGACCCAACAGCAGGCTCACAGTCTAGAAGGGGGAGACGGAGAACAAGACCAAACATATTAACAAAATAAATAAATCGGGGGCTCAGTCTGTCGCATATTCATTCATTCATTCATTCAATCGTATTTATTGAGTGCTTACTGTGTGCAGAGCACTGTACTAAGCGCTTGGGAAGTCCAAGTTGGCAACATGTAGAGACGGTCCCGACCCAACAGCGGGCTCACAGTCTAGAAGTGGGAGACGGAGAACAAGACCAAACATATTAACAAAATAAAATAAATAAATCGGGGGCTCAGTCTGTCGCATATTCATTCATTCATTCATTCAATCGTATTTATTGAGCGCTTACTGTGTGCAGAGCACTGGACTAAGCGCTTGGGAAGTCCAAGTTGGCAACATCTAGAGACGGTCCCTACCCAACAGCGGGCTCACAGTCTAGGAGGGGGAGATGGACAACAAGACCAAACATATTAACAAAATAAAATAAATAAATAGGGGGCTCAGTCTGTCGTATATTCATTCATTCATTCAATCGTATTTATTGAGCGCTTACTGTGTGCAGAGCACTGTACTAAGCGCTTGGGAAGTCCAAGATGGCAACATCTAGAGACGGTCCCTACCAAACAGTGGGCTCACATTCATTCATTCATTCATTCAGTCGTATTTATTGAGCGCTTACTGTGTGCAGAGCACTGTACTAAGCGCCTGAGATGTCCAAGATGGCAACATGTAGAGACGGTCCCTACCCAACAGTGGGCTCACAGCTTAGAAGGGGGAGACGGAGAACAAGGCCGGACTCCTCCCAGGGCCAGCCCAGACTTCCCTACTGCAGGCCGGATTCTCCCAGGACTAGCAGCAGCAGCAGCAGCAGCCGAAAAGCAGGGTGACTCAGTGGAAAGAGCCCGGGCTTTGGAGTCCGAGGTCACGGGTTCAAATCCCGGCTCCACCAGTTGTCAGCTGCGTGACTTTGGGCGAGTCACTTCACTTCTCTGAGCCTCAGTTCCCTCATCTGTCAAATGGGCATGAAGACTGTGAGCCCCCCGTGGGACAACTTGATCACCTTGTATCCCCCCCAGCGCTTAGAACAGTGATCTGCACATAGTAAGCGCTTAACAAATGCCATCATTATTATTATTATCATTATTATTATTATTCTCTGGGCCTCAGTTCCCTCATCTGGACAATGGGGATGAAGACTGTGAGCCCCCCGTGGGACAACCTGATCACCTCGTATCCCCCCCAGCACTTAGAACGGTGCTCTGCACATAGTAAGCGCTTAACAAATGCCATCATTATTATTATTATCATTATTATTATTATTCTCTGGGCCTCAGTTCCCTCACCTGGACAATGGGGATGAAGACTGTGAGCCCCCCGTGGGACAACCTGATCACCTCGTATCCCCCCCAGCACTTAGAACGGTGCTCTGCACATAGTAAGCGCTTAACAAATGCCATCATTATTATTATTATCATTATTATTATTATTCTCTGGGCCTCAGTTCCCTCACCTGGACAATGGGGATGAAGACTGTGAGCCCCCCGTGGGACAACTTGATCACCTCGTATCCCCCCCAGCGCTTAGAACAGTGCTCTGCACATAGTAAGCGCTTAACAAATGCCATCATTATTATTATTATCATTATTATTATTATTCTCTGGGCCTCAGTTCCCTCACCTGGACAATGGGGATGAAGACTGTGAGCCCCCCGTGGGACAACCTGATCACCTTGTATCCCCCCCAGCGCTTAGAACAGTGCTTTGCACATAGTAAGCGCTTAACAAATGCCATCATTATTATTATTATTATTATTCTCTGGGCCTCAGTTCCCTCACCTGGACAATGGGGATGAAGACTGTGAGCCCCCCGTGGGACAACCTGATCACCTTGTATCCCCCCCAGCGCTTAGAACAGTGCTTTGCACATAGTAAGCGCTTAACAAATGCCATCATTATTATTATTATTATTATTCTCTGGGCCTCAGTTCCCTCATCTGGACAATGGGGATGAAGACTGTGAGCCCCCCGTGGGACAACCTGATCACCTTGTATCCCCCCCAGCGCTTAGAACAGTGCTCTGCACATAGTAAGCGCTTAACAAATGCCATCATTATTATTATTATCATTATTATTATTCTCTGGGCCTCAGTTCCCTCATCTGCAAAATGGGGATTAAGACTGTGAGCCCCCTCCCCCGCCGTGGGGCAACCTGATCACCTTGTAGCCTCCCCAGCGCTTAGAACAGTGCTTTGCACATAGTAGGCGCTTAATAAATGCCATCATTATGATTATTATTAGCCTGGACTCCCCCAAGGACCAGCCCAGACCTCCGTAGCGGAGACCAGATTCGCCCAGGATTAGCCTGGACGCCCACATTCATTCATTCATTCATTCATTCATTCATTCATTCATTCATTCATTCATTCGTTCATTCATTCATTCATTCAATCATATTTATTGAGCGCTTACTGTGTGCAGAGCACTGTACTACTACTAATAATAATGGCATTTGTTAAGCGCTTACTATGTGCAAAGCACTGTTCTAAGCGCTGGGGGGGATATATGTTGCCAACCTGTACTTCCCAAGCGCTTAGTCCAGTGCTCCGCACACAGTAAGCGCTCAATAAATACGACTGATCGATTGATACGAGGTGATCAGGTTGTCCCGCGTGGGGCTCCCAGTCATCATCCCCATTTTCCAGATGAGGGAACTGAGGCTCCGAGAAGCGAAGCGACTTGCCCAAGGTCACCCAGCTGACAGTTGGCAGAGCCGGGATTCGAACCCACGACCTCCGGCTCCGAAGCCCGGTTTCTTTCCACGGAGCCGCGCTGCTTCTCTAAGGCGTACTAAGCGCTTGCTGTTGGCGACTTGGACTTCCCCGGCGCTAAGCGCTTAGTCCAGCGCTCGGCGCACAGTAAGCGCTCAATCAATCAATCAATCAATCGTATTTATTGAGCGCTTACTATGTGCAGAGCACTGTACTAAGCGCTTGGGAAGTACAAATAAATACGATTGATTGATCCGAGCCCGGGCCCTCCCAGGAGCGGCCCCCACCCCGCCGGGGGACCAGCCTGGACCCTCAGTTGAGGCCGGGCCCCCCCCCCAGGACTAGTGTAGACGCCCCCCCGGGGTTGACCGGAAGGGTTGAAGACGGCAGCGTGCTCATCTCTTGGAGAAGCAGCGCGGCTCAGTGGAAAGAGCCCGGGCTTTGGAGTCCGAGGTCATGGGTTCGAATCCCGGCCCCGCCGCATGTCTGCTGTGTGACCTTGGGCAGGTCACTTCACTTCTCTGAGCCTCAGTTACCTCATCTGTCAAATGGGGATTAAGATTGTGAGCCCCACGTGGGCCAACCCGATCACTTCGTACCCCCCAGCGCTTAGAACAGTGCTTTGCACATAGTAAGCGCTTAAATGCCAAAATTATTATTATTATTATTATCTGTTAAGGCTGCTGTGCTGAACCCTGCTGTCACACGCCCAGTCCCTCAGTCAGTCGTACTTATTGAGCGCTTACTACTACTAATAATAATAATTTTGGCATTTGTTAAGCGCTTACTATGTGCAAAGCACTGTTCTAAGCGCTGGGGAGGGATACAAGGTGATCGGGTTGTCCCCCGGGGGGCTCACAGTCTTCACCCCCATTTTCCAGATGAGGTCACTGAGGCCCAGAGAATAATAATAATAATAATAATGAATAATAATAATGATTTTTAGACTGTGAGCCCACTGTTGGGTAGGGACTGTCTCTATATGTTGCCAGTTTGTACTTCCTAAGCGCTTAGTATGGTGCTCTGCACATAGTAAGTGCTCAATAAGTACGATTGATGATGAATAATAATGATAATGATGGTATTTGTTAAGCGCTTGCTATGTGCCAAGCACTGTTCCAAGCGCTGGGGAGGTTACAAGGTGATCGGGTTGTCCCACGGGGGGCTCATAGTCTTCACCCCCATTTTCCAGATGAGGTCACTGAGGCCCAGAGAGTAATAATAATAATGAATAATAATAATTTTTAGACTGTGAGCCCACTGTTGGGTAGGGACCGTCTCTATATGTTGCCAATTTGTACTTCCCAAGCGCTTCGTACAGTGCTCTGCTCATAGTAAGTGCTCAATAAATACGATTGATGATGAATAATAATGATAATGATGGTATTTGTTAAGCGCTTGCTATGTGCCAAGCACTGTTCTAAGCGCTGGGGAGGATACAAGGTGATCGGGTTGTCCCACGGGGGGCTCACAGTCTTCATCCCCATTTTCCAGATGAGGTCACTGAGGCCCAGAGAATAATAATAATAATGAATAATAATAATTTTTAGACTGTGAGCCCACTGTTGGGTAGGGACTGTCTCTATATGTTGCCAGTTTGTACTTCCCAAGCGCTTAGTACAGTG
Organism: Tachyglossus aculeatus; assembly: GCF_015852505.1. NCBI lineage: Eukaryota > Metazoa > Chordata > Mammalia > Monotremata > Tachyglossidae > Tachyglossus > Tachyglossus aculeatus. Next base: position 2,047,138 of record NC_052066.1, on the reverse strand, counting down.
CTCTGCACACAGTAAGTGCTCAATAAATACGATTGATGATGAATAATAATGATAATGATGGTATTTGTTAAGCGCTTGCTATGTGCCAAGCACTGTTCCAAGCGCTGGGGAGGATACAAGGTGATCGGGTTGTCCCCCGGTGGGCTCACAGTCTTCATCCCCATTTTCCAGATGAGGTCACTGAGGCCCAGAGAAGAATAATAATGATAATGATGGTATTTGTTAAGCACTTACTATGTGCAAAGCACTGTTCTAAGCGCTGGGGAGGGATACAAGGTGATCGGGTTGTCCCCCGGGGGGCTCACAGTCTTCATCCCCATTTTCCAGATGAGGTCACTGAGGCCCGGAGAAGAAGAATAATGATAATGATGGTATTTGTTAAGCGCTTACTATGTGCCAAGCACTGTTCCAAGCGCTGGGGAGGTTACAAGGTGATCGGGTTGTCCCACAGGGGGCTCGACAGTCTTCATCCCCATTTTCCAGATGAGGTCACTGAGGCCCAGAGAAGAAGAATAGTGATAATGATGGTATTTGCTAAGCGCTTACTATGTGCCAAGCACTGTTCCAAGCGCTGGGGAGGTTACAAGGTGATCGGGTTGTCCCCCGTGGGGCTCACAGTCTTCATCCCCATTTTCCAGATGAGGTCACTGAGGCCCAGAGAAGAAGAATAATGATAATGATGGTATTTGTTAAGCATCTACTATGTGCCAAGCACTGTTCCAAGCGCTGGGGAGGTTACAAGGTGATCGGGCTGTCCCCCGGGGGGCTCACAGTCTTCATCCCCATTTTCCAGATGAGGTCACTGAGGCCCGGAGAAGAAGAATAATGATAATGATGGTATTTGTTAAGCGCTTACTATGTGGCAAGCACTGTTCTAAGCACTGGGGAGGTTACAAGGTGATCGGGTTGTCCCACGTGGGGCTCACAGTCTTCATCCCCATTTTCCAGATGAGGTCACTGAGGCCCAGAGAAGAAGAGTAATGATAATGATGGTATTTGTTAAGCGCCTACCATGTGGCAAGCACTGTTCTAAGCGCTGGGGAGGTTACAAGGTGATCGGGCTGTCCCCCGGGGGGCTCACAGTCTTCATCCCCATTTTCCAGATGAGGTCACTGAGGCCCGGAGAAGAAGAATAATGATAATGATGGTATTTGTTAAGCGCCTACCATGTGGCAAGCACTGTTCTAAGCGCTGGGGAGGTTACAAGGTGATCGGGTTGTCCCCCGGGGGGCTCACAGTCTTCATCCCCATTTTCCAGATGAGGTCACTGAGGGCCAGAGAAGAAGAATAATGATAATGATGGTATTTGTTAAGCGCCTACCATGTGGCAAGCACTGTCCTAAGCGCTGGGGAGGTTACAAGGTGATCGGGCTGTCCCCCGGGGGGCTCACAGTCTTCATCCCCATTTTCCAGATGAGGTCACTGAGGCCCGGAGAAGAAGAATAATGATAATGATGGTATTTGTTAAGCGCCTACCATGTGCCAAGCACTGTTCTAAGCGCTGGGGAGGTTACAAGGTGATGGGGCTGTCCCCCGGGGGGCTCACAGTCTTCATCCCCATTTTCCAGATGAGGTCACTGAGGCCCGGAGAAGAAGAATAATGATAATGATGGTATTTGTTAAGCGCCTACCATGTGGCAAGCACTGTTCTAAGCGCTGGGGAGGTTACAAGGTGATCGGGTTGTCCCCCGGGGGGCTCACAGTCTTCATCCCCATTTTCCAGATGAGGTCACTGAGGGCCAGAGAAGAAGAATAATGATAATGATGGTATTTGTTAAGCGCCTACCATGTGGCAAGCACTGTCCTAAGCGCTGGGGAGGTTACAAGGTGATCGGGCTGTCCCCCGGGGGGCTCACAGTCTTCATCCCCATTTTCCAGATGAGGTCACTGAGGCCCGGAGAAGAAGAATAATGATAATGATGGTATTTGTTAAGCGCCTACCATGTGGCAAGCACTGTTCTAAGCGCTGGGGAGGTTACAAGGTGATCGGGTTGTCCCCCGGGGGGCTCACAGTCTTCATCCCCATTTTCCAGATGAGGTCACTGAGGGCCAGAGAAGAAGAATAATGATAATGATGGTATTTGTTAAGCGCTTACTATGTGCCAAGCACTGTTCCAAGCGCTGGGGAGGTTACAAGGTGATCGGGTTGTCCCACAGGGGGCTCGACAGTCTTCATCCCCATTTTCCAGATGAGGTCACTGAGGCCCAGAGAAGAAGAATAATGATAATGATGGTATTTGTTAAGCGCTTACTATGTGCAAAGCACTGTTCTAAGCGCTGGGGAGGAATACAAGGTGATCGGGTTGTCCCCCGGGGGGCTCACAGTCTTCATCCCCATTTTCCAGATGAGGTCACTGAGGCCCAGAGAAGAATAATAATGATGGTATTTGTTAAGCGCTTACTATATGCCAAGCACTGTTCTAAGCGCTGGGGAGGTTACAAGGTGATCGGGTTGTCCCCCGGGGGGCTCACAGTCTTCATCCCCATTTTTCAGATGAGGTCACTGAGGCCCAGAGAAGAAAAATAATGATAATGATGGTATTTGTTAAGCGCCTACCATGTGGCAAGCACTGTTCTAAGCGCTGGGGAGGTTACAAGGTGATGGGGCTGTCCCCCGGGGGGCTCACAGTCTTCATCCCCATTTTCCAGATGAGGCCACTGAGGCCCAGAGAAGAAGAATAATGATAATGATGGTATTTGTTAAGCGCTTACTATGTGCCAAGCACTGTTCCAAGCTCTGGGGAGGATACAGGGTGATCGGGCTGTCCCCCGGGGGGCTCACAGTCTTCATCCCCATTTTCCAGATGAGGTCACTGAGGCCCAGAGAAGAAGAATTATGATAGTGATGGTATTTGTTAAGCGCCTACCATGTGGCAAGCACTGTTCTAAGCGCTGGGGAGGTTACAAGGTGATCGGGCTGTCCCCCGGGGGGCTCACAGTCTTCATCCCCATTTTCCAGATGAGGTCACTGAGGCCCAGAGAAGAAGAATAATGATAATGATGGTATTTGTTAATAATAATGTTGGTATTTGTTAAGCGCTTACTATGTGCAAAGCACTGTTCTAAGCGCTGGGGGGAACACAAGGAGATGAGGTTGTCCCGTTAAGCGCTTACTATGTGCAAAGCACTGTTCTAAGCATTGGCGAGGGATACAAGGTGATCGGGTTGTCCCACAGGGGGCTCACAGTCTTCATCCCCATTTTCCAGATGAGGTCACTGAGGCCCAGAGAAGAAGAATAATGATAATGATGGTATTTGTTAAGCGCCTACCATGTGCCAAGCACTGTTCCAAGCGCTGGGGAGGTTACAAGGTGATCGGGTTGTTCCCCGGGCCCCGGGGGGCTCACAGTCTTCACCCCCATTTGACAGATGAGGGAACTGAGGCCCATTCATGCACTCATTCAATCGTATTTATTAAGCGCTTACTTTGTGCAAAGCACTGTACTAAGCGCTTGGAAAGTCCAGGTCGGCAACATATAGAGACGCGGAGAAATGAAGTGACTTGCCCCAAGTCACCCAGCTGATAAGCGGCGGGGACAGGATTAGAACCCACAACCTCCGACTCCCAAGCCCGGGCTCCTGCCACTGAGTCATTTATTCAGTTGTATTTATTGAGCACTTACTGTGTGCAGGGCACTGTACTAAGCACTTGGGAAGTCCAAGTTGGCAACATCGAGAGACGGTCCCTACCCGACAGCGGGCTCACAGTCGAGACATCACGGTGCTTCTTGACTTACCGCCGGTGCTTACCCACTCCATCGCGTCGCACTCTCCCAAGAGCTCGGGGGAGCGCTCAATAAATACCCCGGATTGATTGATTGATCGATTGATTGGCAGTTCCTCGGGTGGGAGCCTTCCCCACCCCGGGCCGGAGGGGCGGGCAGGGGAGGGACGCCCGGTGACTCGGGGGTGACCGGACGAGGCCGGGCCGGGAGGAGGCCTGACGGGAGGCCCGGCTCGAGATGTTGCCAACTTGTCCTTCCCAAGCGCTTAGTACAGTGCCCTGCACACAGTAAGCGCTCAATAAATCCGATTGATTGATTGATTGATTGTCGGGACCGCCCTCCGGCCTGCCGGCACACGCTCGCCGAGACGCGTCCCTGTCCCGGAGACCCCACCGCAAACCCCCCTCCGCACAAATAACACACCCCACCACAAACTGGATGAGGACACACAAAGGAACATGCGCCCCATCGGCTTGTATAATAATAATAATAATAATAATAATAATAATAATGGCATTTATTAAGCGCTTACTATGTGCCAAGCACTGTTCTAAGCGCTGGGGGGGATACAAGGCGCTCAGGTTGTCCCACGGGAGGCTCACAGTCTTCATCCCCGTTTTACAGATGATGATGATGATGGCATTTGTTAATCAATCCTGTATATATGTTTGTACATATTTATTACTCTATTTTACTTGTCCATATCTATTCTATTTATTTTATTTTGTTAGTGTGTTTGGTTTTGTCCTCTGTCTCCCCTTTTTAGACTGTGAGCCCGCTGTTGGGTAGGGACTGTCTCTATATGTTGCCAATTTGTACTTCCCAAGCGCTTAGTACAGTCCTCTGCACATAGTAAGCACTCAATAAATACGATTGATGATGATGATGGTGAATCGTATTTATTGAGCGCTTACTGTGTGCAGAGCACTGTACTAAGCGCTTGTTAAGTGCTTACTGTGTGCAAAGCACTGTTCTAAGCGCTGAGGGGGGATACTAGGTGAGGTAACTGAGGCCCAGAGAATAATAATAATCATAATGATGGCATTTGTTAAGCGCTTACTATGTGCAAAGCACTGTTCTAAGCGCTGGGGGGGATACAAGGCGATCAGGTTGTCCCAAGTGGGGCTCTCTGTCTTAATCCCCATTTTACAGACGATGATGATGATGATGGCATCTGTTAAGCGCTTACTCTGTGCAAAGCACTGTTCTAAGCGCTGGGGGGGATACACGGTGAGGTAACTGAGGCCCAGAGAATAATAATAATAATAATAATGGCATTTATTAAGTGCTTACTATGTGCAAAGCACTGTTCTAAGCGCTGGGGAGGTTCCAAGGTGATCGGGTTGTCCCACGGGGGGCTCACTGTCTTCATCCCCATTTTACAGATGATGATGATGATGGCATTTGTTAAGCGCTTACTATGTGCCAAGCACTGTTCTAAGCGCTGGGGGGGATACGAGGCGATCGGGTTGTCCCACGTGGGGCTCACAGTCAATCCCCATTTTACAGATGATGATGATGATGGCATTGGTTAAGCGCTTATTATGTGCAAAGCACCGTTCTAAGCGCTGGGGGGATACACGGTGAGGTAACTGAGGCCCAGAGAATAATAATAATAATAATGATGGCATTTATCAAGCGCTTACTATGTGCAAAGCACTGTTCTAAGCGCTGGGGAGGTTCCAAGGTGATCGGGTTGTCCCACGGGGGGCTCACTGTCTTAATCCCCATTTTACAGATGATGATGATGACGATGATGGCATTTGTTAAGCGCTTACTCTGTGCAAAGCACTGTTCTAAGCGCTGGGGGGGATACAAGGTGAGGTAACTGAGGCCCAGAGAATAATAATAATAATAATGATGGCATTTATCAAGCACTTACTATGTGCAAAGCACTGTTCTAAGCGCTGGGGAGGTTCCAAGGTGATCGGGTTGTCCCACGGGGGTGCTCACTGTCTTCATCCCCATTTTACAGTTGAGGTATCTGAGGCCCAGAGAATAATAATAATAATAATAATAATAATGGCATTTATTAAGCGCTTACTATGTGCAAAGCACCGTTCTAAGCACTGGGGAGGTTCCAAGGTGATCGGGTTGTCCCACGGGGGGGCTCACTGTCTTCATCCCCATTTTACAGATGAGGTATCTGAGGCCCAGAGAATAATAATAATAATAATAATAATGATGGCATTTATTAAGCGCTTACTATGTGCCAAGCACTGTTCTAAGTGCTGGGGAGGTTCCAAGGTGATCGGGTTGTCCCATGGGGGGCTCACTGTCTTAATCCCCATTTGACAGATGAGGTCACTGAGGCCCAGAGAATAATAATAATAATAATAATAATGATGGCATTTATTAAGCGCTTACTATATGTGCAAAGCACTGTTCTAAGCGCTGGGGAGGTTCCATGGTGATCGGGTTGTCCCATGGGGGGCTCACAGTCTTAATCCCCATTTTACAGATGAGGTCACTGAGGCCCAGAGAAGTGAAGTGACCTGCCCAAAGTCACCGAGCTGACAAGTGGCGGAGCTGGGATTAGAACCCACGACCTCTGACTCCCAAGCCCGGGCTCTTTCCACTGAGCCAGATAATAATAATGGTATTTGTGAAGCGCTTCCTGTGCTCCAGGCACTGTACTGAGCGCTGGGGAGGTTACAAGGTGATCAGGTTGTTGTCCGACGGGGGGGGCTCACAGTCTTCATCCCCATTTTCCAGATGAGGTCACTGAGGCCCAGAGAAGTGAAGTCACTCAGCTGACAAGTGGCGGGGTGGGATTCGAACCCACGACCTCTGACTTCCAAGCCCGGGCTCTTTCCACTGAGCCACTCTGCTTCTCTAATAATAATAATCATTCACATAATAATAATAATAATTGTGCTGTTTGTTACTATGTGCCTGGCACTGAAATAATAACAGTAATTAATTGTAACAATTATGGTAATAAATGATAATAATAATAATAATGGCATTTATTAAGCACTTACTATGTGCAAAGCACTGTTCTAAGCGCTGGGGAGGATACAATTATAATACTAATAATAATGGCATTTTTTAAGTGCTTACTATGTGCAAAGCACTGTTCTAAGCGCTGGGGAGGATACAGTAATAATAATAATAATAATGGCATTTATTAAGCGCTTACTATATGCAAAGCACCGTTCCAAGTGCCGGGGAGGTTCCAAGGTGATCAGGTTGTCCCACGGGGGGCTCCCGGTCTTCATCCCCATTTTCCAGATGAGGGAACTGAGGCCCAGAGAAGTGAAGTGACTTGCTCACAATGGGCTGAGCCGAGATTTGAACCCATGACCTCGGACTCCAAAGCCCGGGCTCTTTTCCACTGAGCCGCGCTGCTTCTCGATTTGTCTGTGGTATTTGTTAAGCACTTACTACATGCCAGGGGCTGTAATGATAATAATCAATTACCCCAATTGTGGCATTTGTTAAGCACTTACTACGCGCCAGGCGCTGTACTAAGCGCTGGGGTGGATCCAAGCAAAACGGGTTGGACACTGTCGCTTTTTCCCATGTGGGGCTCCCAGTCTCCATTCCCATTTTACAGATGAGTCAAGGATAATTCCAAGGCGACGGGCTTGAGAGATAGGGAGACCGGGAATGCCGTCTACAATCAGTCAATCAATCAATCGTATTTATTGAGCGCTTACTGTGTGCAGAGCACTGTACTAAGGGCTTGGGAAGGACAAGTCTACAGCGTTGGGAAAGTCGGCAGGAGATGAGAGTTTCGGTGGGAGGGACTGTCTCCATATGTTGCCGACTTGTACTTCCCAAACGCTTAGTACAGTGCTCTGCACACAGTAAGCGCTCAATAAATACGATTGATTGATTGATTGATTGATGAGGAATTCCGTTTTGGACGCGTTAAAGTTTGAGGTGTCGGTGGGACAAGTGGAGATGCCCTGAAGGCGGAAAAAATGCGGAGTCGGAGAAGGAAAGAAGTCAGGGTTGGAGAGGGAGATTTGGGAATCAGCCCACTGTTGTTGGGTAGGGACCGTCTCTAGATGTTGCCAAATTGTACTTCCCAAGCACTTAGTACAGTGCTCTGCACACAGTAAGCGCTCAATAAATACGATTGAATGAATGAATGTTGCCAGCTTGTACTTCCCAAGCGCTCAGTACAGTGCTCTGCACACAGTAAGCGCTCCATAAATATGATTGACTCAGTGAATGTTGCCAGCTTGTACTTCCCAAGCGCTTAGTACAGTGCTCTGCACACAATAAGCGCTCAATAAATATGATTGAATGAATGAATGTTGCCAGCTTGTACTTCCCAAGCGCTCGATACAGTGCTCTGCACACAGTAAGCGCTCAATAAATACAATTGAATGAATGAATGTTGCCAGCTTGTACTTCCCAAGCGCTTAGTACAGTGCTCTGCACACAATAAGCGCTCAATAAATACGATTGATTGATTGAAGGCGGAAAAAATGCGAGACTTCGGAGAAGGAAAGAAGTCAGGGTTGGAGAGGGAGATTTGGGAATCAGCCCACTGTTGTCGGGTAGGGACCGTCTCTCTATGTTGCCAAATTGTACTTCCCAAGCGCTTAGTACAGTGCTCTGCACACAGTAAGCGCTCAATAAATATGACTGAATGAATGAATGTTGCCAGCTTGTACTTCCCAAGCGCTCGGTACAGTGCTCTGCACACAGTAAGCGCTCAATAAATACAATTGAATGAATGAATGTTGCCAGCTTGTACTTCCCAAGCGCTTAGTACAGTGCTCTGCACACAATAAGCGCTCAATAAATACGATTGATTGATTGAAGGCGGAAAAAATGCGAGACTTCGGAGAAGGAAAGAAGTCAGGGTTGGAGAGGGAGATTTGGGAATCAGCCCACTGTTGTTGGGTAGGGACCGTCTCTCTATGTTGCCAAATTGTACTTCCCAAGCGCTTAGTACAGTGCTCTGCACACAGTAAGCGCTCAATAAATACGATTGAATGAATGAATGTTGCCAGCTTGTACTTCCCAAGCACTTAGTACAGTGCTCTGCACACAGTAAGCGCTCAATAAATGCGATTGACTCAAAGAATGTTGCCAGCTTGTACTTCCCAAGCACTCAGTACAGTGCTCTGCACACAGTAAGCGCTCAATAAATACGATTGAATGAATGAGGTGGGAGTTGAAGCCGTGGGAGCGAATAATAATAATGGCATGTATTAGGCGCTTACTACGTGCAAAGCACTGTTCTAAGCACTGGGGAGGCTACAAGGTGATCAGGTTGTCCCCCGGGGGGCTCACTGTCTTCATCCCCATTTTCCAGATGAGGGAACTGAGGCCCAGAGAATAATAATAATAATAATAATAATAATGATGGCATTTATTAAGCACTTACTATGTGCAATGCACTGTTCTAAGCGCTGGGGAGGCTACAAGGGTGATCAGGTTGTCACCAAATGGGCTCACAGTCTTCATTCCCATTTTCCAGATGAGGTCACCGAGGCCCAGAGAAATGAAGAGCCCTCTGTTGGGTAGGGACGTCTCTGTATGCTGCCAACTTGTACTTCCCAAGCGTTTAGTCCAGTGCTCTGCCCACAGTAAGCGCTCAATAAATACGATTGAATGAATGAATGAAGTGACTTGCCCAGAGTCACCCAGCTGACAGTTGGCGGAGCCGGAATTCGAACCCATGACCTCTGACTCCAAAGCCCGGGCTCTTTCCACTGAGCCACGCTGCTTCTCTAAGGGAGTGGGTGTAGACGGGGAACGAAAGGGAATCCAGAACAGAGCCTTAAGGGGACCCCACCCCCCAAGTTAGAGGGGGGGAGACAGAAGGAGCAGCCAGAGAGAGAATACTACTACTACTAATAATAATAATAGCATTTATTAAGCGCTTACTACGTGCAAAGCACTGTTCTAAGCGCTGGGAAATTTACAAGGTGATCAGGTTGTCCCACGGGGGGCTCACGGTCTTCATCCCCATTTTCCAGAGGAGCTGACTGAGGCCCAGAGAAGTCTGTTGGGTAGGGACTGTCTCTGTATGTTGCCAACTTGTACTTCCCAAGCGCTTAGTACAGTGTTCTGCACACAGTAAGCGCTCAATAAATATGATGATGATGATGATGATGATGATGAAGTGACTTGCCCAAAGTCACCCAGCTGACAAGTGGCGGAGCCGGGATTTGAACCCATGACCTCTGACTCCAAAGCCCGGGCTCTTCCCGCTGAGCCACGCTGCTTCCCTACTTCCCAAGCGCTTAGTGCAGTGCTCTGCACACAGCCAGCGCTCAATAAATACGATGGAATGAATGAATGAATGAATGAATCAATCAATCGTATTTATTGAGCGCTTACTGTGTGCAGAGCAGAGAAGAGGAGAACCAAGAAAAGACACTGTCAGCGAAGCCAAGGTTGAAGTCCATTTCCCACAGCTTATTATATATATATATAATTATAATTATAATTATTATATATTATTATTATATATTATTATTATTATTATTATTATTATTATTATTATTATGGAATCTTATCATTTCCAGGAGAAGGGGGTGGGCCGCCGTGTCGAAGCACCGTGTTTAAGCGCTTAGTACAGTGCTCTGCACACAGTAAGCGCTCAATAAATACGATTGATTGAAGGCGACCGAGAGGTCAGGGAAGGGAAGCCTTCTAGACTAAGCGCTTAGTACAGTGCTCTGCACACAGTAAGCGCTCAATGAATATGATTGATTGATTGATTTTAGACTGCGAGCCCGCCGTTGGGTAGGGACCGTCTCTATATGTTGCCGACTTGGACTTCCCAGGCACTTAGTACAGTGCTCTGCACTCCGTAAGCGCTCAATAAGTACGACTGAGTGAATGAATGAAAGGAGGAGTTCATCGGTGACCGTAGCCGAAGGGCCAGAAGCCAGGATGCAAGAAAGTCAATCAGTCAATCAATCAATCGTATTTATTGAGCGCTTTCTGTGGGCAGAGCACTGTACTAAGCGCTTGGGAAGTCCAAGTTGGCAACATCTAGAGACAGTCCCTACCCAACAGTGGGCTCACAGTCTAGAAAGGGGAGATGGAGAACGACAAAACATATTAACATATTAATCTTATCAATATATTCATATATTATTAATGTTTTAATATATTATAATATAATGTAATATATTATATTATTAATATTATTAACATGTTATAACATATTATTAATGTTATTAACATATTATTAACATAATAAGCATATTATATGTTGCCAACTTGTACTTCCCAAGCACTTAGTACAGTGCTCTGCACACAGTAAGCGCTCAATAAATACGATTGATGATGATGATGATGAACAAAATAAAATAGAATAGATACGTACAAGTAAAATAAATAAGCATTAAGAGCCTGGGCTCGGGAGTCAGAGGATATGGGTTCTAATCCTGACTCTGCCACATGTCTGCCGTGTGACCTTGGGCGAGCCACTTCACTTCTCTGTGCCTCAGTTACCCCTTCTGAAAAACGGGGATTAAGACCGTGAGCCCCACGTGGGACAACCTGATTAGCTCGTATCTCCCCCAGTGCTTAGAACGGTGCTTATAATAATAATAATAATGATGGCATTTATTAAGCGCTTACTATGTGCTAAGCGCTGGGGAGGTTCCAAGGTGATCAGGTTGTCCCCGGGGGGGCTCACAGTTTTAATCCCCATTTTCCAGACGAGGTCACTGAGGCCCAGAGAAGTTAAGCGACTTGCCCAAAGTCACCCAGCTGACAAGTGGCGGAGCCGGGATTTGAACCCAGGACCTCTGACTCCAAAGCCCGGGCTCTTTCCACTGAGCCACGCGGCTTCGTAGTAAGTGCTTAGCAAATACCATTATTATTATTATTATTGCTCTATCAAGAGTCCAGATCAAGCCACCGACTTCATCAATCAGTACATGAATTTTAACAATCAAACCCTCGCCCTCGAGTCCTCATCAATCGTATTTATTGAGCGCTTACTATGTGCAGGGCACTGTACTAAGCGCTTAAGTCCTGGGATGTGGGCCAGTGCTATGTACTGGATGCCTACTGAAGGCCGGCGGGGGGGAGGAGAAGACTTGGAGGCGCAGCGGGTGTAGACGACTCGATCGGGAAGTTTTGGAGAGGAAAGGTAGGAGGGAAGTGGGAGCGTAACTGGAGGGAGCCTTGGGGATGGGGGAGGATTTATAATAATAATAATAATAATAATAATAATAATAATAATAATAATAGGGAGGATTTATAATAATATTAATGTCATTTATTAAGCTCTTACTATGTGCAAAGCACTGTTCTAAGTGCAGGGGAGGTCACAAGGTGATCAGGTTGTCCCACGGGGGACTCCCAGTCTTCATCCCCATTTTCCAGATGAGGGAACTGAGGCCCAGAGAAGCAAAGTGACTTGCCCGAAGTCACCCAGCTGACAAGGGGCGGAGCCGGGATTTGAACCCGCGACCTCTGACTCCAAAGCCCGGGCTCTTTCCACTGAGCCGCGCTGCTTCTTCCCAAGCGCTTAGTGCAGTGCTCTGCACGCGGTAAGCGCTCAATAAATACGATTGATTGATTGATTCTCACGCTGTTTATTTAGGATGAGAGATGAGCCTGTTTGAAAGCAGTTGGGTAAGAATCATAATAATAATGATGATGGTATTTAAGCGCTTACTATGTGCAAAACACTGTTCTAAGCGCTGAGGGGGATACAAGGTGATCAGGTTGTCCCCTGGGGGGCTCACGGTCTTCATCCCCATTTTCCAGACGAGGGAACTGAGGCCCAGAGAAGCGAAGTGACTTGCCCGAAGTCACCCAGCTGACAAGGGGCGGAGCCGGGATTTGAACCCGCAACCTCTGACTCCAAAGCCCGGGCTCTTTCCACTGAGCCGCGCTGCTTCTTCCCAAGCGCTTAGTGCAGTGCTCTGCACACAGTAAGCGCTCAATAAATACGATTGATTGATTGATTGATTCTCACGCGGTTTATTTAGGATGAGAGATGAGCCTGTTTGAAACCAGTTGGGTAAGAATCATAATCATCATCATCATCATCATCAATCGTATTTATTGAGCGCTTACTATGTGCAGAGCACTGTACTAAGCGCTTGGGAAGTACAAATTGGCAACATCTAGAGACAGTCCCTACCCAACAGTGGGCTCACAGTCTAGAAGGGGGAGACGGACAACTAAACCAAACATGCTAACAATAATAATAATAATAATAACAATAATAATAATGATGGTATTTGTTAAGCGCTTACTCTGTGCAAAGCGCTGTTCTAAGTGCTGAGGGGGATACAAGGTGATCAGGTTGTCCCCCGGGGGGCTCACGGTCTTCATCCCCATTTTACAGATGAGGGAACTGAGGCTCAGGGAAGTGAAGTGACTTGCCCAAGAGAATATTAATGATGGTATTTGTTAATCAATCAGTCAATCAATCAGTCGTATTTATTGAGCGCTTACTGTGTGCAGAGCACTGGACTAAGCGCTTGGGAAGTCCAAGTTGGCAACATCTAGAGACAGTCCCTACCCAACAGTGGGCTCACAGTCTAGAAGGGGGAGACGGACGACAAAACCAAACATACTAACAAAATAAAATAAATAGAATAGATAGGTACAAGTAAAATAAATAAATAGAGTAATAAATATGTACCAACATATTGCCCAAGAAGCGCAAGAAGCGAGCAATTGAAAAGCAGAGAAGCAGCGTGGCTCAGTGGAAAGAGCCCGGGCTTTGGAGTCAGAGGTCCTGGGTTCAAGTCCCGCTTCTGCCACTTGTCAGCCGTGTGACTCTGGGCAAGTCACTTGACTTCTCTGGGCCTCAGTTCCCTCATCTGGAAAATGGGGATGAAGACCGTGAGCCCCCCGGGGGACAACCTGATCACCTTGTAACCTCCCCCAGCGCTTAGAACAGTGCTTTGCACATAGTAAGGGCATTATTATAAATGCCATTATTATTATAATATTTATTATTATATTTATAATTTATATAATATATAATTTATATATTATTATAAATGCTGTTATTATTATTATTTAAAGTGAAGAGTTGAAGATGGTGGTCAGGGATGGGAGAAAGCAGGGGGCAAGTGCTTTGATTCATTCATTCAATCGTATTTATTGGGCGCTTACTGTGTGCAGAGCACTGTACTAAGCGCTTGGGGATGAGGTGCAGAGGGTTGGGGTTGGAGGCACAGGTGGAGGGAGGTGGGTTTTGAGAGGAGGTTGGAGATCCGTTGAGATAATAATAATAATAATAATAATAATAATAATAATGGTATTTGTTAAGCGCTTACTATGTGCCAGCTATTCTAAGTGCTGGAGTAGATACAAGGTGATCAGGTTGTCCCACGTGGGGCTCACAGTCCTAATCCCCATTTTACAGGTGAGGGAACTGAGGCCCAGAGAAGTGAAGTGACTTGCCCCAGGTCACACAGCTGACAAGTGTGAGTCCACTGTTGGGTCGGGACCATCTCTACAGGTTGCCAACTTGTGCTTCCCAAGCGCTCAGTCCAGTGCTCTGCACACAGTAAGCGCTCAATAAATACGATTGAACGAATGAATGAAAGTGGCAGAGCCGGGATTGGTACCCACGACTCCTCCCAAGCCTGGGCTCTTTCCGCTAATCCACGCCGCTTCTCTGGGAACTTGTACTTCCGGAGCGCTTAGTACAGTGCTCTGCACACAGTAAGCGCTCAATAAATACGATTGAATGAATGAATGAATGAATGAATGGGAAAGACGGGAGAGTCGAAGACGGGGCAGGAGGAGGGAGGGAGTTAGGGTGACCAGGCCTAATTTTCTCAATTTTTCCCATGAAATGGATGGGCAGGATTGTCGGGATGAAAGCAGTGGGGCGGGGTCTTGGGGTTGGAGGAGGGAGTTCATTCATTCATTCAATCGTATTTATTGATCGCTTACTATGTGCAGAGCACTGTACTAAGCGCTTGGGAAATACAAGTCGGCAACATATAGAGACGGTCCCTACCCAACAGTGGGCTCACAGTCTAGAAGGGGGAGACAGACAGCAAAACAAAACATATTAACAAAATAAAATAAGTAGAATAAATGAAATAACGTCTGTTGCCAACTTGTACTTCCCAAGCGCTTAGTACAGTGCTATGCACACAGTAAGCGCTCAGTAAATACGATTGATGATTGATTGATTGAGGAGGACCAAGGGCCCGGGCGTCAGTAAGGATGGAGAAATAATGTTGTCGGGTGGAAGAGTGGGCAGCGTTGAAGCAGGCGAGGATGAATTTCTGGTCGACGAGGAAAGCAGGCGAGGATGAATAGACGATCGACAAGGTCAGCCTGATTTTCTCCAGCGATTGATTGATTGGGGAGGACCAAGGGCCCGGAACTGTCTCTATATGTTGCCAACTTGTACTTCCCAAGCGCTTAGTACAGTGCTGTGCACACAGTAAGCGCTCAATAAATACGATTGATTGAATTTCTGGTCGACGAGGAAAGCAGGCGAGGATGAATAGACGGTCGACGAGGTCAGCCAGATTTCCTCCAGCAATTGATTGATTGGGGAGGACCAAGGGCCCGGGACTGTCTCTATATGTTGCCAACTTGTACTTCCCAAGCACTTAGTACAGTGCTCTGCACACAGTAAGCGCTCAATAAATACAATTGATTGATTGATTGATGGAGAAATAATGTTGTCGGGTGGAAGAGTGGGTGGCGTTGAAGCAGGCGAGGAGGAATTTCTGGTCGACGAGGAAAGCAGGCGAGGATAAATAGACGGTCGACAAAGTCAGCCGCATTTCCTCCAGCGATTGATTGATCAGGGAGGACCAAGGGCCCGGGACTGTCTCTATATGTTGCCAACTTGTATTTCCCAAGCGCTTAGTACAGTGCTCTGCGCACAGTAAGTGCTCAATAAATACGATTGATTGATTGATGGAGAAATAATGTTGTCGGGTGGAAGAGTGGGCAGCATTGAAGCAGGAGAGGCTGAATTTCTGGTCGACGAGGAAAGCAGGCGAGGATGAATAGACGGTCGACGAGGTCAGCCGGATTGATTTCCTCCAGCGATTGATTGATTGGGGAGGACCAAGGGCCCGGGACCGTCTCCATATGTTGCCAACTTGTACTTCCCAAGCGCTTAGTACAGTGCTCTGCACACAGTAAGCGCTCAATAAATGCGATTGATTGATTGATTGATGGGGAAATAATGTTGTCGGGTGGAAGAGTGGGCAGCATTGAAGCAGGTGAGGATGAATTTCTGGTCGACGAGGAACACAGGCGAGGATGACTAGACGGTCGACAAGGTCAGCCGCATTTCCTCCAGCGATTGATTGATTAGCGAGGACCAAGGGCCCGGGACTGTCTCTATATGTTGCCAACTTGTACTTCCCAAGTGCTTAGTACAGTGCTCTGCGCACAGTAAGTGCTCAATAAATACGATTGATTGATTGATTGATTGATGGAGAAATAATGTTGTCGGGTGGAAGAGTGGGCAGCATTGAAGCAGGCGAGGATGAATTTCTGGTCGACGAGGAAAGCAGGCGAGGATGAATAGACGGTCGACGAGGTCAGCCGGATTTCCTCCAGCGATTGATTGATTGGCGAGGACCAAGGGCCCGGGACCGTCTCTATATGTTGCCAACTTGTACTTCCCAAGCGCTTAGTACAGTGCTCTACACACAATAACCGCTTAATAAATACGATTGATTGATTGATTGATGGGGAAATAATGTTGTCGGGTGTAAGAGTGGGCAGCGTTGAAGCAGGCGAGGATGAATTTCTGGTCGACGAGGAAAGCAGGCGAGGATGAATAGACGGTCGACGAGGTCAGCCGGATTTCCTCCAGCGATTGATTAATTGGGGAGGACCAAGGGCCCGGGACCGTCTCTATATGTTGCCAGCTTGTACTTCCCAAGCGCTTAGTACAGTGCTCTGCCCACAGTAAGCGCTCAATAAATACGATTGATTGATGGAGAAATAATGTTGTCGGGTGGAAGAGTGGGCAGCGTTGAAGCAGGCGAGGATGAATTTCTGGTCGACGAGGAAAGCAGGCGAGGATGAATAGACAGTCGACGAGGTCAGTCTGATTTCCTCCATCGATTGATTGATTGGGGAAGACCAAGGGCCTGGGACTGTCTCTGTATGTTGCCAACTTGTACTTCCCAAGCGCTTAGTACAGTGCTCTGCGCACAGTAAGTGCTCAATAAATACGATTGATTGATTGATGGAGAAATAATGTTGTCGGGTGGAAGAGTGGTTAACTTCTCTGGGCCTCAGTGACCTCATCTGTAAAATGGGGATGAAGACTGTGAGCCCCCCGTGGGCCAACCTGATCACCTTGTTAACCTCTCCAGCGCTTAGAACAGTGCTTTGCACATAGTAAGCGCTTAATAAATTCCATCATTATTATTATTATTATTATTATTATATAGAGACAGTCCCTACCCAACAGCGGGCTCACAGTCTAGAAGGGGGAGACGGAGAACAAAACCAAACATACCAACAAAATAAAATAAATAGAATAGATAGGTACAAGTAAAATAAATAAATATTGATTTATATTGAAATAAATAAATATAAGCAATTAAATAAATATAAGCAAATAAATAAATATAAGTCCCTCCCGTGCCCGGTCCCTCGAGCCCCCGTCTGGCCGGCCTTCGCCCACGGGAACGCCGAGCGTGAATTTTGGTATCCGCGGGCCGGGCGTTCATTCATTCATTCATTCATTCCTGTTTATTGAGCGCTTACCATGTGCAAAGCACTGCGCTGAGCGCAGCTGGGCCAGGGACGGGGGGAGCGTGGCCTGGGATCGAATTGAGCCGACTGTTCCGGGCAGAGAAACGGGGTGGTCTAGGGGAGAGAGCAGATACAGTCAATCTGTCAATCGTTTTTATTGAGAATATAATGTTTGCGGAGCACTGTACTAAGCTCTTGGGAGGTTACAGTCGCCGGTGTTATAGGATGAGTTGGGCACTGTGAACTGTCCGAAAGGGAAGCGGCGTGGCTCCGTGGAAATAATAATAATAATAATTTTGGAAAGAGCCTGGGCTTTGGAGTCAGAGGTCATGGGTTCAAATTCAGCAAAATAAATGAATTAATAATAATAATAATGTTGGCATTTGTTAAGCGCTTACTATGTGCGAAGCACTGTTTTAAGTGCTGGGGGGGGGGGGGGCGCTACAGAGTGATCAAGTTGTCCCACGGGGGGGGCTCACAGTTTTCATCCCCATTTTCCAGATGAGGGCACTGAGGCTCAGAGAAGTGAAGTGACTTGCCCGAGGTCACACAGCAGGCATGTGTCACACAAGGTCACACAGCAGTTCCCTCATCTGGAAAATGGGGATGAAGACTGTGAGCCCCCCGTGGGACAACCTTCATCATCAGTCGTATTTATTGAGCGCTTACTGCGTGCAGAGCACTGTACTAAGCACTTGGGAAGTCCAAGTTGGCAACATATAGAGACGGTCCCCACCCAACAGTGGGCTCGCAGTCTAAAAGACTGATCACCTTGTAACCTCCCCAGCGCTTAGAACAGTGCAATGCACATAGTAAGCGCTTAATAAATGCCGTTATTACTATTATTATTATTATGTGTCGGAGTCAGGAATAGAGTAATTCATTCATTCAGTCATATTTATTGAGCACTTACTGTGTGCAGAGCACTGTACTAAGTGCTTGGGAAGGCCAAGCTTCTGTATTTTTCAAATAGTACCTACAGGACGGAGCAAGCAGGCATAAGTTCCCACAGTGCTTAAGATCCATCAATCAATCAATCACTTGTATTTATTGAGCGCTTACTGTGTGCAGAGCACTGGACTAAGCGCTTGGGAAGTACAAATTGGCAACATATAGAGACGGTCCCTACCCAACAGTGGGCTCACAGTCTAGAAGGGGGAGATGGAGAACAAGACCAAACATATTAACAAAAGAAAATAAATAGAATAGATCTGTACAAGTAAAATAAATAGAGTAATCATCATCATCATCATCAATCGTATTTATTGAGCGCTTCCTGTGTGCAGAGCACTGTACTAAGCGCTTGGGAAGTCCAAATTGGCAACATCTAGAGACAGTCCCTACCCAACAGTGGGCTCACAGTCTAGAAGGGGGAGACGGAGAACAAAATCAAACATACTAACAAAATGAAATAACTAGAATAGATATGTACAAGTAAAATAAATAAATAAATAGAGTAATAAATCTGTATAAACATATATAAAATATAAACGGGTGCTGTGGGGAAGGGAAGGAGGTAAGATGGGGGGGTGGAGAGGGGGACGAGGGGGAGAGGAAGGAAGGGGCTCAGGGACCCCACAGGGGCTCAGGGACCCATCCATAGATAACAAATATAATAAATTATAATAAATTAATAAATTAATATAATAAATTATAATAAATAATAATGGCATTTGTTAAGCGCTTACTATGTGCACAACACTGTTCTAAGCGCTGGGGGGGGATACAAGGTGATCAGGTTGTCCCACGTGGGGCTCACAGTCTTCATCCCCATTGTCCAGATGAGGTAACTGAGGCTCAAAGAATAATAATAATAATAATGGCATTTATTAAGCGCCTACTATGTACAAAGCACTGTTCTAAGCACTGGGGGGGGATACAAGGTCATGAGGTTGTCCCACGTGGGGCTCACAGTCTTCATCCCCATTGTCCAGATGAGGTAACTGAGGCTCAAAGAATAATAATAATAATAATAATGGCATTTATTAAGCGCCTACTATGTGCAAAGCACCGTTCTAAGCGCTGGGGGGGATACAAGATGATCAGTTTGTCCCACGGGGGGCTCACAGTCTTCATCCCCATTGTCCAGATGAGGTAACTGAGGCTCAAAGAATAATAATAATAATAATAATAATGGCATTTATTAAGCGCCTACTATGTGCCAAGCACTGTTCTAAGCGCTGGGGGGATACAAGGTCATGAGGTTGTCCCACGTGGGGCTCCCAGTCTTCACCCCCATTTTCCAGATGAGGTAACTGAGGCCCAGAGGAGCGAAGTGACCTGCCCAAAGTCCCCCAGCTGACAAGTGGCGGAGCCGGGATTTGAACCCACGACCTCGGACTCCAAAGCCCGGGCTCTTTTCCACTGAGCCGCGCTGCGTCTCCTGAAGCAGCTAAAGAAGAAGGGAAGTGACTTGCCCAAGGCCACACAGCTGACAGGTGGCGGAGCCGGGATTCGAACCCACGACCTCGGACTCCAAAGCCCGGGCTCTTTCCACTGAGCCGCGCTGCTTCTACAAATATAGGGGACCGGAATAAACTGTGACACAATAACTAGTCACCATCAAGTGGCATTTTAAAAAATACTATTTTAGCATGTTTAAGCCCGCAATTCACATCAAAGGCAGTATTAAGCGCTCAGTACAGTGCTCTGCACACAGTAAGCGCTCAATAAATACGATTGATGATTAAAATTCCCCCTAAATTGGCTTTCGCTACATAGCAAAATCCCTGATTAACAAGGAACCGGCGGATAAGGAAAAGTAATATTTTCTCCGCGTGGTGTTCACACTTAAATCCCGGCTCTGCCGCTTGGCAGCTGTGGGACTCTGGGCAAGTCACTTGACTTCTCTGGGCCTCAGTTTCCTCGTCTGGAAAATGGGGATGAAGACCGGGAGCCCCCCGGGGGACAACCTGATCACCTTGGAACCTCCCCAGCGCTCAGAACGGTGCTTTGCACGAAGTAAGCGCTTAATAAATGCCATCATTATTATTATTATTGTTATTAGAACAGTGCTTTGCACATAGGAAGCGCTTAATAAATGCCATCATTATTATTATTATTATTTTTGTTAGACCAGTGCTTTGCACATAGGAAGCGCTTAATATATGCCATCATTATTATTATTATTGTTATTAGAACAGTGCTTTGCACATAGGAAGCGCTTAATAAATGCCATCATTACTATTATTTTTTAATTATTATCATCATTAGAACAGTGCTTTGCACATAGGAAGCGCTTAATAAATGCCATCATTACTATTTTTTTATTATTAGAACAGTGCTTTGCACATAGGAAGCACTTAATAAATGCAATTATTATTATTATTATTATTAGAACAGTGCTTTGAACATAGGAAGCGCTTAATAAATGCCATCATTATTATTTTTTTATTATTAGAACAGTGCTTTGCACATAGTAAGCGCTTAATAAATGCCATTATTATTATTATTATTATTATTAGAACAGTGCTTTGCACATAGGAAGCACTTAATAAATGCCATCATTATTTTTTTTATTATTAGAACAGTGCTTTGCACATAGGAAGCACTTAATAAATGCCATCATTTTTTTTTTATTATTAGAACAGTGCTTTGCACATAGGAAGCACTTAATAAATGCCATTATTATTATTATTATTATTATTATTATTAGAACAGTGCTTTGCACATAGGGAGCGCTTAATAAATGCCATCATTATTATTATTATTGTTATTAGAACAGTGCTTTGCACATAGGAAGCACTTAATAAATGCCATCATTATTATTTTTAAGTATTATTAGAACAGTGCTTTGCACATAGGGAGCGCTTAATAAATGCCATCGTTATTATTTTTTTATTAGTAGAACAGTGCTTTGCACATAGGAAGCGCTTAATAAATGCCATTATTATTATTATTATTATCATTATTAGAACAATGCTTTGCACATAGGGAGCGCTTAATAAATGCCATCATTATTATTTTTTTGTTATTAAAACAGTGCTTTGCACATAGGAATCACTTAATAAATGCCATTTTTGTTATTATTATTATTATTATTAGAACAGTGCTTTGCACATAGGAAGCGCTTAATAAATGCCATCATTATTATTTTTTTGTTATTAAAACAGTGCTTTGCACATAGGAAGCGCTTAATAAATGTCATTATTATTATCATTACTATTATTATTATTATTATTAGAACAGTGCTTTGCACATGGGGAGCGCTTAATAAATGCCATCATTATTATTTTTTTATTATTAGAACAGTGCTTTGCCCATAGGAAGCACTTAATAAATGCCATCATTATTATTATTAGAAGAGTGCTTTGCACATAGGAAGCGCTTAATAAATGCCATCATTATTATTTTTTTGTTATTAAAACAGTGCTTTGCACATAGGAATCGCTTAATAAATGCCATTTTTATTATTATTATTATTAGAACAGTGCTTTGCACATAGGGAGCGCTTAATAAATGCCATCATTATTATTATTATTGTTATTAGAACAGTGCTTTGCACATAGGAAGTGCTTAATAAATGCCATCATTAAGCAGCGTGGCTTGGGGGAAGCAGCGTGGTTCAGTGGAAAGAGCCCGGGCTTTGGAGTCAGAGGTCATGGGTTCAAATCCCGGCTCCGCCAACTGTCAGCTGTGTGACTTTGGGCAAGTCACTTCACTTCTCTGGGCCTCAGTTCCCTCATCTGGAAAATGGGGATTAAAAACCGTGAGCCCCCCCGTGGGACAACCTGATCACCCTGTAATCTCCCCAGCGCTTAGAACAGTGCTTTGCACATAGTAAGCGCTTAATAAATGCCATCATCATTATTATTACTATTATTAGAACAGTGCTTTGCACACAGGAAGCGCTTAATAAATGCCATTATTATTAGAACAGTGCTTTGCACATAGGAAGCGCTTAATAAATGCCATCATCATTATTATTATTATTATTATTATTAGAACAGTGCTTTGCACATAGGAAGCGCTTAATAAATGCCATTATTATTATTATTATTATTATTATTAGAACAGTGTTTTGCACATAGGAAGCGCTTAATAAATGCCATTAAAAAATAAAAAGAGGAGCAGCAGCCTTGTTCCCATTTAGAGAAGCAGCATGGGCCTAGTGGAAATAATAATGGCATTTATTAAGCGCTTACTATGTGCAAAGCACTGTTCCAAGCGCTGGGGAGGTCACAAGGTGATCATACTTGTTAAGTGCTTATTAATAGTAATAATAATAACAGCATTTATTAAGCGCTTACTATGTGCCAAGCACTGTCCTAAGCGCTGGGGAGGTCACAAGGTGATCATATTTGTGAAGAGCGTATTAATAATGATAATAATAATAACAGCATTTATTAAGCGCTTACTATGTGCCAAGCACTGTCCTAAGCGCTGGGGAGGTCACAAGGTGATCATATTTGTGAAGAGCTTATTAATAATAATAATAATAATGACAGCATTTATTAAGCACTTACTATGTGCCAAACACTGTTCTAAGCGCTGGGGAGGTCCCAAGGTGATCATATTTGTGAAGTGCTTATTATTAATAATAATAATAACAGCATTTATTAAGCGCTTACTATGTGCAAAGCACTGTTCTAAGCGCTGGGGAGGTCACAAGGTGATCATATTTGTTAAGTGCTTATTCATAGTAATAATAATAACAGCATTTATTAAGCGCTTACTATGTGCCAAGCACTGTTCTAAGCACTGGGGAGGTCCCAAGGTGATCATATTTGTGAAGTGTTTATTCATAATAATAATAATAATAACAGCATTTATTAAGCGCTTACTATGTGCCAAGCACTGTTCTAAGCGCTGGGGAGGTCACAAGGTGATCATATTTGTGAAGTGCTTATTAATAGTAATAATAATAACAGCATTTATTAAGCGCTTACTATGTGCCAAGCACTGTTCTAAGCGCTGGGGAGGTCACAAGGTGATCGTATTTGTTCAGTGCTTATTATTAATAATAATAATAATAATAACAGCATTTATTAAGCGCTTACTACGTGCCAAGCACTGTTCTAAGCGCTGGGGAGGTCACAAGGTGATCATATTTGTGAAGTGCTTATTCATAATAATAATAATAACAGCATTTATTAAGCGCTTACTATGTGCCAAGCACTGTTCTAAGCGCTGGGGAGGTCACAAGGTGATCCTATTTGTGAAGTGCTTATTCATAATAATAATAATAACAGCGTTTATTAAGCTCTTACTATGTGCCAAGCACTGTTCTAAGCGCTGGGGAGGTCGCAAGGTGATCGTATTTGTTCAGTGCTTATTATTAATAATAATAATAATAATAACAGCATTTATTAAGCGCTTACTACGTGCCAAGCACTGTTCTAAGCGCTGGGGAGGTCACAAGGTGATGAGGTTGTCCCACGGGGGGGCTCACAGTCTTAACCCCCATTTTACAGATGAGGGAACTGAGGCACGGAGAAGTTAAGTTCTAGACTGTGAGCCCACTGTTGGGTAGGGACCGTCTCCATATGTCGCCAACTTGGACTTCCCAAGCGCTTAGTACAGTGCCCTGCACACAGTCAGCGCTCAATCAATGCGATCGATTGATTTATAGAGTCCTTGCTGTGGGCAGAGCACTGTGCTAAGCTCTTGGGAGAGTACAGTTATCGTTATTATTGCTATTATTATTCATTCAGTCAGTCAGTCGTATTTATTGAGCGCTGACTGTGTGCAGAGCACTGTACTAAGCGCTTGGGAAGTCCAACTTTGCAACTGGGCCAGGGACGGGGAGAGCGGGGCCTGGGATCGAATTGAGCTGACGGTTTCGGGCGGAGAAACAGGGCGGTCTAGTGGGGAGAGCAAAGACAATCAATCTGTCGATCGCTTTTATTGAGCACATTATCAATCAATCAATCGATCGATTGTATTTATTGAGCGCTTACTGTGTGCAGAGCACTGTACTAAGCGCTTGGGAAGTCCAAGTCGGCAACATATAGAGACGGTCCCTACCCAACAGTGGGCTCACAGTCTAGAAGGGGGAGACAGAGAATCAATCAATCAATCAATCGTATTTATTGAGCGCTTACTGTGTGCAGGGCACTGTACTAAGCGCTTGGGAAGTCCAAGTCGGCAACATCTAGAGACGGCCCCTACCCAACAGTGGGCTAAGCCGGACACTATAACTGCCCAACTGGCGGGGCAGGTCACTTTACATCTCCGTGCCTCAGTCCCCTCATCTGTCAAATGGGGATCAATCAATCAATCGTATTTATTGAGCACTTACTGTGTGCAGAGCACTGTACTAAGCGCTTGGGAAGTACAAGTCGGCAACATATAGAGACGGTCCCTACCCAACAGTGGGCTCACAGTCTAGAAGGGGGAGACAGAGAATCAATCAATCAATCAATCAATCAATCGTATTTATTGAGCGCTTACTGTGTGCAGGGCACTGTACTAAGCGCTTGGGAAGTCCAAGTCGGCAACATATAGAGACGGTCCCGACCCAACAGTGGGCTAAGCCGGACACTATAACTGCCCAACTGGCGGGGCAGGTCACTTTACATCTCCGTGCCTCAGTCCCCTCATCTGTCAAATGGGGATCAATCAATCAATCGTATTTATTGAGCACTTACTGTGTGCAGAGCACTGTACTAAGCGCTTGGGAAGTACAAGTCGGCAACATATAGAGACGGTCCCTACCCAACAGTGGGCTCACAGTCTAGAAGGGGGAGACAGAGAATCAATCAATCAATCAATCAATCAATCGTATTTATTGAGCGCTTACTGTGTGCAGAGCACTGTACTAAGCGCTTGGGAAGTCCAAGTCGGCAACATATAGAGACGGTCCCTACCCAAGAGCGGGCTAAGCTGGACACTATAACTGCCCAACTGGCTGGGCAGGTCACTTAACATCTCCGTGCCTCAGTCCCCTCATCTGTCAACTGGGGATCAATCAATCAATCGTATTTATTGAGTACTTACTGTGTGCAGAGCACTGTACTAAGCGCTTGGGAAGTACAAGTCGGCAACATATAGAGACGGCCCCTACCCAAGAGCGGGCTAAGCCGGACACTATAACTGCCCAACTGGCTGGAAGGTCACTTAACATCTCCGTGCCTCAGTCCCCTCATCTGTCAAATGGGGATCAATCAATCAGTCGTATTTATTGAGCGCTTACTGTGTGCAGAGCACTGTACTAAGCGCTTGGGAAGTCCAAGTCGGCAACATATAGAGACGGTCCCTACCCAACAGCAGGCTAAGCCGGACACTATTACTGCCCAACTGGCTGGGAGGTCACTTAACATCTCCGTGCCTCAGTCCCCTCATCTGTCAAATGGGGATCAATCAATCAATCAATCGTATTTATTGAGCGCTTACTGTGTGCAGAGCACTGTACTGAGCGCTTAGCACTGTACTAAGCGCTTAGCACTGTCCTAAGACCATGATCAAGACTAAGACTAGAGAAGCAGCATGGCTTAGTGGAAAGAGCATGGGCTTCGGAGTCAGAGGTCATGGGTTCTAATCCCGCCTCTGCCACCTTTTTTTTTTTTAATGGTATTTATTAAGCGCTTACTATGTGCAAAGCACTGTTCTAAGCGCTGGGGGGGATACAAGGTAATCAGGTTGTCCCACAGGGGGTCACATTCTTCATCCCCATTTTACAGATGAGGTAACTGAGGCACAGAGAAGTGACTTGCCCAAAGTCACACAGCTGACAATTGGCGGAGCCGGGATTTGAACCCCTGACCTCTGACTCCAAAGCCCGGGCTCTTTCCACTGAGCCACGCTGCTGTGTGACCTTGGGCAAGTCACTTCACTTCTCCGGGCCTCAGTTCCCTCATCTGTAAAATGGGGATGAAGACTGAGCCTCACGTAGGGCAACCTGATTACCTTGTGTCTACCCCAGTGCTTAGAACAGTGCTTGGCTCATAGTAAGCGCTTAACAAATACCAGCATTATTATTATTATTATTATTATTATTATTATTATTATTATTATTATTATTATTATTATCAAGACCGTGAGCCCCGTGTGGGACAGGGACTGTGTCCAACACAATTTGCTTGTCTCTGCCCCAGTGCTTACAACAGTGCCTGGCACAGAGTAAGCGCTTAACAAATACCATAATAATAATAATAATAATTATTATTATTGTATTGGGAAGTACTTATCATTACTTATTATTTATTTAATTATTATTATTATTATTATTCTGAGGGAGAGGGCCGGTGTTTTGGTAAGGTGGGAATGGATGGGGTTGGATACGCAGGGAGACGGAGGGGACTTTGAGAGACGGCAGGAGATCTTCTCTTGAGATACTGCTGGAAAGGATGGATCGATCAATCAATCAATCGTATTTATTGAGCGCTTACTGTGTGCAGAGCAGTGTACTAAGCGCTTGGGGAGGACAAGTTGGCAACATATAGAGACGGTCCCTACCCGACAGCGGGCTCACAGTCTAAAAGATGGATGAGTTGGAGAGGAGCAGGGGAGATGACACCTGATAATTTCATTATCACAATAAAGTAGGGGGCAGGTTATTAGGGGGAGGGATGGGGCAGGTGGTGGGGGGCCTGAGGAGGGAATTAAATAATAATAATAATAATAATTATAATAATAATAATGGCATTTGTTAGGCGCTTACTACGTGCAAAGCACTGTTCGAAGCGCTGGGGGGGATACAAGGTGATCAAGTTGTCCCACGGGGGGCTCACAGTCTTCATCCCCATTTTTACAAATGAGGGAACTGAGGCTCAGAGAAGTGAAGTGACTTGCCCAAGGTCCCACAGCGGACTTGTGGTGGAGCCGGGATTCGAACCCCTGACCTCTGACTCCAAAGCCCGGGCTCTTTCCACTGAGGGCGATGGGCTCAATAAGGATGGACCGCCTTTGCCAGGCAGAGGAGAGGGCAGATTTAAGGCCCACAAGGATGATAATAATAATAATAATAATAATGGTATTTGTTAATTGCTTAACTATGTGCCAATCAATCAATCAATCGTATTGAGCACTTACTGTGTGCAGAGCACTGTACTAAGCGCTTGGGAAGTCCAAGTTGGCAACACATAGAGACGTTCCCTACCCGACAGTGGGCTCACAGTCTAGAAGGGGGAGACAGACGACAAATCAAAACATATTAACAAAAGAAAATAAATAGAATAGATATGTCCAAGTCAAATAAATAAATGAATAAATAAAGTAATAAAGGATGGACCGCCATTGCCAGGCAGAGGAGAGGGCAGATTTAAGGCCCACAAGGATGATAATAATAATAATAATAATAATGGTGTTTGTTAAGCACTTAACTATGTGCCAATCAATCAATCAATCAATCAATTGTATTTATTGAGCGCTTACTGTGTGCAGAGCACTGTACTAAGCGCTTGGGAAGTCTAAGTCGGCAACACATAGAGACGGTCCCTACCCGACAGCAGGCTCACAGTCTAGAAGGGGGAGACAGAGAACAAAACCTAACATATTAACAAAAGAAAATAAATAGAATAGATATGTACAAGTAAAATAAATAAATGAATAAACAGAGTCATAAAGGATGGACCGCCTTTGCCAGGCAGAGGAGAGGGCAGATTTAAGGCCCACAAGGATGATGATAATAATAATAATAATAATGGTATTTGTTAAGCACTTAACTATGTGCCAATCAATCAATCAATCGTATTTATTGAGTGCTTACTGTGTGCAGAGCACTGTACTAAGCGCTTGGGAAGTCCAAGTTGGCAACACATAGAGACGGTCCCTGCCCAACAGCGGGCTCACAGTCTAGAAGGGGGAGACAGAGAACAAAACCAAACATATTAACAAAAGAAAATAAATAGAATAGATATGTACAAGTAAAATAAATAAATAAATAGAGTAATAAAGGATGGACCGCCTTTGCCAGGCAGAGGAGAGGGCAGATTAAAGGCCCACAAGGATGATAATAACAATAATAATAATAATAATAATAATAATAATAATAATAATAATGGTATTTGTTAAGCGCTTAACTATGTACCAACCAATCAATCAATCATATTTATTGAGTGCTTACTGTGTCCAGAGCACTGTACTAAGCGCTTGGGAAGTCCAAGTTGGCATTCATTCATTCATTCATTCAATCGTATTTATTGAGCGCTTACTGTGTGCAGAGCACTGTACTAAGCGCTTGGGAAGTCCAAGTGGGCAACACATAGAGACGGTCCCTACCCAACAGTGGGCTCACAGTCTAGAAGGGGGAGACAGAAAACAAAACCAAACATATTAACAAAAGAAAATAAATAGAATAGATATGTCCAAGTAAAATAAATAAATGAATAAATAGAGTCATAAAGGATGGACCGCCTTTGCCAGGCAGAGGAGAGGGCAGATTTAAGGCCCACAAGGATGATGATGATAATAATAATAATGATAATGATAATAATAATAATAATAATAATGGTATTTGTTAAGCGCTTAACTGTGTGCCAATCAATCAATCAATCAGTCATATTTATTGAGCGCTTACTGTGTGCAGAGCACTGTACTAAGCGCTTGGGAAGTCCAGGTTGGTAACACATAGAGACAGTCCCTACCCAACAGTGGGCTCACAGTCTAGAAGGGGGAGACAGAGAACAAAACCAAACATATTAACAAAAGAAAATAAATAGAATAGATATGTCCAAGTAAAATAAATAAATGAATAAACAGAGTCATAAAGGATGGACCGCCTTTGCCAGGCAGAGGAGAGGGCAGATTTAAGGCCCACAAGGATGATGATAATAATAATAATAATGGTATTTGTTAAGCACTTAACTATGTGCCAATCAATCAATCAATCGTATTTATTGAGCGCTTACTGTGTGCAGAGCACTGTACTAAGCGCTTGGGAAGTACAAGTTGGCAACATATAGAGACGGTCCCTACCCATCAGTGGGCTCACAGTCTAGAAGGGGGAGACAGACAACAAAACCAAACATATTAACAAAAGAAAATAAATAGAATAGATATGGACAAGTAAAATAAATAAATAAATAGAGTAATAAATCCGTACAAACATCTATCCATATATACAGGTGCTGTGGGGAAGGGAAGGAGGTAAGGCGGGGGGGGATGGAGAGGGGAAGGTGCCAGGCACTGTACTAAGCACTGGGGTGGATGCAAGCAAATGGGATGGGACACAGTCCTCTATCCCAGTTGGGGCTCACAGTCTCAACCCCCATTTTCCCTGTATATATGTTTGTACATATTTATTACTCTATTTATTTATTTTACTTGTACCTATCTATTCTATTTATTTTATTTTGTTAATATGTTTGGTTTTGTTGTCTGCCTCCCCCTTCTAGACTGTGAGCCCGCTGTTGGGTAGGGACCGTCTCTAGATGTTGCCAACTTGGACTTCCCAAGCGCTTAGTCCAGTGCTCTGCACACAGGAAGCGCTCAGTAAATACGATTGATTGATTCCAGATGAGGGAACTGAGGCCCAGGGAGGGGGGTCCCGCAGCAGACAAGTGGCGGAACTGGGATTAGAACTCATGACCTCCTCCAGGAGGCCTTCCCAGACTGAGCCTCTTCCTTCCTCTCCCCCCTCTCCATCCCCCCCGCCTTACCTCCTTCCCTTCCCCACAGCACCTGTATATATGTATATATGTTTGTACAGATTTATTACTCTATTTATTTATTTTACCTGTACGTATCTATTCTATTTATTTTATTTTGTTAGTATGTTTGGTTTTGTTCTCTGTCTCCCCCTTTTAGACTGTGAGCCCACTGTTGGGTAGGGACTGTCTCTAGATGTTGCCAACTTGGACTTCCCAAGCGCTTAGTACAGTGCTGTGCACACAGTAAGCGCTCAATAAATACGATTGATTGATTGACCTTCCGATCCCAGGGCCGGGCTTTGTGCCCTACGCCACCAGGTTGGACACAATCCGGGTCTCACCCGGGGTTCCCGGTCTTAATCCCCTTTTCACAGATGAGGGAACTGAGGCCCAGAGAAGTTGAGAAGCAGCGCGGCTCAGTGGAAAGAGCCCGGGCTTTGGAGTCAGAAG
Organism: Tachyglossus aculeatus; assembly: GCF_015852505.1. Taxonomy (NCBI): domain Eukaryota; kingdom Metazoa; phylum Chordata; class Mammalia; order Monotremata; family Tachyglossidae; genus Tachyglossus; species Tachyglossus aculeatus. Next base: position 2,016,783 of record NC_052066.1, on the reverse strand, counting down.
TCACGCGTTCAAATCCCGGCCCCGCCAATTGTCAGCTCTGTGACTTTGGGCAAGTCACTTCACTTCTCTGGGCCTCAGTTACCTCATCTGGAAAGTGGGGATGAAGACTGTGAGCCCCCCGTGGGACAATCTGATCACCTTGTAATCTCCCCAGTGCTTAGAACAGTGCTTGGCACATAGTAAGTGCTTAATAAATGCCATTATTATTATTATTATGTGACTGGTCCAAGGTCACCCAGCAGACAAGTGACGGAGCCGGGATTTGAAACCGTGACCATCTGACTCCCAGCGTCTACCGCAGCGTGGCTCAGTGGAAAGAGCCCGGGCTTTGGAGTCAGAGGTCATGGGTTCGAATTCCAGCTCCGTGGCACGTCTGCTGTGTGACCTTGGGCAAGTGACTTAACTTCTCTGAGCCTCAGTGACCTCATCTGTAAAACGGGGATTAAGACCGTGAGCCCCACGTGGGACAACCTGATCACTTTGTATCCCCCCCCGGCGCTTAGAACAGTGCTTTACACATAGCCAACATTATTATTGTTATTATTATTATTATTATTATTATTATTATTATTGTTGTTATTATTATTATTATTATTATTATTCTTACCGGAGGGCGTGCACTTGGAGCCGTGGGCAGCGCTGTGCCCACCGTCGCGGGCAGCAGAATTCAGGCGCGTTTCTTTTAGACTGTGAGCCCACTGTTGGGTAGGGACTGTCTCTATATGTTGCCAACTTGGACTTCCCAAGCGCTTAGTCCAGTGCTCTGCACACAGTAAGCGCTCAATAAATACGATTGATTGATTGTTTTCCCCGACCCTTCCCGGGAACTATCGGTGGCTAGAGAAACTCGGGGTCTGGGGGTCTCCACAGGGGAGCAGAGGGGGCAGAGCAGACGCTAAACGGGCCCGGCGCTCACCACGTGTCTTCAGAGCCGCAGGGAGGCCGAGCAATCAATCAGTCAATCAATCAATCAGTTGTATTTATTGAGCGCTTACTGTATGCAGAGCACTGTACTAAGCGTTTGGAAAGCACAAGTTGGCAACATATAGAGACGGTCCCTACCCAACAGTGGGCTCCCAGTCTAAAAGGGGGAGACAGAGAACAGAACCAAACATACTAACAAAATAAAATAAATAGAATAGATATGTACAAGCAAAATAATCAATCAATCAATCAATCGTATTTATTGAGCGCTTACTATGTGCAGAGCACTGTACTAAGCGCTTGGGAAGTACAAATTGGCATCACATAGAGACAGTCCCTGCCCAACAGTGGGCTCACAGTCTAAAAGGGGGAGACAGAGAACAGAACCAAACATACCAACAAAATAAAATAAGTAGGATAGAAATGTACAAGTAAAATAAATAAATAGAGTAATAAATATGTACAACCATATATACATCTATACAGGTGCTGTGGGGAAGGGAAGGAGGTAAGATGGGGGGATGGAGAGGGGGACGAGGGGGAGAGGAAAGAAGGGGCTCAGTCTGGGAAGAAAATAAAATAAATAGAGTAATAAGTAAAATAAATAAATAAATAAATAAATAGAGTAATAAGTGTGTACAAACATACATATATGCAGGTGCTGTGGGGAAGGGAAGGAGGTAAGATGGGGGGATGGAGAGGGGAATGAGGGGGAGAGGAAGGAAGGGGCTCAGTCTGGGAAGGCCTCCTGGAGGAGGTGAGCTCTCAGTAGGGCCTTGAAGGGAGGAAGAGAGCGAGCTTGGCGGGTAGGCAGAGGGATTGGGGGCATTCCGGGCCCGGGGGAGGACGTGGGCCGGGGGTCGATGGCGGGATGGGCGAGAACGAGGCCTAACGGTGAGGAGATTAGCGGCGGAGGAGCGGAGGGTGCGGGCTGGGCTGGGGAAGGAGAGAAGGGAGGGGAGGGAGGAGGGGGCCAGGGGATGGATGGATGGACAGCCTTGAAGCCCAGGGTGAGGAGTTTCTGCCTGATGCGCAGATTGACTGGTAGCCACTGGAGATTTTTGAGGAGCCCGTGTGTGCGTGTGTGTGAGTGTGCGTGTGTCCGTCCATCCGTCTGTCCGTCCGGTCCCGGGCACCCCGGGTCCCGGGCCCCGACGAGTGTCCGCCCCGGTGCCGCCCTGCCAGGGGAGAAGCCGTTCCGCTGCGACGAGTGCGGGATGCGGTTCATCCAGAAGTACCACATGGAGCGGCACAAGAGGACGCACAGCGGCGAGAAGCCCTACCAGTGTGAATACTGCCTGCAGGTGGGACCGGGCCCGCCCCCCACCCACACCCCGGGGGGCGGGAGGGCGGGTGGGTTGCGGGGGGCCGGGGAGCGGGGAGGGAGCGCGCCCGCGGGGGGCCGCATTACTGAACGCCCACTGCGAACAACGCGTATAGACAGGCAGAACTCAGGACTCCTTGCTCCCTTTGCACACTAGTAACGCCACCCCCCTCTCTCTCTCCCTCTTTCTCCCGCTCTCCCTCCCTTTCTCCCTCTCCTTCTCTCTTCCTCTCTCCTTCTCTCTCCCTCTCTGCGTCTCCCTGTCTCCATCCCTTTATCCCTCTCCCTCTCTCCCCCTCTCCATCTCCCTCTCTCCTTCTCTCTCCCTCTCTCCATCTCCATCCCTTTCTCCCTCTCCTTCTGTCTTCCTTTCTCCTTCCCTCTCCCTCTGTCCCGCTCTCTATCTCCCTCGCTCCTTCTCTCTCCATCTCCGTCTCCATCTCTTTCCATCTCCCTCTGCCTCTCTCTCCGTCTCCCTATCTCCCTCTCTCTGTGTCCATGTCCCTTTCTCCCTCTATCCCTCTCTTTCTGTCTCCTTCTCTCCCATCTCCCTCTCTCCCTCTCACTCCATCTCCCTTTCTCCCTCTCTCTCTGTTTCCATCGCTCTCCATCTCCATCTCTTTCCATCTCCCTCTCTGCCTCTCTCTTCCTGTCTCCCTATCTCCCTATCTCCCTCTCTGTGTCCATGTCCCTTTCTCCCTCTATCCCTCTCTTTCTGTCTCCTTCTCTCCCATCTCCCTCTCGCTCCATCTCCCTATCTCCCTCTCTCTCTGTTTCCATCGCTCTCCATCTCTTTCCATCTCCCTCTCTGCCTCTCTCTCCCTGTCTCCCTCTCTGCCTCTCTCTGTGTCCATGTCCCTTTCTCCCTCTATCCCTCTCTTTATCTGTCTCCTTCTCTCCCTCTTGCTCCGTCTCCCTATCTCCCTCTCTCTGTGTCCATGTCCCTTTCTCCCTCTATCCCTCTCTTTCTGTCTCCTTCTCTCCCATCTCCCTCTCGCTCCATCTCCCTTTCTCTCTGTCTGTTTCCATCTCTCTCCATCTCCATCTCCATCTTTCCATCTCCCTCTCTGCCTCTCGCTCCCCTTCTCCCCATCTCCCTCTCTGTGTCCATGTCCCTTTCTCCCTCTATCCCTCTTTCTCTGTCTCCGTCTCTCCCATCTCCCTCTCTCCCTCTCGCTCCGTCTCCCTATCTCCCTCTCTCTCTGTCTCCATCTCCCTCTCTGCCCATCACCCTGTTTCCCTCTACCCCTCTCTCTCCCTCTCGCTCCATCTCCTTCTTCCTGTCTCCATCTCCCTGTCTCCATCTCTTTCCATCTCCCTCTCTGCCTCTCACTCCCTGTCTCCCTATCTTCCTCTCCCTGTCTCCATCTCTCTCCCTCTATCCCTCTCTTTCTCCATCTCCCTCTCCCTCTCTCTCTCTCGCTCCATCTCCCTATCTCCCTCTCTCTCTGTCTCCATCTCCCTCTCTGCCTGTCACCGTTTCCCTCTACCCCTCTCTCTCCCTCTCACTCCGTCTCCCTCTCTCCCTCTCCCTCTCTGCCTCTTGCTCCCTGTCTCCCTATCTTCCTCTCTCTGTCTCCATCTCCCCCTCTCCCTCTATCCCTCCCTTTCTCCATCTCCCTCTCCCTCTTTCCCTCTCGCTCCCTGTCTGTCTCCATCTCCCTCTCTGCCCATCACCCTGTATCCCCCTCTCTCCCTCTCGCTCCCCGTCTCCCTCTCTCTGTCTCCATCTCCCTGTCTCCCTCTCTCCCCCCTCGTCCCCCCGCCCGTCCCGGGCCCCACCTGTCCCGGTCTCCGCCCGTCGATCCCGACCCCGGCGCCCGTCCCCGCAGTACTTCTCCCGGACGGACCGGGTGCTGAAACACAAACGCATGTGCCACGAGAGCCGGGAGCGGAAGGCCTCGCGGGCCGGCTCCAAGCTGGGCCTCCCGGGCCCCGAGGACGAGGGCGGCGGGGGCGGCGGCGGCGGCGGCTTCTCCCCGCCGGGCCCGGCCCGGGACGGCTCGCTGCCCAAGAAGAAGCGGCAGAAGTCGGAGAAGAAGGGCCCGGGCGGGGGCCGGGACGGGGCCGGGGACCGGGGCGACTCGAGGAAGGACAAGGGCGACTACCTGCCGCTGTACTCGCCGGGCGCCAAGGTGAAGGACGAGTACATGGTGGCCGAGTACGCGGTGGCCATGCCCCTGCCCGCGGCCGGGCCCGGCGGCTCCCACCTGGACGCGGCGGGCGCGGCGGGCGTCCCCCCGCCCAAGCTGGTCCTCAAGAAGGTGACGGCCGGGGCCAAGCGGGGCCCGAAGCCCGGCCAGGAGCCCCGGCCCGCGGCGGCGGCGGCGGCGGCGGCCTCCCCGCTGGCGGCCTTCGAGGACGACAAGGCCGCCAAGTTCGCCTTCGACCTGGTGGACAAGCAGGCCCTGCTGGACGCCGACGGGGCCGGCGAGCTGGACCCGGCGGCCGTGGCCGCGGCCGCCTTGCAGGAGGGGCCCGGCAAGCCGGCGGCCCACAGCAGCCCCAACTACGGCGACGCCATGCAGTTCCTGAAGAAGAAGCGGTACCTGCAGGCCAGCGGCCACGGGCGCGAGTACGCCCTGAGCCTGGGGGCCGTGGCGGCCCAGCCCTCGGCCACCCGGGCGGCCGTGGCCAGCGTCATGGACGAGGGGCCGGCCGCCGGCCCGCTGGAGGCGCGGGGCCTGGGCCCGGACCTCAAGGGCCCCCACGAGAAGAGCATCCTCCCGGACGAGGTCCTGCAGACGCTGCTGGACCACTACTCCCACAAGGCCAACGGGCAGCACGACATGGCCGCCTTCGGCGTGGGCGACGCCGAGGTGCCCCCCGGCCTGTCCGTCGAGGCCGGGGCCCCCGCGGTGGGGGGCCCGCCGGGCGGGGCGGCCCCGGCCGTGGGGCCCCCCGCCGCCGGGCCCCGCGGACGGCGGCCCGGGGCCTTCCTCGGACAAGGCCAGCATGCTGCAGGAGTACTCCAAGTTCCTGCAGCAGGCCCTGGACCGGACCAGCCAGAACGACGCCTACCTGAGCGGGCCCGCCGGCCTGGGCTTCGTGGCCGAGGGCCCGCCCCTGGCCGGGCAGCCGGCCTTCGCCGCCCTGGACAAGCAGGCGTACGCCGCCCTGCCCCTCAACAGCTTCCGCTCCGGGCTGGGGTCCCCGCTGCGGGCGGCCCCGGACAAGTCGCCCTTCGGGCTGCTGGTGGGCGAGGCCCCGCACGGCTTCCCCTTCGCGGGGGACGAGGCCAGCCACGCGGCGCCGGCGGCCCCCGCGCCCCCGGCCCCCGCCCCGCCGCCCGCCGCCCCCGCCGCCGCGGCCCACGTCTTCCTGGACCAGGTGGTGACGACGGCGGCGGCGGCGGCCGCCCAGAAGAAGGGGGAGATGCCGCCCGGCCACCAGGTCTACCCGCTGGGCGGTGCCTTCGACCAGCCCTTCCGGGCCCAGTACCAGGGCGCCCGGCCGGGCCTGGGCCCCCAGTTCGGCCCCGCCAACGGGCAGGCCGCCCTGCGGGGCGCGGGGCCCGGCGCCGCCTTCCCCGACTTCCCGCTGGTGGCCGTCGGCGACGGGCGGCCCGGCCTGGCCGCCTCCCCGGACCCCCCCGCCGGCCAGACCTTCGGCTAGGCCCCGCCCCGGGGGGCGAGCGCTCTGGCACTTTAGGAGGCGGCGGGCGGGCGGCCCCGCCGGGGAGCCCGGACTCGGCCCCGACGCCCGCCCCGAGCCGGGGACCCCGCGGGCGGCCCGGCGACCACCGCGGCCGGCGCGGGTCGGCGTCCGGAGAAGAAGACGGCCCCCCGTCCCCGCCGCGCGCCGCCCCCGAAGACGAGCCGTGTTCTTGGGAAGGGGGCCGGCGCCGGGGGGACGACGGCGAGGGATCCCCTCCTCCGCCTCGGAAAAGCAGGCCCCACGTCCTCCGTCCTCCCCGCCTCGGTTTCCCCAGCCCAGCCGGGCGCTCCGAGGGGAGAGGCGGGAGTCGAGATCCGGGCGGGGGGGGCTGCGTTCGAAAGTCACGGTCATTTCAAGGGGTACGGCCCTACCCACCGGACGCCCTCATCGAAGGCCCCCCCACCCCGTCCCCCTCCCCTTCCCGCCACCCCTCCTTTGTACAGTCGGTGTACCCGGATTATCGTCTGGTTTTTATTTTTAACGATTTCCCGTATCGAGGCTTTGAGGTCTTTAGTTCCAGTACTCGTTAGACGACATTCCCGACAGACCTGACGCTTACACGGACTGTATATTCCAGGTTGCGAAGCTTCATTGTATCTCGCTTTACGTTATCCACCTCAGTTAACATTAGAGCACTTAGCGTTCGGCCGATGGTTTTTTTGTTTTTGTTCTCTTCTTTTTCTGTTTTTATTTTGGGGGGGGGGGGGGGATTTTTGATTCCTCCGAGGAAAAGGATTTTAGCCTTTTTAGATTTTTCGCTCTCCCGTCTCATCTCAGAAACGGCGCGCTCTCTCGGGGGCGGCCGACCGGAGGCCGGCCGTTCCGTCCCCCTCCTCCCCGGAGCGGGGGTCCCTGCCCGGAGAAGCCGGACGGGGGGCTTTTAAACGGCGTCTTTTAGAAACTCGAGGGAGTCGTCGGAGACCCCTCCGACCCCGTCCCCGCGGCTCCCGCCGGGCCCTCGCCGACGGCCGTGGTTTCGCCTCCCGCCTAGCCGAGCGACGGGGCGGTTTTCTGTTGGATTTCACGGTATCAATAAACGGCAGACTCAACGCTTGGACCGCGAATGGTTTTGTCTTTTCCCCCCCGCCCCGACGGCGGGGTCCGGCGGCCGCGGTGGGCCGAAGAGCGCGACGCGGAGTCCGAGTGACTCGACTTCCCGGAAGACCCCGGGCTGGGACCCCCGGCCCCCGCCTCCGCGCCCAGTCGAGCCAGGACGGGGCGAGACGGCCGTCGAGGCCCGGGGTTGTCTCTCCCTCGAGGTCCGACCCCGAGGAGAGACCGGGGGTCACCGCGGTCGGACCCCCCGCCCCCCCCGGGGGCCGCAGGACGGGGGTCTCGGAGGAGGCGCCGGGGCCGCGGACCGGTCAGCTTGCCCGGCGGCTTCCGACGGTCGGATCCCGGGGCCGCCGGGGGAGGGAAGGAGACGACGCCCGGGCACGCCATCGGGCCTTTTCCCCCCGCCGTGGACCCCACCGCTGGCTTGCGATCCAGAGAGCGGCCGGCCCGGCGGGGAGGGGAGAAGGCGCCGTCCCTCATCTTGACGACGGTGACCGCGGACGGGGGCCGTGGGGTTTATCCGGTGGGCCACGGGCATCGCCCGCCCCCCGGACGGAGGCCTGCTTCGGTCTGGTGGTCCACGGGCATTGTCTGCCCACCCCGGGCGGAAGCGTGGCTTATTCCCGTGGTCGGCGGGCGTTGTTTGCCCGCCTGGCGGAGGCGCGGTTTGGTCTGGTGGCCTGCGGGTATCGGTTGCCCCCTGTAAGGGGGTGCGGTTTAGTCCGGGGGTCCGCGGGCATCGGCTGCCCACCCCCCAGAAAGGCCCTTGGCGGGGGGACGCTTTCCCTGACGCCGACCGCGGTCGGAGCGCGCGGCCTAGCACCCGTCCCGGCTGCCGAGCGGACGTCCGGATCGCCCCGGGGAGGCGAATCCTAGGCCGGTCGACGGGGAGGGGGACCCGGTGGGACTCCCACGCCCCCCCCCTCGGCGGGGGTGACCGTCCAAGATGGTTCTTCGCGCCTCGAGGCGCTCGTTTCCCGAACACGTGGCACCCGGGCGAGTCGGGGGTGGTGGGGGGTTGAACCCACCATAGCGGTCCCCGCCGTCTCCCCCGGGGTCCCCCGCGTTCGGCGCGTCCCGTCCTACCCCGCCGCCGCGAGGAAGGCGAAACTCTGTACTTAACCGGATTTTATTTTTTTACGCCGTACTACCGCGCTGTAAATAACGACCGATCGGGCAAGGATGGACCTGTGATGGAAGGTGGTAATTCTGCACAGCTTATAGAGTTTATCGACGTGTCTCGACAATCAAGGGGATCTGTCCGTCTTCCTTTAGGGTGTGTGTTAACGTTCGCCATTCCGTCCCTTCCCGGCGAGTGCCCGCGTGCCACTTCGTACCGTCTGTAGAGGATGTGACGTCCGTGACGACCCGTCTCGACGGGACGAAAGGGGGGTCTGTGAATGCCTCCCGCTCTCCGTCCCGGGAGGCCCGTCGACCGTATGGTAAAGCAATAATGGGCGGCGTACCTCGCTTTCTCGGGGGCTTCGGGGCGGTCCTGGAAGTTGCCCTCTGGCGAGCCGAGACGGGTGGCGGAGCCGGGGGGCCTCCCTGGAGGAGGTGAGGGAGCGGGGGACGGGGCGGGGGTCTCCCCGTTTCCCCGTGGACTGTGCCCAGAGAGCCCCGGTCACCCCCGCCCGGCCGCCCCCCGTTTATTAACGCACCCGACCGACGTTTTATAGCGGAAACGTTTTTAAATGCTCCCCGTTTATATACTCCGTGCTTCGAAGAATCTGCCGGACGCCCGGCCCTTTTCCTACACTGGTCACTTTTCTAGGTAACGACGTTAGATGCTTTTTATTACCGTAGCCGAGCGTCTCAGTAGGGGGAATCCGGCCCCGTCCCGGGGGGGAGAGTTTCACGGTCGGAGCCGGATCGCTCCCGGGGACCGGCTTTGGAAGAGGGAGACGCAGAACTCACGCCAATTGTACAGAAGAGGAAGTGGGAAGGCGATCCATGGCGCGGCGGTCCCGAGGTGTGAACGCCGTCCTCGACCGCCACTTGCGGGAGGGGGCATTCCCAGCTCGGGAATGGGACCGGCGACTTCCGTGTCCCGCAGTATTACCTTAACCTCTCCCACCCCTCACGAAAACGTAGATAACGTCGATGTCGTCGTGCCGGGCCGGAGGGAGGCGGATCGGGGCCCGCCGTGAGGGATGGGCGGCCGGAGCCGGCGAGGTGGACGGAGACTAGGGAACCGCGGCGACCCCCCCAACACGGCGAGATCGAGCGAAGCGAATCGCTCTTCTTCCGTGCGGCGACCGACTGGGGTGGGGGGGCTACCTCCAATCGATCAATCAATCAATCAGTCGTATTTATTGAGCGCTTACCGTGTGCAGAGCACTGGACTAAGCGCTTGGGAAGTCCAAGTTGGCGACGTAGAGAGACGGTCCCTACCCGACGGCGGGCTCACGGTCCAGTCGGGCCGCAGGCCGGATGGGCCCCTTCCTCCCAGGAGCGGACCCCGGAAGCTCAAAGGGGGGCGGACGGGCCGCGGGCCTCTTTTTTTTAAGAAAAAAAAAGGAAAGAAAAGAAAAAGCTCACCTTTCACCCTCCAAATAATTGTTCTAAATGATTTGGGGAATTCATTTTCTACTCCGATCCATTCGGTTTACCGTGGGGAAAAGGAAATCCTTTCCGACCCGGCCACGCCGTCCCGCCCGGACACCGCCTCCCCGCTCGGGAACGAGGAAGGGTTCGCTCCGACCGATCCTCTCCTCCCGGGGGGCTCCCGACGTCGCGGCCGGGCGGGGGGTCCGCGACGCCCTTCTTTTCTGTAATCGTGATACTAAGGGAAGTTGTGTTCTGCTTTTCTTTTTAATTGAATTGCTAGTCCGATAATTTATATTTGCAAATTACGCATTTTCAATGTGGACACTGGCTGTTTGAGAAAAACTAAAAAATAAAAGATCCAGAATACCGTTTTATGAAGGATCTCCTGGCCGTATCTTTCGTCTTCCGCTCGGTCGCGACGTGTCCCCGCGGGGAGCCCAGCAGCGCGGGACGCCGGCCCGCGTCGGGGTGGGGAGGCCGCGGTTGGTTTAAGGTTAGCGAGGCTCGGGGGTTCTCAGGGCCGAACGCGGTTTATTCTCAACCCGTCGGTACTTCTGTCCGTCCCATCGTCCGTTCATTCGACCGTTTGCCTGTTGAGTCTGTGCACACGACCATCCACCCGTCCTTCTGATCATCCATCCGTCCATCCATCCAACCGTCTGTCCGTCTGTCCGCCCATTCATTTTTCCATCTGACCGTCCATCTGACATTCAGACCCTGTTCCATCCATCCATCCATCCAAACATCCAACCGTCTGTCCAACTGACCTTCTGGCCGTCCATCCATCCATCCATTCATCTGACCGTCCCACGACCATCCACCCGTCCTTCTGATCATCCATCCACCCACCCATCCATCCACCCATCCATCCATCTGCCCATTCATTTTTCCATCTGACCGTCCGTCCATCCGTCCATCTGACCGTTCAGACACTCTTCCATCCATCCAAACATCCAACCGTCTGTCCAACTGGCCTTCTGGCCATCCATCCATCCATCCATCCATTCATCTGACCGTCCGTCCCACGACCATCCACCTGTCCTTCTGATCATCCATCCATCCACCCATCCATCCATCCGCCCATTCATTTTTCCGTCTGACTGTCCGTCCATTCTTCCGTCCATCTGACCATTCAGACACTCTTCCATCCATCCAAACATCCAACCATCTGTCCAACTGGCCTTCTGGCCTTCCATCCATTCATCTTGACTGTCCGTCCCACGGCCATCCACCCGTCCTTCTGATCATCCATCCACCCATCTATCCACCCATCCATCCATCTGACCATTCATTTTTCCGTCTGATCGTCCGTCCTTCCATCCATCCATCTGACCATTCAGACACTCTTCCATCCATCCAAACATCCAACCTTCTGTCCAACTGGCCTTCTGGCCATCCATCCATCCATCCATCCATCCATCTGACCGTCCATCCCACGACCATCCACCTGTCCTTCTGATCATCCATCCATCCACCCATCCATCCATCCGCCCATTCATTTTTCCGTCTGACTGTCCGTCCATTCTTCCGTCCATCTGACCATTCAGACACTCTTCCATCCATCCAAACATCCAACCGTCTGTCCACCTGGCCTTCTGGCCTTCCATCCATTCATATTGACTGTCCGTCCCACGGCCATCCACCCGTCCTTCTGATCATCCATCCACCCATCTGTCCACCCATCCATCCATCTGACCATTCATTTTTCCGTCTGATCGTCCGTCCTTCCATCCATCCATCTGACCATTCAGACACTCTTCCATCCATCCAAACATCCAACCTTCTGTCCAACTGGCCTTCTGGCCATCCATCCATCCATCCATCCATCTGACCGTCCGTTCCACGACCATCCACCTGTCCTTCTGATCATCCATCCATCCACCCATCCATCCATCCGCCCATTCATTTTTCCGTCTGACCGTCCATCCATCCATCTGACCATTCAGACACTCTTCCATTCATCCAAACATCCAACCGTCTGTCCAACTAGCCTTCTGGCTATCCATCCATTCATCTGACCGTCCATCCCACAACCATCCACCCGTCCTTCTGATCATCCATCCATCCATCCGCCCATTCATTTTTCCGTCTGACTGTCCGTCCATTCTTCCGTCCATCTGACCATTCAGACACTCTTCCATCCATCCAAACATCCAACCATCTGTCCAACTGGCCTTCTGGCCTTCCATCCATTCATCTTGACTGTCCGTCCCACGGCCATCCACCCGTCCTTCTGATCATCCATCCACCCATCTATCCACCCATCCATCCATCTGACCATTCATTTTTTCCGTCTGATCGTCCCGTCCTTCCATCCATCCATCTGACCATTCAGACACTCCTTCCATCCATCCAAACATCCAACCTTCTGTCCAACTGGCCTTCTGGCCATCCATCCATCCATCCATCTGACCGTCCATCCCACGACCATCCACCTGTCCTTCTGATCATCCATCCATCCACCCATCCATCCATCCGCCCATTCATTTTTCCGTCTGACTGTCCGTCCATTCTTCCGTCCATCTGACCATTCAGACACTCTTCCATCCATCCAAACATCCAACCGTCTGTCCAACTGGCCTTCTGGCCTTCCATCCATTCATATTGACTGTCCGTCCCACGGCCATCCACCCGTCCTTCTGATCATCCATCCACCCATCTGTCCACCCATCCATCCATCTGACCATTCATTTTTCCGTCTGATCGTCCATCCTTCCATCCATCCATCTGACCATTCAGACACTCTTCCATCCATCCAAACATCCAACCTTCTGTCCAACTGGCCTTCTGGCCATCCATCCATCCATCCATCCATCTGACCGTCCGTCCCACGACCATCCACCTGTCCTTCTGATCATCCATCCATCCATCCACCCATCCATCCATCCGCCCATTCATTTTTCCGTCTGACCGTCCATCCATCCATCTGACCATTCAGACACTCTTCCATCCATCCAAACATCCAACCGTCTGTCCAGCTAGCCTTCTGGCCATCCATCCATTCATCTGACCGTCCATCCCACAACCATCCACCCGTCCTTCTGATCATCCATCCATCCATCCGCCCATTCATTTTTCCGTCTGACTGTCCGTCCATTCTTCCGTCCATCTGACCATTCAGACACTCTTCCATCCATCCAAACATCCAACCTTCTGTCCAACTGGCCTTCTGGCCATCCATCCATCCATCTGACCGTCCGTCCCACGACCATCCACCCGTCCTTCTGATCATCCATCCACCCATCCATCCACCCATCCATCCATCCGCCCATTCATTTTTCCATCTGACCATCCGTCCATCCATCCGTCCATCTGACCATTCAGACACTCTTCCATCCATTCAAACATCCAACCGTCTGTCCAACTGGCCTTCTGGCCATCCATCCATCCATCCATCCATCCATCTGACCGTCCATCCCACGACCATCCACCCGTCCTTCTGATCATCCATCCACCCACCCATCCATCCATCCGCCCATTCATTTTTCCGTCTGACCGGCCGGCCGGCCATCTGGCCATCTGACCATTCAGACACTCTTCCATCCATCCAAACATCCAACCGTCTGTCCAACTGGGCTTCTGGCCATCCGTCCATCCATCCATTCATCGGACCGTCCGTCCATCCATCCATCCATCCATCCATCCATCCATCCATCCATCCATCCATTCATTCATTCATTCACTCAATCGTATTTATTGAGCGCTTACTGTGTGCCGAGCACTGTACTAAGTGCTTGGGAAGTACAAGTTGGCAACATGTAGAGACGGTCCCTACCCAACAACGGGAGCCCTCCCATTTATTTTTCCATCTGACCATCCGTCCGTCCATCCATCCATTCATCTGTCCATCTAACTATCCATGCATCCATTCGTCCCTCCATTCACCTATCCAACTGACCATCTGACCATCCATCCATCCGTCCATTTGTCCATCCATCTGTTAACAATAACAATCGTGCTTGTTAGGTGCTTACTATGTGCCAAGCACTGTTCTAAGCACCGGGGTAGAGATGAATTAATCAGGTCAGACACATCCCTGTCCCACATGGGGGCTCACACTCACCCCCCATTTTACAGATGAGGGAACTGAGGCACACGTGACTTGCCCATGGTCACACAACGGACATGTGGCGGAACCAAGTTAGAAGGTCATAATAATAATAATAATTATAATAATAATAATAATAATAGTAATAATAATAACAATAATGGTATTTGTTAAGTGCTTACTATGCACAAAGCACTGTTCTAAGCGCTGGGGAGGTTACAAGGTGATCAGGAGATCCCCCCCTCTCCATCCCCCCATCTTACCTCCTTCCCTTCCCCACAGCACCTGTATATATGTATATATGGTTGTACATATTTATTACTCTATTTATTTATTTTACTTGTACATTTCTATCCTATTTATTTTATTTTGTTGGTATGTTTGGTTCTGTTCTCTGTCTCCCCCTTTTAGACTGTGAGCCCACTGTTGGGTAGGGACTGACTCTATGTGTTGCCAATTTGTACTTCCCAAGCGCTTAGTACAGTGCTCTGCACATAGTAAGTGCTCAATAAATACGATTGATTGATTGATTGATTGATCAGGTTGTCCCACGGGGGGCTCAGTCGTCATCCCCATTTTCCAGATAAGGTAACTGGGGCCCAGAGAAGTGAAGTGACTTGCCCAAAGTCACACAGCCGACAACTGGCGGAGCCGGGATTTGAACCCATGACCTCTGACTCCAAAGCCCGGGCCCTTTCCGCCGAGCCACGCTGCTTCTCTGATGGGTCATGGGTTCTAATCCTGGCTCCGCCACTTGTCTGCTGTGTGACCCTGGGCAAGGCACTTCACTTCTCCGTGCCTCAGTTCCCTCGTCTGTAAAATGGGGATTGAGACTGTGAGCCCCACGTGCGACAGGGACTGTGTCCAACCCTATTTACTTGTACCCACCTCGGCGTTCAGTACAGTACCTACCTAGCACATAGTAAGCGTTTAACAAGTACCACTATTATTAGAGGAGGAGACGATGAATCAATCCGTAGTATTTATTGAACACTTACTGTGTGCAGAACACTGTACTGAGCGCTTGAAAGAGGACAATACAAGAGAGTGGGCAGACATGCGCCCTGCACACAAGGAGTTTCCGGTCTAAAAAATCCTTTCAATCAATCAACTCAATCGATCAAGTCGTATTTATTGAGCGCTTACTGTGTGCAGAGCACTGTACTAAGCGCTTTCATTAGGTCCGTTGCCCCAATTAGAGCGCTGACCTCCGTGTCCAAGTACGTAAGGGGTGGGAATGAGCCTGCCGGGGAAGCCCAGCGATGGGAAGGGAGGGGAAGAAGGGCAGCGGGACTGGATTCGTTCAGTCATTCCATCGTATTTATTGAGCGCTTACTGTGTGCAGAGCACTGCACTAAGCGCTTGGGAAGTACAAGTTGGCAACATGACTGGATAAGAGAAGCAGCATGGCTTAGTGGCAAAGAGCTTCCCTGACCATCCCCGTCACAGGCCCCGGCCTCCGCCCCCAATAATAAGAATAATAGTAACAATAATCATAGTAATTGTGGTATTCCTTAAGCCCTCCCCATCCCCCTGCCTTACCTCCTTCCCCTCCCCACAGCACCTGTATATATGTTTATACGGATTTATTACTCTATTTTATTTGTACATATTTATTCTATTTATTTTATTTGTTAATATGTTTTGTTTTGTTGTGTGTCTCCCCCCTTCTAGGACTGTGAGCCCGCTGTCGGGTAGGGACCGTCTCTAGATATTGCCAACTTGGACTTCCCAAGCACCCCCCACCTTATCTCCTTCCCCTCCCCACAGCACCTCTATATATGTATATATGTTTGTACGGATTTATTATTATTCCCATTCTGACCATCTGCCAAGCTCGCTCTCTTCCTCCCTTCAAGGCCCTACTGAAAGCTCACCTCCTCCAGGAGGCCTTCCCAGACTGAGCCCCTTCCTTCCTCTCCCCTCCTACCCCCTCTCCATCCCCCCATCTTACCTCCTTCCCTTCCCCACAGCAACTGTATATATGTTTATATGTTTGTACATTATTTATTACTCCTATTTATTTATTTTACTTGTACATATCTATTCTATTTATTTTATTTTGTTAGTTTGTTTGGTTTTGTTCTCTGTCTCCCCCCTTTTAGGACTGTGAGCCCACTGTTGGGTAGGGACCTGTCTCTATATGTTGCCCAACTTATACTTCCCAAGCGCTTAGTACAGTGCTCTGCACACAGTAAGCGCTCAATAAATACGATTGATTGATTGATTGATTATTACTCTATTTATTTTATTTGTACATATTTATTCTTTTTATTTTATTTTGTTAACATGTTTTGTTTTGTTGTCTGTCTCCCCCTTCTAGACTGGGAGCCTGCTGTCGGGTAGGGACCGTCTCTAGATGTTGCCAACTTGGACTTCCCAAGAGCCCCCCACCTTACCTCCTTCCCCTCCCCACAGCACCTGTATATATGTATAAATGTTTGTACGGATTTATTACTCCATTTATTTTATTTGTACATATTTATTCTTTTTATTTTATTTTGTTAACATGTTTTGTTTTGTTGTCTGTCTCCCCCTCTGTGAGCCCACTGTCGGGTAGGGACTGTCTCTAGATGTTGCCAACTTGGACTTCCCAAGCACCCCCCGCCTTATCTCCTTCCCCTCCCCACAGCACCTGTATATATGTATATATGTTTGTACGGATTTATTACTCTATTTTATTTGTACATATTTACTCTATTTTATTTTGTTAATATGTCTTGTTTTGTTGTCTGTCTCCCCCTTCTAGACTGTGAGCCCACTGTTGGATAGGGACCGTCTCTCTATGTTGCCAACTTGGACTTCCCAAGTGCTTTCATTCAATCGTATTTATTGAGCGCTTACTGTGTGCAGAGCACTGGACTAAGCGCTTAGGAAGCTCTCTTCCTCCCTTCAAGGCCCTACTGAGAGCTCACCTCCTCCAGGAGGCCTTCCCACACTGAGCCCCCTCTTCCTCGCCCCCCTCCCTATCCCCCACCGCCTTACCTCCTTCTCCTCCCCACCAGGCCACCCTGTATATATGTATATATGTTTGTACGCATTTATTACTCTATTTTATTTGTGCATATTTATTCTATTTATTTTATTTTGTTAATATGTCTTGTTTTTGTTTTTTAAATGGTATTTATTAAGTGCTTAAAGCACTGTTCTAAGCGCTGGGGAGGTTACAAGGTGATCAGGTTGTCCCACGGGGGGCTCACATGCTTCATCCCCATTTTCCAGATGAGGGAACTGAGGCCCAGAGAAGTGAAGTGACTTGCCCACAGTCACCCAGCTCACAATCGGCAGAGCCGGGATTTGAACCCACGACCTCTGACTCCAAAGCCCGGGCTCTTTCCGCTGAGCCACGCTGCTTCTCTGTCTCCCCCTTTTAGACTGTGAGCCCACTGTCGGGTAGGGACCGTCTCTAGATGTTGCCAACTTGGACTTCCCGAGCGCTTAGTCCAGTGCTCTGCACACAGTAAGCGCTCAATAAATACGATTGAATGAATGAACGAATGGACCATCCCACACCCCTGACTCTCCCCTCTCCATCCCTGACTTAGACTGTGAGCCCACTGTTGGGTTAGGGTCTGTCTCTATTTGTGGCCAACTTGTACTTCCCAAGCGCTTAGTACAGTGCTCTGCACACAGTAAGCGCTCAATAAATACGATTGAATGATTAAGCGCTCAATAAATATGATTGAATGTATGAATGAATGACCATCCCACACCCTTGACTCTCCCCTCTCCATCCCTGACTTAGACTGTGAGCCCACTGTTGGGTAGGGACCGTCTCTCTATATGTTGCCAACTTGTACTTCCCAAGCGCTTAGTACAGTGCTCTGCACACAGTAAGCGCTCAATAAATACGATTGATTGATTGATTAAGCGCTCAATAAATATGATTCAATGTATGAATGAATGACCATCCCACACCCCTGACTCTCCCCTCTCCATCCCTGACTTAGACTGTGAGCCCACTGTTGGGTAGGGACTGTCTCTATATGTTGCCAACTTGTACTTCCCAAGCACTTAGTACAGTGCTCTGCACACAGTAAGCGCTCAATAAATATGATTGATTGATTGATTGATTGATTTCCCTAGTGACCCAGCACGGACCATCCCAACCCCCTGACTCTCCCCTGTTTGTCACTAACTGTCCCCAAGGACCATGCACAGAACATCCAACATCCAGTGAGAAGCAGCGTTGCTCGGTGGAAAGAGCCCGGGCTTTGGAGTCAGAGGTCATGGGTTCAAATCCCGCCTCCGCCAGTTGTCAGCTGTGTGACAGCTGTTTGACTTTGGGCAAGTCCTCCCCCTTCTAGACTCCCCCTTCCAGACTGTGAGCCCGCTGTTGGGTAGGGACCATCTCTAGATGTTGCCAACTTGGACTTCCCAAGCGCTGAGTACAGTGCTCTGCACACAGTAAGCGCTCAATAAATACGATTGAATGAATGAAGTCACTTAACTTCTCTGTGCCTCGATCAATCAATCAATCAATCGTATTTATTGAGCGCTTACTATGTGCAGAGCACTGTACTAAGCGCTTAGGAAGTACAAGTTGGCAACATATCAATCAATCAATCGTATTTATTGAGCGCTTACTATGTGCAGAGCGCTGTACTAAGCGCTTGGGAAGTACAAGTTGGCAACATATAGAGACAGTCCCTACCCAACAGTGGACTCACAAAATGGGGATTGATGTGAGCCCCCCATGGGACAACCCGATCACCTTGTAAACTCCCCAGTGCTTAGAACAGTGCTTGGCACATAGTAAGCACTTAATAAATGCCATTATTATTATTATTATTATTATTATTGTTATTATTATTATTATTATTATATTATCCATCACCCCAGGCTCTCCCCTCTCCATCCCTGACTCTCCCTCACCGACTCGGCACGGACCGTCCAACACCCCTGACTCTCCCCAGTGACCCCAGCATGGGACCATCCACCCCCCGACTCTCCCCTCTCCATCCCTGACTCCATTCATTCATTCATTCACTCAATGGTATCTTATTGAGCGCTTACTGTGTGCAGAGCACCGTACTAAGCGCTTGGGAAGTCCAAGTTGGCAACATATAGAGACGGTCCCTACCCAACGGTGGGCTCAGTGACCCAGTGGGGACCATCCCACCCCCCTGACTCTCCCCCTATCACATCCCTGACTCCATTCATTCATTCATTCATTCTTTCATTCATTCATTCATTCATTCATTCGTATTTACTGAGTGCTTACTGTTTGCAGAGCACTGTACTAAGCGCTTGGGAAGTAGAAGTTGCAACATATAGAGACCGGTCCCTACCCAACAGTGGGCTCAGTGACCACACGGGGACCATCCACCCCCCTGACTCTCCCCACTCCATCCCTGACTTCATTCATTCATTCATTCATTCATTCAATCGTATTTATTGAGCGCTTACTGTGTGCAGAGCACCGTACTAAGCGCTTGGGAAGTCCAAGTTGGCAACAGATTAGAGACGGTCCCCTACCCAACAGTGGGCTCCAGTTGACCCAACGGGGACCATCCCACCCCCCTGACTCTCCCCTCTCCATCCCTGACTCCATTCATTCATTCACTCAATCGTATTTATTGAGCGCTTACTGTGTGCAGAGCACTGTACTAAGCGCTTGAGAAGTAGAAGTTGCAACATATAGAGACGGTCCCTACCCAACAGTGGGCTCAGTGACCCAACGGGGACCATCCCACCCCCCTGACTGTCGCCTCTCCCATCCGTGACTCTCCCCCAGTGACCCCGTGAACGGGCAGCGACTGGAAGGTTTTGGGGAGCAGGGAGACGTTGGTCTGAACATTTTTGTAGCAAAATCAATCAACTCACTCATATTTATTGGGCGCTTACTGTGTGCAGAGCACTGTAACTAAGCGCTTGGGAAGTCCAAGTTGGCAACATCTGAGATGGTCCCTACCCCAACAGTGGGAATCACAGTCGAAAAGGGGGAGGACAGAGAACAAACCAAACAATACTAACAAAATAAAATAAATAGAATAGAGATGGACAAGGTAAAATAAAAATAGAGTCATAAATATGTACAACACATATATAAAAATATAAACAGGTGCTGTGGGGAAGGGAAGGAGGGAAGATGGGGAGGATGGAGAGGGGGATGAGGGGGAGAGGAAGGAAGGGGCTCAGTGATCTGGGCAGCAGAGTGAAGTCTGGACTGCGGTGGGGAAAAGCAGGAGGGAGGGAGGTGAGCAAGGAGAGAGTAATCAAGGTGGGCTTGTACTTCCCAAGCGCTTAGTACAGTGCTCTGCACACAGTAAGTGCTCAATAAATACGATTGAATGAATGAATGAATGAATGAATGAATGAATATGTACATATAGACATACCTACCCCAGCGCTTAAAACAGTGCCTGGCACATAGTAAGCACTTCTTATCTAGTCTCATGCAGTCATAATAATAATAATGATAATAATAATAATGGCATTTGTTAAGCACTCACTATGTGCAAAGCACTGTTCTAAGCGCTGGGGAGGTTACAAGGTGATCAGGTTGTCCCCCGAGGGGCTCACAGTGTTCATCCCCATTTTCCAGATGAGGTCACTGAGGGCCAGAGAATAATAATAATAATAATGGTGGCATTTGTTAAGCACTTACTATGTGCAAAGCACTATTCTAAGCGCTGGGGAGGTTACAAGGTGATTAGGTTGTCTCCCGGGGGGCTCACAGTCTGAATCCCCATTTTCCAGATGAGGTCACTGAGGCCCAGAGAAGAATAATAATAATAATGGTGGCATTTGTTAAGCACTTACTATGTGCAAAGCACTATTCTAAGTGCTGGGGAGGTTACAAGGTGATCAGGTTGTCTCCCAGGGGGCTCACAGTCTTAATCTCCATTTTCCAGATGAGGGAACTGAGGCCCAGAGAAGTGAAGTGACTTGCCCAAACCCGTGACCTTAGAACAGTGCTTTGCACATAGTAAGCACTTAATAAATGCCATTATTATTATTATTATCATCTCTGGGCCTCAGTTACCTCACCTGTAAAATGGGAATTAAGACTGTGAGCCTGATGTGGGACAACCTGATTACCTTGTAACCCCCCCACCCCAGCGCTTAGAACAGTGCTTGGCACGTAGTAAGCGCTTAACAAATACCATCATTATTAATATTGTATGGAAGCAGTGTGGCCTTGTGGAAGGAGCCCCGGGCCTGGGTGGTAGAGACTCTGGGTTCTAATCCTGGCTCCTCCACTTGTTGATGATGGTATTTGTTAAGCGCTTAATATGTGCCAAGCACTGTTCTAAGCGCTGGGGTAGATACAAGGTCATCAGGTTGTCCCACGTGGGGCTCCCAGTCTTCATCCCCATTTTCCAGATGAGGTCACTGAGGCCCAGAGTAGTGAAGTGACTTGCCCAAGGTCACACAGCAGTCAAGGGGCGGAGCCAGGATTCGAACCCACGACCTCTGACTCCTAAGCCCGGCTCTTTCCACTGAGCCACGCTGCTTCCCACACGTGGTTCAGTGGAAAGCGCCCGGGCTTTGGAGTCGGAGATCATGGGTTCGAATGTCGACTCCACCACATGTCTGCTGTGTGCCCTCGGGCAAGTCACTTCACTTCTCTGAGCCTCAGTTACCTCATCTGTAAAATGGGGATTAATAATAGTAATAATAATGATGGCATTTATTAAGTGCTTACTATGTGCCAAGCACCGTTCTAAGCGCTGGGGTAGATACAAGGTAATCAAGTTGTCCCACGTGGGGCTCACAGACTTAATCCCCATTTTCCAGATGAGGGAACTGAGGCCCAGAGAAGTGAAGTGACTTGCCCAAAGTCACCCAGCTGACGAGTGGCGGAGCCGGGATTTGAACCCATGACCTCTGACTCCAAAGACCACGCTCTTTCCACTGAGCCACGCTGCTTCTCTAAGAAGACTGTGAACCCCACGTGGGGCCACTTGATCACCCTGAATCCCCCCCAGCGCTTAGACCAGTGCTTTGCACATAGTAAGCGCTTAACAAATGCCCTTACTATTATTATTATTATTATTGTTATTATTATTATTATGTCTGCCATGTGACCTTGGGCAAATCGCTTCACTTCTCTGGGCCTCAGTTCCCTCATCTGTAAAACGGGGATTAAGACTGTGAGCCCCCCCGTGGGACGTGGATTATGTCCGACCTAATCAATTTGCATCTATCCCAGCATCTAATACAGTGCTGGGAACATAAAATGCGCTTAACAAATATCATAAAAAAAGGTAAAAGATAAACCGATCATAACCTCAAGACAGGCAGGGTGGTTTAGACTGTAAGCCCCACTGTTGGGTAGGGACTGTCTCTATATGCTGCCAACTTGGACTTCCCAAGCGCTTAGTACAGTGCTCTGCACACAGTAAGCGCTCAATAAATACGATTGATGATGACGATGATGAGAATCTGTGAGGGCAACGGATGATCATAGGGAGAATGCGATCAGGGAAGAAGACAAATCAATCAGGGTAGGCCTCCTGATAGAGGTGAGATTTTAGAAGGAGTTTTGGGCGATGAGAGATGTGGGGAAGACCAATTAATGAGCGCTTCGTACAGTGCTCTGCACACAGTAAGCGCTCAATAAATACGATTGATTGATTGATTAATGAGGGAAGGCCTCCTGGTGGAGGTGGGATTTTCAGAAGGTCTTGGGAAAACCAAGAGGGCTGCAGGGAGGAAGGCGAGTCAATCAGGGAAGGCCTCCTGCACAGTAAGCGCTCAATAAATACGATTGATTGATTGATTAATGAGGGAAGGCCTCCTGGTGGAGGTGGGATTTTCAGAAAGTCTTGGGAAAATGAAGAGGGCTGCAGGGAGGAAGGCGAGTCAATCAGGGAAGGCCTCCTGCACAGGAAGCGCTCAATAAATATGATTGATTGATTGATTGATTAATGAGGGAAGGCCTCCTGGTGGAGGTGGGATTTTCAGAAAGTCTTGGGAAAATGAAGAGGGCTGCAGGGAGGAAGGCGAGTCAATCAGGGAAGGCCTCAGGCACAGTAAGCGCTCAATAAATACGATTGATTAATTGATTGATTAATGAGGGAAGACCTCCTGGTGGAGGTGGGATTTTCAGAAAGTCTTGGGAAAATGAAGAGGGCTGCAGGGAGGAAGGCGAGTCAATCAGGGAAGGCCTCCTGCACAGGAAGCGCTCAATAAATACGATTGATTGATTGATTGATTAATGAGGGAAGGCCTCCTGGTGGAGGTGGGATTTTCAGAAAGTCTTGGGAAAATGAAGAGGGCTGCAGAGAGGAAGGTGAGTCAATCAGGGAAGGCCTCCTGATAAGAATAATAATAATAATAATAATAATGGCATTTGTTAAGCGCTTACTATGTGCAAAGCACTGTTCTAAGCGCTGGAGGGATTACAAGGTGATCAGGTTGTCCCACGTGGGGCTCACAGTCATAATCCCCATTTTCCAGATGAGGGAACTGAGGCTCAGAGAAGTTAAGTGCCTTGCCCAAGGTCACACAGCAGACATTTGGCGGAGGCGGGATTCGAACCCATGACCTCTGACTCCAAAACCTGGGCTCTTTCCACTGAGCCACGCTGCTGGTGGAGGTGAGATTTTAGGGAAGCAGCGTGGTTCAGTGGAAAGAGCCCAGGCTTGGGAGTCAGATGTTATGGGTTCAAATTCTTACTCTGCCACTTGTCAGCTGTGTGACTTTGGGCAAGTCACTTCACTTCTCTGGGCCTCAGTTCCCTCATCTGGAAAATGGGGATGAAGACCGGGAGCCCTGCGTGGGACAACCTGATCACCTTGTAACCTCCCCAGTGCTTAGAACAGTGCTTTGCACATAGTAAGAGCTTAATAAATGACATCATTATTATTATTATTTGGAATCAGAGGTCGTGGGTTAAAATCCCAGCTCCGCCACTCGTCAGTTGTGTGACTTTGGGCAAGTCACTGCACTTCTCTGGGCCTCAGTTCCCTCATCTGTAAAATGGGGATGAAGACTGTGAGCCCCGCGTGGGACAACCTGATCACCTTGTATCTATCCCAGCGCTTAGAACAGTGCTCGGCACATAGCAAGCACTTAACAAATACCTTTATGATTATTATTATTATTAGAAGGGCCTTGGAAAGATGAGGAGAGCCGCGGGGAAGGAGACCAATCAATCGGGGATGGCCTCCTGGTGGAGGTGAGATTTCAGAAGGGCCTTGGCAAGATGAGGTGGGAAGCAGCGTGGCTCAGTGGAAAGAGCCCGGGCTTTGGAGTCAGAGGTCATGGGTTCAAATTCCGGCTCTGCCACTCGTCAGCTGTGTGACTTTGGGCAAGTCACTTCACTTCTCTGGGCCTCAATTCCCTCATCTGGAAAATGGGGATTAAGACTGTGAGCCCCGCGTGGGACAACCTGATCACCTTGTAACCTCCCCAGTGCTTAGAACAGTGCTTTGCACATAGTAAGCGCTTAATAAAGGCCATCATTATTATTATTATTTGGAGTCAGAGGTCGTGGGTTCAAATCCCGGCTCCGCCACTCGTCAGCTCTGTGACTTTGGGCAAGTCACTTCACTTCTCTGGGCCTCAGTTCCCTCATCTGGAAAGTGGGGATGAAGACTGTGACCCCCCCGTGGGACAACCTGATTACCTTGTGCCTACCCCACCGCTTAGAACAGTGCTTTGCACATAGTAAGCGCTTACCAAATATTCATTCATTCATTCAATCGTATTGAGTGCTTACTGTGTGCAGAGCACTGTATTCATTCATTCAATCATATTTATTGAGTGCTTACTGTGTGCAGAGCACTGTACTAAGCGCTTGGGAAGTACAAGTTGGCAACATCTAGAGACGGTCCCTACCCGACAGCGGGCTCACAGTCTAGAAGGGGGAGACAGACAACAAAACCAAACATATTAACAAAACAAAATAAATAGAATAAATAGGTACAAGTAAAATACAGTAATAAGTATGTACAAACATATATACATTCATTCATTCATTCAATCGTATTTATTGAGCGCTTATTGTGTGCAGAGCACTGTACTAAGCGCTTGGGAAGTCCAAGTTGGCACCATATCGAGACGGCCCCTATTCATTCATTCATTCATTCAACATTATTATTATTACGGGGGAAAAAGACAGGTCCATCAGGGAAGGCCTCCTGGAGGAGGTGAGATTTCAATCAATCAGTCGTATTTATTGAGCGCTTACTGTGTGCAGAGCACTGGACTAAGGGCTTGGGAAGTCCAAGTTGGCAACATATAGAGACAGTCTGTACCCAACAGTGGGCTCGCAGTCTAAAGGACTAATTTCTAAAAGTCTAATTATTCTAAAAGTCTAATTTCAGAAGAGCCTGGGGAGGATGAGGAGAGCTGCAGCCAGGCCGATGCAGGGCAGGACAAAATTAAAAAAAAAACAAAATAAATAGAATAAATATGTACAAGGAAAATACAGTAATAAGTATGTACAAACATATGTACATTCATTCATTCATTCAATCGTATTTATTGAGTGCTTATTGTGTGCAGAGCACTGGACTAAGCGCTTGGGAAGTCCAAGTTGGCAACATATAGAGACGGCCCCTATTCATTCATTCATTCAACATTATCATTATTATTATTATTACGGCCCTATTCATTCATTCATTCAACATTATTATTATTACGGGGGAAAAAGACAGGTCCATCAGGGAAGGCCTCCTGGAGGGGGTGAGATTTCAATCAATCAATCGCATTTATTGAGCGCTTACTGTGTGCAGAGCACTGTACTAAGCGCTTGGGAAGTCCAAGTTGGCAACATATAGAGACGGTCCCTACCCAACAGTGGGCTCGCAGTCTAAAGGACTAATTTCTAAAAGTCTAATTCGTCTAAAAGTCTAATTTCAGAAGGGCCTGGGGAGGATGAGGAGAGCTGCAGCCAGGCAGATGCAGGGCAGGACAAAATTAAAAAAAAAAACAAAATAAATAGAATAAATATGTACAAGGAAAATACAGTAATAAGTATATACAAACATTTGTATATTCATTCATTCATTCAATCGTATTTATTGAGCGCTTATTGTGCCCGGGGTGTGCCCGGGGACATGCCAACTGTTGTTTACCAAAGGGGTGAGGGCACAGCCATGGCAGCTCCGGGCCGCACCCGTGTCCACTACTGGCTGCCGGGACACGGAGAGGATGGGGATGGTTCAGTGCAGACCGCCCCTGCTGCTAATAATAATAATAATAATAATAATAATAATAATTATGGTATTTGTTAAGCACTTATTGTGTACCAGGCGCTGTACTGAGCGCTGGGATAGATACAGGCAAATTGGGTTGAACACAGATCCTATTTCTAGCCTGTGAGCCCGCTGTTGGGTAGGGACCGTCTCTAGATGTTGCCAACTTGGACTTCCCAAGCGCTTAATACAGTGCTCTGCACACAGTAAGCGCTCAATAAATACGATTGATTGATTGATTGATTGATTGCTTTGGCTGCTGGCGGCGACACCCACCTTTCCCCCTCTATCCCGGCGGCCTGGGCACCGTTTGCCAGAAAGGCAGGGGCCAAGGAAAGTGCTCCACTGGGCATAGAATAATAACAACAATAATAATAATAATAATGGCATTTGTTAAGCGCTTACTATGTGCAAAGCACTGTTCTAAGCGCTGGGGAGGTTACAAGGTGATCAGGTTGTCCCATAGGGGGCTCACAGTCTTAATCCCCATTTTCCAGATGAGGGAACTGAGGCACAGAGAACTTAAGCTCTCTTCCTCTTCCTCCCTTCAAGGCCCTACTGAGAGCTCACCTCCTCCAGGAGGCCTTCCCAGACTGAGCCCCTTCCTTCCTCTCCCCCTCGTCCCCCTCTCCATCCCCCCATCTTCCCTCCTTCCCTTCTCCACAGCGCCTGTATATATGTTTGTACATATTTATTACTCTATTGATTTATTTATTTATCTTGTACATATCTATTCTATTTATTTTATTTTGTTAGTATGTTTGGTTTTGTTCTCTGTCTCCCCCCTTCTAGACTGTGAGCCCGCTGTCGGGTAGGGACCGTCTCTATCTGTTGCCAACTTGGACTTCCCAAGCGCTTAGTACAGTGCTCTGCACACAGTAAGCGCTCAATAAAGACGATTGATTGATTGATTGATTGATTGATGTGCAGAGGGAAGGCATTCCGGGCCAGGGGAAGGACGTGGGCCGGGGGTCGACGGTGGGACAGGCGAGAATGTTGTGTAGTCTCCCTGTCAGATGCACTGTCTTCCTCCCAAAGGAGGAGTCAATCAATCAATCAATCAATCGTATTTATTGAGCGCTCACTGTGTGCAGAGCACTGTACTAAGCACTCGGGAAGTCCAAGTTGGCAACATCTAAAGACGGTCCCTACCCGACAGTGGGCTCGCAGTCTAGAAGGGGGAGACAGAGAACACAACCAAACGTATTAACAAAATCAAATAAATAGAATAGATATGTACAAGTAAAATAAATCAATAAATAGAGTAATAAATCCGTACAAACATATATAGATATATACAGGTGCTGTGGGGAGGGGAAGGAGGTAAGGCGGGGAGGAGGGGGAGAGGAAGGAGGGGGCTCAGTCTGGGAAGGAGTCAATCAATCAATCAATCGTATTTATTGAGCGCTTACTCTGTGCAGAGCACTGTACTAAGCGCTTGGGAAGTACAAGTTGGCAACATATAGAGATAGTCCCTACCCAACCGTGGGCTCAAGCATTCAGGGAGGCGGGTGAGCAGGCCTGTGCCCCTGAACCCATCACCCCATAGGGTGTGGGCCTGGTCTCGGGGGTGGCAAGGGGGGCCCGGGGATCATCATCATCATCATCATCATCAATCGTATTTATTGAGCGCTTACTATGTGCAGAGCACTGTACTAAGCGCTTGGGAAGTCCAAGTTGGCAACATATAGAGACAGTCCCTACCCAACAGTGGGCTCACAGTCTAAAAGGGGGAGACAGAGAACAAAACCAAACATACTAACAAAATAAAATAAATAGAATAGATATGTACAAGTAAAATAGAGTAATAAATAGAGTAATAAATCTGTACAAACATCTATACATATATACAGGTGCTGTGGGGAAGGGAAGGAGGTAAGATGGGGGGGATGGAGAGGGGAACGAGGGGGAGGGGAAGGAAGGGGCTCAGTCTGGGAAGGCCTCCTGGAGGAGGTGAGCTCTCAGCAGGGCCTTGAAGGGGATGGGGCAACATGTCCAGTACATAGCACCAGAAATCCTCCTCTCTCCTCCTTAGACTAGGAGAAGCAGCCCAGGCCCGGGAGTCAGAAGGTCATGGGTTCTAATCCCGGCTCCACCACACATCTGCTGTGTGACTTTGGGCAACTCACTTTCATTCATTCATTCATTCAATCATATTTATTCATTCATTCATTCATTCAATCGTATTTATTGAGCGCTTACTGTGTGATTTCTCCTGACCCTAAGACAATACTAATTATGCCCTAAGAGAGCATCTATTCCCATGTTTTGCAAACTTTCATTAATTGTGGTATTTGTTAATACCACAAGGCCCTACTGAGAGCTCACCTCCTCCAGGAGGCCTTCCCAGACTGAGCCCCTTCCTTCCTCTCCCCCTCGTCCCCCTCTCCATCCCCCCTGCCTTACCTCCTTCCCTTCCCCACAGCACCTGTATATATGGATATATGTTTGTACATATTTATTACTCTATCTATTTATTTATTTATTTTGCTTGTACATATCTATTCTATTTATTTTATTTTGTTAGTATGTTTGGTTTTGTTCTCTGTCTCCCCCTTTTAGACTGTGAGCCCGCTGTTGAGTAGGGACTGTATATGTTGCCAACTTGTACTTCCCAAGCGCTTAGTACAGTGCTCTGCACACCGTAAGCGCTCAATAAACACGATTGAATGAATGAATGAATGAATGATTGTCTCTGTTGCTAAATTGTCCTTTCCAAGCGCTTAGTACAACGCTGTGCACTCAGTGAGCGCTCAATAAAGGCAATTAAATGCATGACTGCATTGGCATTCATGCCGCTTGGCTCAGTGGAAAGAGCCCGGGCTTTGGAGTCTGGGGTCATGGGTTCGAATCCTACCTCTGCCACTTGTCAGCCGTGTGACTTTGGGCAAGTCACTTCACTTCTCTGGGCCTCAGTTCCCTCGTCTGTAAAATGGGGATGAAGACTGTGAGCCCCTCGTGGGACAACCTGATCTCCTTGTAACCTCCCCAGCGCTTAGAACAGTGCTTGGCACATAGTAAGTGCTTAATAAATGCCATCCTCATCATTGTACTTTCCCAAGCGCTTAGTGCAATGCTCTGCACACGGTAAGGGCTCAAATATAAGACTGAGCCCGCTCCTTCCTCTCCCCCTCGTCCCCCTCTCCATCCCCCCTGCCTTACCTCCTTCCCTTCCCCACAGCACCTGTATATATGTATATATGTTTCTACGGATTTATTACTCTATTTATTTATTTTACTTGTACATATGTTTTCTACTTATTTTATTTTGTTAACATGTTTGGTTTTGTTGTCCGTCTCCCCCTTCTAGACTGTGAGCCCGCTGTTGGGTAGGGACCGTCTCTCTATGTTGCCAACTTGGACTTCCCAAGCGCTTAGTCCAGTGCTCTGCACACAGTAAGCGCTCAAAAAATACGATTGATTGATTGATTCTCTGGGCCTCAGTTCTCTCATCTGTAAAATGGGGTTGAAGACTGCGAGCCCCTCGTGGGACAACCTGATCTCCTTGTAACCTCCCCAGCGCTTAGAACAGTGCTTGGCACATAGTAAGTGCTTAATAAATGCCATCTCTCCTTCCTCTCCCCCTCCTCCCCCTCTCCATCCCCCCACCTTACCTCCTTCCCTTCCCCACAACACCTGGATATATGGATATATATTTGTACGGATGTATCACTCTTTTTATTTATTTTACTTGTACATATTTATTCAATCAATCAATCAATCAATCGTATTTATTGAGCGCTTACTATGTGCAGAGCACTGTACTAAGCGCTTGGGAAGTACAAATTGGCAACACATTTATTCTACTTATTCTATTTATTCTACTTATTTTATTTGGTTAATATGTTTGGTTTTGTTGTCCGTCTCCCCCTTCTAGCCTGTGAGCCCGCTGTTGGGTAGGGCCCGGCTCTACATGTTGCCAACTTGCCAACTTTCCCAAGCGCTCAGTCCAGTGCTCTGCACACAGTAAGCGCTCAATACATAGGATTGAATGAATGAATGAATGAAATATATAGGATTGAATGACTGAATGTCTGATTGATGGCCTGGCAGGGGCGGGGCGGGGCGGGGAGCGTGGCAGGTGCGGCCCGGACGGACTTCGGCGGGGCCCGGGGAGCTGCGGTGGACGGTGGGTCGTGACGCCCCCTCCCCTCCTCCCTCTTTCCCCTCCTCTCTCTCCCCCAAGTCCTCCCTGCTGCTCTCCCTCCCCCTTTCCAGTGCTCCCTCTTCCCCCTGCTCTCCCTCCCTCTTTCCCAGTGCTTCCCCTTCCCCCTACTCAGTGCTCCCCCTCCCCCTGCTCCTCCTCCCCTTCCCAGTGCTCCCCCCTCCCTGCGGCTCTCCCTCCCCCCCTGTTCCTCCCCCTTCTCAGTGCTCCCTCTTCCCCCTGCTGTCCCTCCCTCTTCTTCAGTGCTCCCTCTTTCCCAGTGCTCCCTCTTCCCCCTGCTTCTCCTCCCCCTTCCCAATGCTTCCTCTTCCCCCTGCTCCTCTTCCACCTACTCAGTGCTCCCCCTCCCCTGCTCTTCCTCCCCTTCCCAATGCTCCCCCCCCTCAGTGCCCCCTTTCCCCTGCTCCTCCCCCTTTCTCAGTGCTCCTTCTTCCCCCTCCTCTCTCTCCCTCTTTCCCAGTGCTTCCTTTTCCCCCTGCTCCTCTTCCACCTACTCAGTGCTCCCCTCCCCTGCTCTTCCTCCCCTTCCCAGTGCTCCCCCCTCTCAGTGCCCCCTTCCCCCTGCTCCTCCCCCTTTCTCAGTGCTCCTTCTTCCCCTCCTCTCCCTCCCTCTTTCCCAGTGCTTCCTCTTCCCCCGCTCCTCTCCCACCTACTCAGTGCTCCCCCTTCCCCCTACTCTTCCTCCCCTTCCCAGTGCCCCCCCCCCCCCCGCCGCTGGTCTCTTTCTCCCTTCCAATGCTCCCCCTTCCCCCTACTCCTCCCCTTTCCCAGTGCTCCTTCTTCCCCTACTCTCCCTCCCCCTTTCAGTGCTCCCTCTTCCCTTTACTCTCCCTCCCCATTCTCAGCGCTCCCTCTTCCCCCTGCTCTTCCTCCCCTTCGCAGTGCTCCCCCCTCCCTGCTGCTCTCCCTCCCCCTCCCAGTGCCCTTCCTTCCCCCGATCCATCCCCTTTCCCAGTGCTCCTTCTTCCCCCTCCTCTCCCTCCCTCTTCTGAGTGCTCCCTCTTCCCCTGCTTTCCCTCCCTCTTTCCCAGTGTTCGCTCTTCCCCCTGCTGTCCCTCCCCCTTTTCCAGTGCTCCCTCTTCCCCCTGCTTCTCCTCCCCTTCCCAATGCTCCCTCTTCCCCCTGCTCCTCTTCCCCTACTCGGTGCTCCCCCTTCCCCCTGCTTTCCTCCCCTTCCCAATCCCTACTCCCCCTCCCTACTGCTCTCCCCCTCCCAGTGCTCCTTCTTCCCCCTGCTCTCCCTCCCCCTTTCCCAGTGCTCCCTCTTCCCCTTGCTGTGCTCCCTCTTCCCCCTGCTCCTCCTCCCCCTTCGCAGTGCTCCTTCTTCCCCCTGCTCTCCCTCCCCCTTTCCCAGTGCTCCCCCTTCCCCCTGCTCTCCCTCCCCCCTTCGCAGTGCTCTTTCTTCTCCACTGCTCTCCCTCCTCCCCTCGCCTGTGCTCCCCTGCCCCTCCCCTCCCGGCCGAGTGTCCCGTTGGGCCGGTGGTCGGGGGTCCCCGGAGCTGGGGAGGGACAGACCGCTCCACTGGGAAGTTCACGGGACCCCCCTGCCCCCCCCAATAATAATGGCATTTACTAAGCGCTTACTATGTGCCAAGCACTGTTCTAAGCGCTGGGGAGGTTACAAGGTGATCAGGTTGTCCCACTGGGGGCTCACAGCCTTCATCCCCATTTTACAGATGAGGGAACTGAGGCCCAGAGAAGTGAAGTGACTTGCCCAAAGTCACACAGCTGACAATTGGCGGGGCCGGGATTTGAACCCATGACCCCTGACCCCAAAGCCCGGGCTCTTTCTATCCTATTTAATTTATCCTATTTAATTTATTTTGTTGGTATGTTTGGTTCTGTTCTCTGTCTCCCCCTTTTAGACTGTGAGCCCACTGTTGGGTAGGGACTGTCTCTATGTGTTGCCAATTTGTACTTCCCAAGCGCTTAGTACAGTGCTCTGCACATAGTAAGCGCTCAATAAATACGATTGATTGATTGATTGATTGAGCCACACTGCTTCTCAATTCTCTCTCAATTCCACTGCTTCTCTCTCTCTCTCTCTGTCTCTGTCTCAACTCCTGGCAGTCTAATCAAGTCAGTGATACTTACTGAGCGCCTACCGTGTGCCGAGCATCGTACTGAGCATCTGGGAGCGTCCAGTGGCCCAGAGTTGGTAGACGCCTTCCCTGCCCACGAGAGGCTGACGGTCAGTCTAGAGGGGGGGAGAGAACGAGATTCATTCATTCTTCATTCAATTGCATTTATACTACTAATGATAATAATAATAATTCATTCATTCAATGGTATTTATTGAGTGCTTACTGTGTGCAGAGCACTTGTACTAAACGCTTGGGAAGTACAGAGAAGCAGTGTTGCTCAGTGGAAAGAGCCTGGGCTTTGGAGTCAGAGGTCATGGGTTCAAATCCCGACTCTGCCAATTGTCAAATAATGGCATTTATTAAGCGCTTACTCTGTGCAAAGCACTGTTCTAAGCGCTGGGGAGGTTACAAGGTGATCAGGTTGTCCCACGGGGGGCTCCACAGCCTTCATCCCCATTTTACAGATGAGGTCACTGAGGCCCAGAGATGTGAAGTGACTTGCCCAAAGTCACACAGCTGACAGTTGGCGGAGCCTGGATTTGAACCCATGACCTCTGACTCCAAAGCCCGGGCTTTTTCCATTGACCCATTCTCTGGTAGACACCTTCCCTACCCATGAGGGCTGACGGTCAGTCTAGAGGGGGAGAGAGAGCGAGATTCATTCATTCATTCACTCATTCATTCAATCGTATTTATTGGGCGGTTACTGTGTGCAGAGCACTGGACTAAGCGCTTGGGAAAGTACAATACAGGAACCAAGAGAGAAAATCCCGGCCCACATTGGGCTTACAGTCTAGAAGGTGGGAGACAGACATTAGAGAAGCAGCGTGCCTCAGTGGAAAGAGCCCGGGCTTTGGAGTCAGAGGTCATGGGTTCAAATCCCGGCTCCGCCAATTGTCAGCTGTGTGACCTTGGGCAAGTCACTTCACTTCTGTGGGCCTCAGTTACCTCGTCTGTAAAATGGGGATTAAGACTGTCAGCCCCCGGTGGGACACCCTGATTACCTTGTAACCTCCCCAGCGCTTAGAACAGTGCTTTGCACCTAGTAAGCGCTTAATAAACGCCATTATTTGACAATTGGTGGAGTCGGGATTTGAACCCATGACCTCTGACTCCAAAGCCCAGGCTCTTTCCACTGAGCAACACTGCTTCTCTTAACAAATGCCATTATTATTATTATTATCATTATTATTATTATTATTATTATTATTATTATTATTATTATTATGTGCGAAGCACTGTTCTAAGCGCTGGGGGAGGATACAAGATGATCAGGTTGTCCCACGTGGGGCTCACAGTCTTAACCCCCATTTTCCAGATGAGGTAACTGAGGCTCATTCATTCATTGAATGGTATTTATTGAGCGCTTACTGTGTGAAGAGCACTGTACTAAGCGCTTGAGAACTTAGAGAACTTAAGTGACTTGCCCAAGGTCACACAGCAGGCACGTGGCAGAGTCGGGATTAGAACCCATGACCTCTGACTCCCAAGCCCGCCCTCTTTCCACTGAGTCCTGCCGCTTCTTCTCCGTGACCCGGTTACCTCATCTGTAAAATGGGGATTATGGGACTGTGTCCAACCTGATTAACTTGTATTAACTCTCTCTCTGTCTCTGCTCTCTCTGTCTCTGCCTCTGTTTCCCTGTTTGTCTCTGTTTTTCTATTTTTCTATTTCTCTATTTTTTCTCTATTTTTCTAAATTTTTCTGTTTCTATTTTTCTATTTGTCTCTGTTTTTCTATTCTATTTATTTTATTTTGTTAGTATGTTTGGTTTTGTTCTCTGTCTCCCCCTTTTAGACTGTGAGCCCACTGTTGGGCAGGGACTGTCTCTATATGTTGCCAACTTGTACTTCCCAAGCGCTTAGTACAGTGCTCTGCACACAGTAAGCGCTCAATAAATACGATTGATTGATTGATTGATTTTCTGTCTCTGCCTGTTTGTCTCTCTCTGTCTCCTTCTCTGCCCTCTCTCTCCATTTCTCTATTTCTTCCTCTCTTTCTCTGTCTCTCTGCCCCCTCTCTGTTCCTTTCTCTCCATTTCTATTTATTTTATTTTGTTAATAAGTTTGGTTTTGTTCTTTTCTCTCCATTTCTATTTATTTTATTTTGTTACTATGTTTGGTTTTGTTCTTTGTCTCCCCCTTCTAGGCTGTGAGCCCACTGTTGGGTAGGGACCGTCTCTATACTTCCCAAGCGCTTAGTACAGTGCTCTGCACACAGTAAGCGCTCAGTAAATACGATTGATTGATTGATTCTTAATACAGTACAGTGCTAAGCGCTTAGTACAGTGCTCCGCACACAGTAAGCGCTCAATAAATACAATTGGATGAATGAAAACAAGTAAGCAGGCTTCTTTATTGAGCGAGTCATCTACACTCGCTGCCGTGAATTCCTCTCCTCCAGCTCTCTCCTGGGCCCCCTCCAATAAATAGAAATGAAACAGAATTATCATCAATTGTATTTATTGAGCGCTTACTATGTGCAGAGCACATAGATATAGATGCACATCAGAGTCAATGCTGTGCATCTAGCTTTACTTCTATTTATTCTGAGGACTTGACACCTGTCTAAATGTATTGTTTTGTTGCCTGTCTCCCCCTTCTAATAATAATGATGGTATTTGTTAAGCGCTTACTACGTGCAAAGCACTGTTCTAAGCACTGAGGAGGTTACAAGGTGATCAGGTTGTCCCACGGGGGGCTCACAGTTTTCATCCCCATTTTACAGATGAGGTAACTGAGGCCCAGAGAAGTGAAGTGACTTGCCCAAAGTCACACAGCTGACAGTTGGCAGAGCTGGGATTTGAACCCATGACCTCTGACTCCAAAACCCGGACTCTTTCCACTGAGCCACGCTGCTTCTCATGGTATTTATTATGGGCTTACTATGTGCAAAGCACTGTTCTAAGCGCTGGGGAGGTTACAAGGTGATCGGGTTGTCCCACGGGGGGGGGGGGGGGGCTCACAGTCTTCACCCCCATTTTACAGATGAGGTCACTGAGGTACAGAGAAGTGAAGTCACTTGCCCAAAGTCACACAGCTGACAATTGGCCGACTCAGGATTTGAACCCATGACCTCTGACTCCAAAGCCCGGGCTCTTTCCACTGAGCCACGCTGCTTGAGCGCTTATAATGATAATAATGATGGCATTTATTAAGCGCTTACTATGTGCAAAGCACTGTTCTAAGCGCTGGGGAGGTTACAAGGTGATCGGGTTGTCCCATGGGGGACTCACAGTCTTCAACCCCATTTTGCAGATGAGGGAACTGAGGCCCAGAGAAGTGAAGTGACTTGTCCACAGTCACACAGCTGATACGTGGCGGAGCTGGGATTTGAACCCATGACCTCTGACTCCAAATCCCAGGCTCTTTCCACTGAGCCACGCTGCTTCCCATGGAACGCCCTCCCTCTTCATGGCTGGCAGACCGCCGCTCTCCCCATCTTCAAAGTCCTCCTAAAAAAGAAACAAAAACTCATCCCCTCCAGGGAGCCTTCCCTGATTAACCTCTCATCTCCCCGTTTTCTTTCCGCACACCTGCTTCTAATCAATCAATCAATCATATTTATTGAGCGCTTACTATGTGCAGAGCACTGTACTAAGCGCTTGGGAAGTACAAATTGGCATCACATAGAGACAGTCCCTTCTAGACTGTGAGCCCGCTGTTGGGTAGGGGCCGTCTCTAGATGCTGCCAGCTTGGACTTCCCAAGCGCTCAGTACAGTGCTCTGCACACAGTAAGCGCTCAATAAATACGATTGAGTGGATGAATGAATAAATTACAGGTAGGGGAATCTTTCGAGCGTAAGGAAATGTAGAGAAGTGTGTCGGGGGGGGACTATCTGAGAGTTTAGGGGTCCAGGCGAGGCAGGTGGGCGGAAAGAGGATGGGGAGATGGGAGGTTAATCAGGGAAGGCTTCCTGGAGGGGATCATCATCATCATCAGTCGTATTTATTGAGCGCTTACTGTGCACAGAGCACTGTACTGAGCGCTTGGGAAGTACAAATTGGCAACATCTAGAGACAGTCCCTACCCAACAGTGGGCTCACAGTCTAGCGCTTAGAACAGTGCCTAGCGCTTAGAACAGTGCTCTGCACATAGTAAGCGCTTAATAAATGCCATTATTATTATTATTATTATCATTATTAAAAGTTTTTGGATGAGTTTTTGTTTCTTTTTTAGAAGGACTTTGAAGATGGGGAGAGCGGCGGCCTGCCGGCCATGAAGAGGGAGGGCGTTCCAGGCCAGAGGGAGGAGGTGGGCCGGGGGTCGGCGGCCAGACGGGTGAGAAGCAGCGTGGCTCAGTGGAAAGAGCCCGGGCTTTGGAGTCAGAGGTCATGGGTTCGAATCCCGGCTCCGCCACGTAATAATAATAATAATAATGGCATTTATTAAGCGCTTACTATGTGCAAAGCACTGTTTGAAACGCTGGGGGAGGTTACAAGGACATCAGGCTGTCCCTCAGGGGGCTCACAGTCTTCATCCCCATTTGACAGATGAGGGAACTGAGGCCCAGAGAAGTTGTGACTTGCCCAAGATCATAATAATAATAATAATGGCATTTATTAAGCGCTTACTATGTGCAAAGCACTGTTCTAAGCGCTGGGGGTGGTTGCAAGGAGATCAGGTTGTCCTATGGGGGGCTCACAGTCTTAATCCCCATTTGACAGATGAGGGAAATGAGGCCCAGAGAAGTTAAGTGACTTGCCCAAGATCATAATAATAATAATAATGGCATTTATTAAGCGCTTACTATGTGCAAAGCACTGTTCTAAGCGCTGGGGGAGGTTACAAGGAGATCAGGTTGTCCTATGGGGGGCTCACAGTCTTCATCCCCATTTGACAGATGAGGGAACTGAGGCCCAGAGAAGTTAAGTGACTTGCCCAAGATCATAATAATAATAATAATGGCATTTATTAAGCGCTTACTATGTGCAAAGCACTGTTCTAAGCGCTGGGGGTGGTTGCAAGGAGATCAGGTTGTCCTATGGGGGGCTCACAGTCTTAATCCCCATTTGACAGATGAGGGAAATGAGGCCCAGAGAAGTTAAGTGACTTGCCCAAGATCATAATAATAATAATAATGGCATTTATTAAGCGCTTACTATGTGCAAAGCACTGTTCGAAGCGCTGGGGGAGGTTACAAGGAGATCAGGTTGTCCCTCAGGGGGCTCACAGTCT
Source organism: Tachyglossus aculeatus (assembly GCF_015852505.1). Lineage (NCBI taxonomy): Eukaryota > Metazoa > Chordata > Mammalia > Monotremata > Tachyglossidae > Tachyglossus > Tachyglossus aculeatus. The sequence continues at coordinate 1,979,644 of NC_052066.1, read as the reverse complement.
TCATCCCTATTTGACAGATGAGGGAACTGAGGCCCAGAGAAGTTGTGACTTGCCCAAGATCATAATAATAATAATAATGGCATTTATTAAGCGCTTACTATGTGCAAAACACTGTTCTAAGCACTGGGGGAGGTTACAAGGAGATCAGGTTGTCCCTCAGGGGGCTCACAGTCTTCATCCCCATTTGACAGATGAGGGAACTGAGGCCCAGAGAAGTTAAGTGACTTGCCCAAGATCATAATAATAATAATAATGGCATTTATTAAGCGCTTACTATGTGCAAAGCACTGTCTAAGTGCTGGGGGAGGTTACAAGGAGATCAGGTTGTCCCTCAGGAGACTCACAGTCTTAATCCCCATTTGACAGATGAGGGAACTGAGGCCCAGAGAAGTTAAATGACTTGCCCAAGATCATAATAATAATAATAATAATAATAATAATGGCATTTATTAAGCGCTTACTATGTGCAAAGCACTGTTCTAAGTGCCGGGGGAGGTTACAAGGAGATCAGGTTGTCCCTCAGGGGACTCACAGTCTTCATCCCCATTTGACAGATGAGGGAACTGAGGCCCAGAGAAGTTAAGTGACTTGCCCAAGATCATAATAATAATAATAATGGCATTTATTAAGCGCTTACTATGTGCAAAGCACTGTTCTAAGCGCTGGGGGTGGTTGCAAGGAGATCAGGTTGTCCTATGGGGGGCTCACAGTCTTAATCCCCATTTGACAGATGAGGGAAATGAGGCCCAGAGAAGTTAAGTGACTTGCCCAAGATCATAATAATAATAATAATGGCATTTATTAAGCGCTTACTATGTGCAAAGCACTGTTCTAAGCGCTGGGGGAGGTTACAAGGAGATCAGGTTGTCCTATGGGGGGCTCACAGTCTTCATCCCCATTTGACAGATGAGGGAACTGAGGCCCAGAGAAGTTAAGTGACTTGCCCAAGATCATAATAATAATAATAATGGCATTTATTAAGCGCTTACTATGTGCAAAGCACTGTTCTAAGCGCTGGGGGAGGTTACAGGGAGATCAGGTTGTCCCTCAGGGGGCTCACAGTCTTCATCCCCATTTGACAGATGAGGGAACTGAGGCCCAGAGAAGTGAAGTGACTTGCCCAAGATAATAATAATAATAATAATAATAATAATAATAATAATAATAATAATAATAATAATGGCATTTATTAAGCGCTTACTATGTGCAGAGCACTGTTCTAAGCGCTGGGGGAGGTTACAAGGAGATCAGGTTGTCCCTCAGGGGGCTCACAGTCTTCATCCCCATTTGACAGATGAGGGAACTGAGGCCCAGAGAAGTGAAGTGACTTGCCCAAGATCATAATAATAATAATAATGGCATTTATTAAGCGCTTACTATGTGCAAAGCACTGTTCTAAGTGCTGGGGGAGGTTACAGGGAGATCAGGTTGTCCCTCAGGGGGCTCACAGTCTTCATCCCCATTTGACAGATGAGGGAATGGAGGCCCAGAGAAGTTAAGTGACTTGCCCAAGATCATAATAATAATAATAATGGCATTTATTAAGCACTTACTATGTGCAAAGCACTGTTCTAAGCGCTGGGGGAGGTTACAGGGAGATCAGGTTGTCCCTCAGGGGGCTCACAGTCTTCATCCCCTTTTGACAGATGAGGGAACTGAGGCCCAGAGAAGTTAAGTGACTTGCCCAAGATCATAATAATAATAATAATGGCATTTATTAAGTGCTTACTATGTGCAAAGCACTGTTCTAAGCACTGGGGGAGGTTACAAGGACATCAGGTTGTCCCTCAGGGGGCTCACAGTCTTCATCCCCATTTGACAGATGAAGGAACTGAGGCCCAGAGAAGTTAAGTGACTTGCCCAAGATAATAATAATAATAATAATGGCATTTATTAAGCGCTTACTATGTGCAAAGCACTGTTCTAAGCGCTGGGGGAGGTTACAAGGAGATCAGGTTGTCCCTCAGGGGGCTCACAGTCTTCATCCCCATTTGACAGATGAGGGAACTGAGGCCCAGAGAAGTTAAGTGACTTGCCCAAGATCATAATAATAATAATAATGGCATTTATTAAGCGCTTACTATGTGCAAAGCACTGTTCTAAGCGCTGGGGGAGGTTTCAGGGAGATCAGGTTGTCCCTCAGGGGGCTCACAGTCTTCATCCCCTTTTGACAGATGAGGGAACTGAGGCCCAGAGAAGTTAAGTGACTTGCCCAAGATCATAATAATAATGATAATAATAATGGCATTTATTAAGCGCTTACTATGTGCAGAGCACTGTTCTAAGCGCTGGGGGAGGTTACAAGGAGATCAGGTTGTCCCTCAGGGGGCTCACAGTCTTCATCCCCATTTGACAGATGAGGGAACTGAGGCCCAGAGAAGTTAAGTGACTTGCCCAAGATCATAATAATAATAATAATGGCATTTATTAAGCACTTACTATGTGCAAAGCACTGTTCTAAGCACTGGGGGAGGTTACAAGGACATCAGGTTGTCCCTCAGGGGGCTCACAGTCTTCATCCCCATTTGACAGATGAAGGAACTGAGGCCCAGAGAAGTTAAGTGACTTGCCCAAGATAATAATAATAATAATAATAATAATAATAATAATAATAATAATAATAATAATAATGGCATTTATTAAGCTCTTACTATGTGCAAAGCACTGTTCTAAGCACTGGGGGAGGTTACAAGGAGATCAGGTTGTCCCTCAGGGGGCTCACAGTCTTAATCCCCTTTTGACAGATGAGGGAACTGAGGCCCAGAGAAGTTAAGTGACTTGCCCAAGATCATAATAATAATGGCATTTATTAAGCGCTTACTATGTGCAAAGCACTGTTCTAAGCACTGGGGGAGGTTACAAGGAGATCAGGTTGTCCCTCAGGGGGCTCACAGTCTTTATCCCCATTTGACAGATGAGGGAACTGAGGTCCAGAGAAGTTAAGTGACTTGCCCAAGATAATAATAATAATAATAATAATAATAATAATAATAATAATAATAATGGCATTTATTAAGCGCTTACTATGTGCAAAGCACTGTTCTAAGTGCCGGGGGAGGTTACAAGGAGATCAGGTTGTCCCTCAGGGAGCTCACAGTCTTAATCCCCTTTTGACAGATGAGGGAACTGAGGCCCAGAGAAGTTAAGTGACTTGCCCAAGATCATAATAATAATGATAATAATAATGGCATTTATTAAGCGCTCACTATGTGCAAAGCACTGTTCTAAGTGCTGAGGGAGGTTACAAGGAGATCAGGTTGTCCTATGGGGGGGCTCACAGTCTTAATCCCCATTTGACAGATGAGGGAACTGAGGCCCAGAGAAGTGAAGTGACTTGCCCAAAGTCACCCAGCTGACAATTGGCAGAGCTGGGATTCGAACCTAAGACCACATGTTCTGCCGTGTGACCTTGGGCAAGTCACTTCACTTCTCTGAGCCTCGGTGACCTCATCTGTAAAATGGGGATGAAGACTGTGAGCCCCACGTGGGACAACCTGATCACGTTACATCCCCCCCAGCGCTTAGAACAGTGCTCTGCACATAGTAAGCGCTTAACAAATGCCATTATTATTATTATTATTATTATTATTATTATTATTATTATTATTATTATTATTATTATATGGAGGCCCAGTGAGAAGGTTAGCATTACAGGAGTGAAGTGTGTGGCCTAAGTTGAAGTAGGAGAGCAGCCAGGTGACGTAGGAGAGGGCGACCTGATGGACGGCTTCAAGTCTTCGAGACTGTGAGCCCACTGTTGGGTAGGGACCGTCTCTATATGTTGCCAACTTGGACTTCCCAAGCGTTCAGTACAGTGCTCTGCACACAGTAAGCGCTCAATAAATACGATTGAATGATTGAATGAATGAGGGTGAGGAGAAGTTTCTGTTTGATGCCGAAGTAGATGGGCAACCACTGGAGGGTCTTGATTGGGAGAAGCAGCGTGGCTCCGTGGAAAAAGCCCGGGTTTTAGAGTCAGAGGTCACGGGTTCAAAACCCGGCTCTGCCACTTGTCAGCTGTGTGACTTTGGGCAAGCCACTTCACTTCTCTGGGCCTTAGTGACCTCATCTGTAAAATGGGGATGAAGACTGTGAGCCCCCCGGGGGACAACCTGATCACCTTGTAACCTCCCCAACGCTTAGAACAGTGCTTTGCACATAGTAAGCGCTTAACAAATGCCACCATCATCATCATCATTGATGAGCAGGAAGACGCGGACTGAACCGTTTGGTAGAAAAATGATCCGGGCAGCAGAGTGAAGTCTGGACTGGAGTTCATTCATTCGTTCATTCAATCGTATTTATTGAGCGCTTACTGTGTGCAGAGCACTGGACTAAGCGCTTGGGAAGTACAAGTTGGCAACAACTAGAGACGGTCCCTACCCGACAGCGGGCTTGCAGTCTAGAAGGGGGAGACAAAAACAAAACAAAACATATTAACAAAATAAAATAAATAGAATAAATACATACAAATAAAATAGAGTAATAAATACGTACAAACATATATACATATATACAGGTGCTGTGGGGAGGGGAAGGAAGGAGGTATTGATCTTAATACAGCGCTCAACTCCTTTCATTCACTCAATCGTATTTATTGAGCACCTACTGTGTGCAGAGCACTGTACTAAGCGCTTGGGAGAGCACACGAGAACAATAAATGGACACATTCTAATGAGCTTACGGTCTAAAGCGGGAGACGGACATTAAAGCAGCATGGCTCAGTGGAAAGAACCCGGGCTTGAGAGTCAGAGATCATGGGTTCAAATCGTGGCTCCGCCGCTTGTCAGCTGTGTGACTTTGGGCAAGTCACTTCACTTCTCTGGGCCTCAGTTCCCTCATCTGTAAAACGGGGATTAAGATTGTGAGCCCACATGGGACAACCTGATCACCTTGTAATCTCTCCAGCGCTTAGAACAGTGCTTTGCACATAGTAAGCGCTTAACAAATACCAAAAAAAATATTATTTTATGGAGTTGGGAGAGGCTGGAGGCTGGGACGTCAGTGAGGAGACTGAAGTGGAAATCAAGGCGGGATAGGATAAAGGCTTGGAAAATAATTATGGTGTTTTTTAAGTGCTTACTACGTGCCAGGCACTGTACTAAGCACCGGGCACAGTATCAGCATGGTAGCTGTCTGGATGGAGAGGAAAGGGCGGAGTTTTAGCGATATTGTGGAGGTCGAAGAGACAGGATTTGGCGGCTTCGAATATATGTGTTAAATGCGAAAAAGGAGTCTAGACTGCAAGTTGGTTTTAATGATGGCATTTATTAAGCGCTTACTATGTGCAAAGCACTGTTCTAAGCGCTGGGGAGCTTACAAGGTGATCAGGTTGTCCCAAGGGGGGCTCACAGTCTTCATCCCCATTTTCCAGATGAGGGAACTGAAGCACAGAGACGTTAAGTGACTTGCCCAAAGTCACACAGCTGACAAGTGGCGGAGCCGGGATTTGAACCCATGACTTCTGATCCAAAACCCGTGCTCTTTCCACTGAGCCAAGCTGGTTGTGGGCAGGGACCGTGCCTACCAACTCTGTTATATTGTACTCTCCCAAGCACTTAGTACAGTGCTCAGCACACAGGAAGCGCTCAATAAATACGATTGATTGATCGAGGAGGAGAACGCCAAAATTATGGGCTCGTGAGACAGGAAGGACGGTGGTGCTGTCTACAGTGATGGGAGAGTCGGGGGAAGGCAGGGTTTGGATGTGAAGACGAGGAGCTCTGTTACGGACGTGCTCATGTCTACGGGACATCCAAGTAGAGACCGTGTCCAACGGGATTAATTTGCATCTACCCTAGTGCTTAGAACAGTGGGCCTCAGTGACCTCATCTGCAAAATGGGCATGGAGACTGTGAGCCCCCCACGGGGGACAACCTGATCACCTTGTAACCTCCCCAGCTCTTAGGACAGTGCTTTGCACCTAGTAAGCACTTACATGCCGTTATTATTTATTATTATCCTTGTGTGCAGAGCACTGCATTGTAGCAACCCCGGCGCTTCGTACCGTGCTCAGCACATAGTAAGCGCCAAACAGATTCCCCGTGGGACGCGGGCTGTGTCCAACCTGATGACCTTGTATCCACCCCCGCCCTTCGCATAGCCTCGCGCCCACAGGACGCACTTAACAAATACCGTTGAAAAAAATAATAGAAGAAAAAAGACAATAAAAAAAATACGATAATAGGACTATTTTGGGCTCCTCTACTGTGGGTAGACAAAGTCCAGTGGAATAAGAGTGTGTGGATTTGGGGTTTGGCGCTGTCTTGGACTCCCCGTTTGCGCCTTGTTGGGGGCTCAGTGGATAGAGCCCGGGCTTGGGAGTCGGAAGTCATGGGTTCAAATCCCGGCTCCGCCACTTAGCTGTGTGACCTTGGGCAAGTCACTTCTCTGGGCCTCCGTTCCTTCATCTGTAAAATGGGGATGAAGACTGGGAGCCCCACGTGGGACAACCTGATCACCTCGTATTCCCCCCCCAGCGCTTAGAACAGTGCTTTGCACATATGGCTCAGTGGAAAGAGCCCGGGCTTTGGAGTCAGAGGTCGTGGGTTCAAATCCCGGCTCCGCCACTTGTCAGCTGTGTGACGTTGGGCAAGTCACTTCACTTCTCTGGGCCTCAGTTCCCTCATCTGTAAAATGGGGATGAAGACTGTGGGCCCCTCGTGGGACAACCTGATTACCTTGCACCTACCCCAGCGCTTAGAACAGTGCTTTGCACATAGTAAGCGCTTAACAAATACCAACATTATTATTAACAGTGCTTGAATCATAGAAAGCGCTTAACGAAATCCCACAATGATCAGAGACGTCAGGGGAGGCAGGAGGAAATGTGAGACAGCAGAGATGGGAGTGGGGAGGCTGCCTCCATGGATAGTTCAAGGCGTGGCCTGGGATAGAGCCCGGGCCTGGATTCAGAAGGACTTCCAGTGATTGCCCCATCTCCCTCCTACCCTTCCATCCCAAACTTCTGGAGCGAGTCGTCTACACTCTCTGCCTCGGATTCCTCTCCTCCAGCTCTCTCCTGGCCCCCCTCCAGTCTGGCTTCCGTCCCCTACACTCCACCGAAACTGCCCTCTCAAAGGTCACCGATGACCTCCTTCTTACCAACGGCTCCTACTCCGTCCTAATCCTCCTCGACCTCTCAGCTGCCTTCGACACTGTGGCCCACCCCCTTCTCCTCAACACACTATCCAAACCTTGGCTTCACAGACTCCGTCCTCTCCCGGTTCTCCTCTTATCTCTCCGGCCGTTCATTCTCAGTCTCCTTTGCGGGCTCCTCCTCCCCATCCCATCCCCTTACTGTCGGGGCTCCTCAAGGGTCAGTTCTGGGTCCCCTTCTGTTCTCCATCTACACTCACTCCCTTGGTGACCTCATTTGCCCCCATGGCTTCAACTGTCATCTACACGGATGATTCCCAAATCTCCATCTCCTCCCCAGTTCTCTCTCCCTCCCTCCAGGCTCGTATGTCCTCCTGCATTCAGGACATCTCCACCTGGATGTCCGCCCGCCACTAAACCTCAACATGACCAAGACTGAGCTCCTTATCTTCCCTCCCAAGCCCCTGCCTCTCCCTGACTTTCCCATCACTGTAGACGGCACTACCATCCATCCCATCTCACGAGCCCACAAACTTGGTGTCATCCTCAAAAACCTCCAATGGCTACCAATCAATCTGCGCATCAGGCAGAAACTCCTCACCCTGGGCTTCAAGGCTGTCCATCCCCTCGCCCCCTCCTACCTCACCTCCCTTCTCTCCTTCTACTGCCCAGCCCGCACCCTCCGCTCCTCCACCGCTGATCTCCTCACCGTACCTCGCTCTCGCCTGTCCCGCCATCGACCCCCGGCCCACGTCATCCCCCGGGCCTGGAATGCCCCCAATCCCTCTGCCCATCCACCAAGCTCGCTCTCTTCCTCCCTTCAAGGCCCTGCTGAGAGCTCACCTCCTCCAGGAGGCCTTCCCAGACTGAGCCCCTTCCTTCCTCTCCCCCTCGTCCCCCTCTCCATCCCCCCATCTTACCTCCTTCCCTTCCCCACAGCACCTGTATATATGTATATATGTTTGTACATATTTATTACTCTATTTATTTATTTATTTATTTTACTTGTACATATCTATCCTATTTATTTTATTTTATTAATATGTTTGGTTTTGTTCTCTGTCTCCCCCTTTTAGACTGTGAGCCCACTGTTGGGTAGGGACTGTCTCTATATGTTGCCAATTTGTACTTCCCAAGCGCTTAGTACAGTGCTCTGCACATAGTAAGCGCTCAATAAATACGATTGATGATGATGATCCTCGACTCCGCTCTCTCGTTCACCCCCACATCCAATCCGTCACCAAAACCCGCCGGTCTCACCTCCGCAACATCGCCAAGATCCGCCCTTTCCTCTCCATCCAAACCTCTACCTTGCTGGTTCAATCTCTCATCCTATCCCAACTGGATTACTGCATTAGCCTCCTCTCTGATCTCCCATCCTCCTGTCTCTCCCCGCTTCAGTCTATACTTCTCTCTGCAGCCCGGATTATCTTTGTACAGAAACGATCTGGACATGTCACTCCCCTCCTCAAAAATCTCCAGTGGTTGCCTATCCACCTCTTTATCAAGCTGCTTGATATCCCAGACTGATCCCCCCTTTTCCTCTGCTCCTCCTCCCCTCCCCATCGCCCGACTCTACCCCACCTCCCCGCCCCACAGCGCTTGTGTATATTTGTACATATTTATTATTCTATTTACTTTATTAATGATCTGTATATATCTGTAATTCTATTTATCTATTTTGATGCTATTGATGCCTGTCTCCTCGTTTTGTTTTGTTGTCCGTCTCCCCCCTTCTAGACTGGGAGCCCGTTGTTGGGTAGGGATTGTCTCTATCTGTTGCCGAATTGTAATTATGATAATGATGGCATTTATTAAGCGCTTACTATCATCATCAATCATATTTATTGAGAGCTTACTCTGTGCAGAGCACTGCACTAAGCGCTTGGGAAGTACAAGTTGGAGACAATCTCTACCCAACAGTGGGCTCAGCTCTGTTCTTAGCGTTGGGGAGGTTACAAGGTGATCAGGTTGTCCCACGGCGGGCTCACAGTCTTAATCCCCATTTTCCAGATGAGGGAACTGAGGCCCAGAGAAGTGAAGTGCCTTGCCCAAAGTCACACAGCTGACAATTGGTGGAGCCGGGATTTGAACCCGTGACCTCTGACTCCAAAGCCCGTGCTCTTTCCACTGAGCCATGCTGCTTCTCAGTGTGAATTGCACTTTCCAAACGGTTAGTACAGTGCTCTGCACACAGTAAGCGCTCAATAAATAAGATCGAATGAATGAGTGAATGACCTGGGTTCTAATTCTGGCTCCTCCACTTGTCTGCTGGGTAACCTCAGACAAGTCTCAGTTGCCTCTGGGCCTCAGTTCCTTCATCTATAATATGGGGATAATAATAATAATAATTGTGGTATTTGTTAAGCGCTTACTATGTGTCTGGCACTGTAGTAATAATAATAATAATAATGATGGCATTTATTAAGCGCTTACTATGTGCAAAGCACTGTTCTAAGTGCTGGGGAGGTTACAAGGTGATCAGGTTGTCCCACGGGGGGCTCACAGTCTTCATCCTCATTTTACAGATGAGGGAACTGAGGCCCAGAGAAGTGAAGTGACTTGTCCAAAGTCACACAGCTGACAAGTGGCAGAGATGGGATTTGAACCCATAACCTCTGACTCCAAAGCCCGGGCTCTTTCCACTGAGCCAGGCTGCTTCTCTACTAAGCTTCTCTCACTGTACTAAGCGCTGGGGCGGATACAAATAAATCAGATTGAACAAAGACTGTGAGTCCCATGTGAGGCATGGATACTGTCCAACCTCATTCATTCATCCATTCATTTATCCATTCAATCATATTTATTGAGCACTTACTGTGTGCAGTGCACTGTACTAAACGCTTGGGAGAGTACAATACAACAACTTCTAGACTGTGAGCCCATCGTTGGGTAGGGATTGTCTCTATCTGTTGCCGAATTGTACTTTCCAAGTGCTTAGTACAGTGCTCTGCACACAGTAAGCGCTCAATAAACACGATTGAATGAATGAATTAGAGAAGCAGCATGGCTCAATGGAAAAGAGCACGGGATTGGGAGTCAGAGGTCATGGGTTCAAATTCCGTCTCCACCAATCGTCAGCTGTGTGACCTTGGGCAAGTCACTTCACTTCTCTGTGCCTCAGTTACCTCATCTGTAAAATGGGGATTAAGACTGTGAGCCTCTCGTTGTACAACCCGATCACTTTGTATCCTCCCCAGCGCTTAGAACAATGCTTTGGACATAGTAAGCGCTTAACAAACGCCATCATTATTATTGTGAATGAACAAAGAGGGACAATCCCTGCTCACAACGAGTTCACAGTTTGCAGGGCGGAGGGACAGACGACAGTACAAATAAACAGTCATCAATATCAATGAAATGATCTACCCTAGCGCTTAGAACAGTTTCCGACACATAGTAAGCGCCTATCAAATACCACTAAAAACGTAAAAATAAAAAGAAGAGTAGGCGGAAGGACAATTTCATCCCCATTTTACTGATGAGGTGTATTTTATTTTATTTTATTTTATTTTATTTTATTTTATTATTTTATTTTATTTTGTTAGTATGTTTGGTTTTGTTCTCTGTCTCCCCCTTTTAGACAGTGAGCCCACTGTTGGGTAGGGACTGTCTCTATATGTTGCCAATTTGTACTTCCCAAGAGCTTAGTACAGTGCTCTGCACATAGTAAGCGCTCAATAAATACGATTGATGATGACGATGATGAGGTGGCTCGGTTCCTCACCTGTAAAATGGAGATAATAATAATGGCATTTGTTAAGCGCTTACTATGTGCAAAGCACTGTTCTAAGCGCTGGAATAATGATGGCATTTGTTAAGCGCTTACTACGTGCAAAGCACTGTTCTAAGTGCTGGAGGGGGATACAAGGTGATCAGGTTGTCCCACGTGGGGTTCACAGTCTTCATCCCCATTTGACAGATGAGGGAACTGAGGCCCAGAGATGTGAAGTGACTTGCCCAAGGTCACACAGCAGAGCGGAGTCAGGATTTGAACCCATGACCTCTGACTCCCAAACCCGTGCTCTTTCCATTGAGCCACGCTGCTCTGGCTCCAGTTAGATTGTGAGTTCATTCAATCGTATTTATTGAGCGGTTACTGTGTGTAGAGCACTGTACTAAGCGCTTGGGAAGTACAAGTTGGCAACATATAGACGGTCCCTACCCAACAGTGGGCTCACAGTCTAGAAGAGTGAGTTGATCTTCAGCCTTAATAATAATAATAATAATGACATTTATTAAGTGCTTACCATGTGCAAAGCACTGTACTAAATGCTGGGGAGGTTACAAGGTGATCAGGTTGTCCCATGGCGGGGGGGCTCACAGTCTTCATCCCCATTTTACAGATGCGGTAGCTGAGGCCCAGAGAAGTGAAGTGACTTGCCCAAAGTCTCAGACTGAGCCCCCTCCTTCCTCTCCCCCTTCTCCCCCTCTCCAACCCCGCCGTCTTGCCTCCTTCCCTTCCCCACAGCACCTGTGTATATGTATATATGTTTGTACGGATTTATTATTCTATTTATTTATTTTACTTGCGCACATCTATTCTATTTATTTTATTCTGTTAATATGTTTGGTTTTGTTCTCTGTCTCCCCCTTCTAGATTGTGAGCCCGCTGTCGGGTAGGGACCGTCTCTAGATGTTGCCAACTTGTACTTCCCAAGCGCTTAGTCCAGTGCTCTGCACACAGTAAGCGCTCAATAAATATGATTGATTGATTGATTGATGTGGCGGAGCCAGGATTTGAACCCATGACCTCTGACTCCCAAACTCGTGCTCTTTCCATTGAGCCACGCTGCTCTGGCTCCAGTTATATCATGAGTTCATTCATTCATTCATTCATTCAATCGCATTTATTGAGCACTTACTGTGTGCAGAGCACTGTACTAAGCGCTTGGAAAGTACAAGTTGGCAACATATAGAGATGGTCCCTATCCAACGACGGGCTTACGGTCTAGAAGAGGGGAACGGACAACAAAACAAAACACGTGGACAGTCGTCAGAATAAACAGAAGTAATGATAATAACAATAATGGCATTTATTAAGTGCTTACTATGTGCAAAGCACTGTTCTAAGCGCTGGGGGGGATACAAGGTGATCAGGTTGTCCCATGTGGGGCTCACAATTTTAATCCCCATCTTACAGATGAGGTAACTGAGGCCCAGAGAAGTGAAGTGACTTGCCCAAAGTCACACATCTGGCTATTGGCAGAGCCAGGATTCGAACCCACGACCTCTGACTCCAAAGCCCGGGCTCTTTTCCACTGAGGCACGCTGCTTCTCTGTAGAGACTGTCCCTACTCAACAACGGGCTCACGGTCTAGAAGGGGGAGACATACAACAAAACAAAACATGTGGACAGTCGTCAGAATAAATGGAAGTAAAGCTAGATGCACATCATTAACAAAATAAATAGAATAGTAAATATGTCCAAGTGAAACGGAGTAATAAATCTGTACAAACATAATAATAATAATGATGGCATTTATTAAGCACTTACTATTCATTCATTCAATCGTATTTATCGAGCGCTTCCTGTGTGCAGAGCACTGTATTGAGCGCTTACTATGTGCAGTAGTACTATATACTACCTGTATATGTGTATATATGTTTGTACATATTTATTGCTCTATTTATTTATTTATTTATTTTACTTGTCCATATCTATCCTATTTATTTTATTTTGTTAGTATGTTTGGTTTTGTTCTCCGTCTCCCCCTTTTAGACTGTGAGCCCACTGTTGGGTAGGGACTGTCTCTATATGTTGCCAATTTGTACTTCCCAAGCGCTTAGTACAGTGCTCTGCACATAGTCAGCGCTCAATAAATACGATTGATGATGATGATGATGATGATATATGTTTGTACATATTTATTGCTCTATTTATTTATTTATTTATTTTACTTGTCCATATCTATCCTATTTATTTTATTTTGTTAGTATGTTTGGTTCTGTTCTCCGTCTCCCCCTTTTAGACTGTGAGCCCACTGTTGGGTAGGGACTGTCTCTATATGTTGCCAATTTGTACTCCCCAAGCGCTTAGTACAGTGCTCTGCACATAATAAGCGCTCAATAAATACAATTGATGATGATGATGATGCAGAGCACTGTACTAAGCGCTTGGGGAGTACAAGTTGGCAACATATAGAGACGGTCCCTACCCAACAGCGGGCTCACAGTCTAGAAGTGCAAAGCACTGTACTAAGCGCTGGGGAGGATACAAGGTGATCAGGTTGTCCCACGGTGGGGCTCACAGTCTTCATCCCCATTTTACAGATGCGGTAACTGAGGCCCAGAGAAGTGAAGTGACTCGCCCAAAGTCACCCAGCTGACAATCCTTCCACGGACCCAGGAGCGGGAATGGCCAGGATGGGCCGCGGTGGGAAGGTCCGGGAGCTGTTCCGACGGGTAGGATGTGGGCCTGGGCAGCGGAGGGCATGAGGCGGGCTGGCGAGGGTGACGGAGGCGCCGCCATGCCCGTCCAGATCCATAATTGATTGATTGATTGATTGATTTCTAATTGATTGATTGATTGATTGATTTCTATTAGTGTCTGTCTCCCCCTCTATTCATTCATTCAATCGCATTTATTGAGCGCTTACTGTGTGCTAGACCTTCAGCTCCTTGTGTGCAGGGAATAATAATAACAGTAATAATGATGGTATTTGTTAAGCGCTTACTATGTGCCAAGCACTGTTCTAAGCACTGGGGTAATAATAATAATGATGATGATGATGGCATTTATTAAATGCTTACTATGTGCAGAGCACTGTTCTAAGCGCTGGGGAGATTACAGGGTGATCAGGTGGTCCCACGGGGGGGGTCACCGTCTTCATCCGCTTCATCCACATTCATTCATTCAATCGTATTTATTGAGCGCTTACTGTGTGCAGAGCACTGGACTAAGCGCTTGGGAAGTCCAAGTTGGCAACATCTAGAGAAGGTCCCGACCCAACAGTGGGCTCACAGTCTAGAAGAATCTAGAATCTAGAGAAGCAGCGTGGCTCGGTGGAAAGAGCCCGGGCTTTGGAGTCAGAGGTCATGGGTTCGAATGCCGACTCCACCACATGTCCGCTGTGTGACCTTGGGCAAGTCGCTTCACTTCTCTGAGCCTCAGTTCCCTCATCTGTAAAATGGGGATTAAGACTGTGAGCCCCACGTGGGACAACCTGATCACCTTGTAACTTCCCCAGCGCTTAGAACGGTGCTTTGCACATAGTAAGCGCTTAATAAATGCCATTATTATGATTATTATTCAATCGTATTTATTGAGCGCTTATTGTATGCAGAGCACTGGACTAAGCACTTGGGAAGTCCAAGTCGGCAACATATAGAGGCAGTCCCTACCCAACAGTGGGCTCACAATCTAGAAGGGGGAGACAGAGAACAAAACAAAACATATTAACAAAATACAATAAATAGAATAAATATGTATTAAATGCTTACTATGTGCAAAACACTGTTCTAAGCGCTGGGGAGGTTACAAGGTGATCAGGTGGTCCCATGGGGGGCTCACAGTCTTCATCTCCTTCATCCGCAGTCTTCTAGACTGTGAGCCCGCTGTTGGGTAGGGACCATCTCTATATGTTGCCAACTTGGACTTCCCAAGCGCTTAGTACAGTGCTCTGCACACAGTAAGCGCTCAATATATGATGATGATGGCATTTATTAAGCGCTTACTATGTGCAAAGCACTTCTAAGCGCTGGGGAGGTTACAAGGTGATCAGGTTGTCCCATGGGGGGTTCACAGTCTTCATCCCCATTTTCCAGATGAGGGAACTGAGGCCCAGAGAAGTGAAGTGACTTGCCCAAAGTCACACAGCTGACAACTGGTGGAGCCGGGATTTGAACCCCTGACCTCTGACTCCAAAGCCCGGGCTTTTTCCACTGAGCCACCCATGTGGGGCTCACAGTCCTAATCCTCATTTTACACATGAGGTAACCGAGGCCCAAAGATGTGAAGTGACTTTCTCAAAGTCACACGGCTGACGGGTGGTTGTCGGAATTCGAACCCACGGCCTCTGACTCCCAAGCCTGGGCTCTTTCCACTGAGCCACGCTGCTTCTCTTCTCTCACAGCCCATGTGTTTGCTAAATTGTCCTATTGAGAAGCGTAGAGCTCAGGCCTGGAGTCAGAAGGTCATGGGTTCAAATCCCACCTCTGCCACTTGTCAGCTGTGTGACTTTGGACAAGTCACTTCACTTCTCTGGGCTTCAGTTCCCTCGTCTGTAAAATGAGGATGAAGACTGTGAGCCCCCCGTGGGACAACCTGATCACCTTGTAACCTCCCCGGTGCTTAGAACAGTGCTTTGCACATAGTAAGCACTTAATAAATGCCATCATTATCATTATTATTATTATTATTACAGTGCCAGACACATAGTAAGCGCTTACCACCACAATTATTATTATTATTATTATCCCCATTTTATAGATGAAGGAACTGAGGCCCAGAGGCAACTGAGACTTGCCTGAGGTTACCCAGCAGACAAGTGGAGGAGCCAGAATTAGAACCCAGGTCATTCACTAATTCATTCGATCTTATTTATTGAGCGCTTACTGTGTGCAGAGCACTGTACTAACCGTTTGGAAAGTACAGTTCACACTGAGAAGCAGCATGGCTCAGTGGAAAGAGCATGGGCTTTGGAGTCAGGTGTCATGGGCTCGAATCCCGCCTCCGCCACTTGTCAGCTGTGTGACTTTGGGCAAGTCACTTCACTTCTCTGGGCCTCAGTTCCCTCATCTGTAAAATGGGGATCGAGACTCTGAGCCCCACGTGGAACGGGGACTATGTCCAATTCAATTTGTGGGTATCCATCCCAGCACTTAGCACAGCGCCTGGCACATAGAAAGTGCTAAACAAATACCACAACTATCAATCAATCAATCAATCGTATTTATTGAGCGCTCACTGTGTGCAGAGCACTGTACTAAGCGCTTGGGAAGTACAAGGGCGCTTGGGAAGTACAAGTACAAAGTACAAAAATTATCATTATTATTATTAAAATGGGGATTGAGACTGTGAACTCCACGTGGGACAAAGGACTGTGTCCAATCCAATTTGCTTGTATTCATTCATTCATTCATTCATTCATTCATTCAATCGTATTTATTGAGCGCTTACTGTGTGCAGAGCACTGTACTAAGTGCTTGGGAAGTACAAGTTGGCAATACATAGAGACGGTCCCTACACAACAGTGGGCTCACAGTCTAGAAATTTATTGAGCGTTTACTGTGGGCAGAGCACTGTACTAAGCGCTTGGGAAGTAGCAGCGTGGCTCAGTGGAAAGAGCCCGGGCTTTGGAGTCAGAGGTCACGGGTTCAAATCCCGGCTCCGCCAATTGTCAGCTGTGTGACTTTGGGCAAGTCACTTCACTTCTCTGGTCCTCAGTTCCCTCATCTGGAAAATGGGGTTTAAGACTGAGAGCTCCCTGTGGCACAACCTGATCACCTTGTAACCTCCCCAGCGCTTAAAACAGTGCTTTGCACATAGTAAGCACTTAATAAATGCCATTATTATTATTACTATTATTATTATTATTATTATTATTATTACAAGTTGGCAACATATAGAGACGGTCCCTACCCAACAACGGGCTCACAGTCTCTCCACCTCAGGGCTTAGTACAGTGCCTGGCACATAGGAAGCGCTCAGTGGCTCAGTGGAAAGAGCCCGGGCTTTGGAGTCAGAGGTCGTGGGTTCAAACTCCGGCTCCACCACTTGTCAGCTGTGTGACTTTGGGCAAGTCACTTCACTTCTCTGGGCCTCAGTTCCCTCATCTGGAAAATGGGGATGAAGACTGTGAGCCCCCCGTGGGACAACCTGATTACCTTGTAACTTCCCCAGCGCTTAGAACAGTGCTTTGCACATAGTAATTGCTTAAGAAATGCCATTATCATTATTATTGAGAAGCAGCGTGGCTCAGTGGAAAGAGCCCGGGCTTTGGAGTCAGAGGTCATGGGTTCGAATCCCGACTCTGCCACATGTCTGCTGTGTGACCTTGGGCAAGTCACTTCTCTGAGCCTCGAGAAGCAGCGCAGCTCAATGGAAAGAGCCCGGGCTTTGGAGTCAGAGGTCATGGGTTCGAATCCCAACTCCGCCACCTGTTTGCTGTGTGACCTTGGGCAAGTCACTTAACTTCTCTGAGCCTCAGTTACTGGGGAGGAAGACTGTGAGCCCCACGTGGGACCACTTGATCAGCTTGTATCCCCCCAGCGCTTAGAACAGTGCTTTGCACATAGTAAGCGCTTAATAAATGCCATTATTATTATTATTATTATTATTTACCTCATCTGTAAAATGGGGAGGAAGACTGTGAGCCCCACGTGGGACCAGTTGATCAGCTTGTATCCCCCCAGCGCTTAGAACAGTGCTTTGCACATACTAAGTGCTTAATAAATGCCATTATTATTATCATTATTATTTACCTCATCTGTAAAATGGGGAGGAAGACTGTGAGCCCCACGTGGGACCACTTGATCAGCTTGTATCCCCCCAGTGCTTAGAAAAGTGCTCTGCACATAGTAAGCACTTAACAAATCAATCAATCGTATTTATTGAGCGCTTACTGTGTGCAGAGCACCGTACTGAGCGCTTGGGAAGTCCAAGTTGGCAATATAGAGAGATGGTCCCTACCCAACAGTGGGCTCACAGTCTAAAAAATGCCAAATGCCAACACTGTTATTATTAACAGATAGCACTGTTATTATTACTATCATTATTATGATTCCCTGTCCCATCTACACCGGGACTCCGGGAGGGCAGGCCGGTGTCCGTCCCGTCTACACTGGCACGGAGTGGCAACCCCCTGAGGGGGCCGCGTGTGTCGGCCTGTGTCCCCGCAGGCCGGAGCGGGTCCGGGGGAGCCATGGTGGAGGCCCCGGCTGACCCCGTCCGGGCGGTCCACCTCCTTCGGGACCTGGGACGGCGTCTTCACCTCCTGCCTCATCAACATCTTCGGCGTCGTCCTCTTCCTGTGCACGGGCTGGCTGGTGGTTCGTACATATGTTTGTACATATTTATTATCCTATTTATTTATTTATTTATTTTACTTGTACATATTTATTATTCTATTTATTTATTTATTTATTTTACTTGTACACATCCATTCTATTTAATTGATTTGGTTAGTATGTTTGGTTCTGTCCTCTGTCTCCCCCTTTTAGACTGGGAGCCCGCCATTGGGTAGGGACCGTCTCTAGATGTTGCCAACTTGGACTTCCCAGGCGCTTAGTCCAGTGCTCTGCACACAGTAAGCGCTCAATAAATACGATTGATGATGATGATGGTGGTAAGGGGGTCTGGCCTGCCCATGGGGGTCGTGGGTCACCCTGGGGTGGGGGACAGGTCACCAGGTCACCCGAGACTGAGGGGCACCTCCTCCTCCTCCCCTGCTCTCCCTCCTGCCCCTCGTTCATTCATTCACTCCATCGTATTTATTGAGCGCTTACTGTGTGCAGAGCGCTGGACTAAGCGCTTGGGAAGTCCAAGTCGGCAACATCTAGAGACGGTCCCTACCCGACAGCCCACGGTCTAGAAGGGGGAGACGGACAACAAAACAAAACGTGTGGACGGGTGTCGAGTCCGCAGAACAAATGGAAATAAAGCTAGATGCACGTCGTTAACAAAATTAATAGAATAGTAAATATGTCCAAGTAAAATAGAGTAATAAGTCTGTACAAGCACATATATGGGTGCTGCAGGTACGGGAAGGAGGTAGGGTGGGGGGGGATGGGAGGGGGCTCAGTCTGGGAAGGCCTCTTGGAGGAGGTGAGCTCTGCTCCCCCTCCTACCCCTCTTCTGCTCCCCTTTCTGTCCCTCATCTACTCCCCCTCATCTGCTCCTCCTCCTGCCTCTCTTCTGCTCCCCCTCCTGCCCCTCATCTGCTCCCCCTCCTGCCCCTCTACTCTCTGCTCCCCCTCCTACCCTTCATCTGCTCTCCCTCCGGTCCCTCATTTGCTCTCCCTCCTGCCCCTCGTCCCTTTGCTTTCCCTCCTACCCCTCATCTGCTCCCCCTCCTGCCCCACTACTCTCTGCTCCCCCTCCTACCCTTCATCTGCTCTCCCTCCGGTTGCTCTCCCTCCTGCCCCTCGTCCCCCCTGCTCTCCCTCCAGTCCCTCATTTGCTCTTCCTCCTGCCCCTCATCCCCCCTGCTCCCCTCCTGTCCCTCATCTGCTCCCCCTCCTGCCCCTCGTCCCTTTGCTCTCCCTCCTACCCCTCTTTTGCTCCCCCACCTGCCCCTCTACTCTCTGCTCCCCCTCCTACCCTTCATCTGCTCTCCCTCCGGTCCCTCATTTGCTCTCCCTCCTGCCCCTCGTCCCTTTGCTTTCCCTCCTACCCCTCATCTGCTCCCCCTCCTGCCCCACTACTCTCTGCTCCCCCTCCTACCCTTCATCTGCTCTCCCTCCGGTTGCTCTCCCTCCTGCCCCTCGTCCCCCCTGCTCTCCCTCCAGTCCCTCATTTGCTCTTCCTCCTGCCCCTCATCCCCCCTGCTCCCCTCCTGTCCCTCATCTGCTCCCCCTCCTGCCCCTCGTCCCTTTGCTCTCCCTCCTACCCCTCTTTTGCTCCCCCACCTGCCCCTCTACTCTCTGCTCCCCCTCCTACCCTTCATCTGCTCTTCCTCCGGTCCCTCATTTGCTCTCCCTCCTGCCCCTCGTCCCCCTGCTCTCCCTCCGCTCCCTCATTTGCTCTCCCTCCTGCCCCTCATCCCCCCTTCTCCCCTCCTGTCCCTCATCTGCTCCCCCTCCTGCCCCTCATCCCTCTGCTCTCCCTCCTGCCCCTCATCTGCTCTCCCTCTGGTCCCTCATCTGCTCCCCCTCCTGCCCCCCTACTCTCTCCTCCCCCCCCCACCCTTCATCTGCTCTCCCTCTGGTCCCTCATTTGCTCTCCCTCCTGCCCCTCGTCCCCCCCGATCCCCCTCCTGTCCCTCATCTGCTCCCCCTCCTGCTCCTCGTCCCCCCTGCTCCCCCTCCTGTCCCTCATCTGCTCCCTCTCCTGCCCCTCGTCCCCCCTGCTCCCCCTCCTGTCCCTCATCTGCTCCCTCTCCTGCCCCTCGTCCCCCCTGCTCCCCCTCCTGTCCCTCATCTGCTCCCCCTCCTGCCCCTCTACTCTCTGCTCCCCCTCCTGCCCTTCATCTGCTCTCTCTCCAGCCCCTCATTTGCTCTCCCTCCTGCCCCTGCCCCTCATCATCATCATCATCGTCAATCGTATTTATTGAGCGCTTACTGTGTGCAGAGCACTGTACTAAGCGCTTGGGAAGTACAAGCTGGCAACATATAGAGACAGCCCCTACCCAACAGTGGGCTCACAGTCTAAAAGGGGGAGACAGAGAACAAAACCAAACATACTAACAAAATAAAATAATTAGAATAGATATGTACAAGTAAAATAAATGAATAAATAGAGTAATAAATATGTACAAACATATATACATATATACAGGTGCTGTGGGGAAGGGAAGGAGGTAAGATGGGGGGATGGAGAGGGGGACGAGGGGGAAAGGAAGGAAGGGGCTCAGTCTGGGAAGGCCTCCTGGAGGAGGTGAGCTCTCAGCAGGGCCTTGAAGGGAGGAAGAGAGCTAGCTTGGCGGATGGGCAGAGGGATTGGGGGCATTCCAGGCCCGGGGGATGGCGTGGGCCGGGGGTCGACGGTGGGACAGGCGCGAACGAGGTACGGGGAGGAGATTAGCGGGGGAGGAGCGGAGGGTGCGGGCTGGGCTGGGGAAGGACAGAAGGGAGGGGAGGGAGGAGGGGGCGAGGTGATGGACAGCCTTGAAGCCCAGGGTGAGGAGTTTCTGCTTGATGCGCAGATTGATTGGTAGCCACTGGAGATTTTTGAGGAGGGGAGTAACATGCCCAGAGCGTTTCTGGACAAAGACAATCCGGGCAGCAGCGTGAAGTATGGATTGAAGTGGGGAGAGACACGAGGATGGGAGATCAGAGAGAGGGCTGATGCTGTAGTCCAGACGGGATAGGATGAGAGCTTGAACGAGAAGGGTAGCGGTGTGGATGGAGAGGAAAGGGCGGATCTTGGCAATGTTGCGGAGCTGAGACGGGCAGGTTTTGGTGACGGCTTGGATGTGAGGGGTGAACGAGAGAGCGGAGTCGAGGATGACACCAAGGTTGCGGGCTTGTGAGACGGGAAGGATGGTAGTGCCGTCAACGGAGATGGGAAAGTCAGGGAGAGGGCAAGGTTTGGGAGGGAAGACAAGGAGTTCAGTCTTCGACATGTTGAGCTTTAGGTGGCGGGCGGACATCCAGATGGAGGTGTCCTGAAGGCAGGAGGAGATGCGAGCCTGGAGAGAGGGGGAGAGAGAGCAGGGGCAGAGATGGAGATCTGGGTGTCATCAGCGTAGAGATGATAGTTGAAGCCGTGGGAGCGAATGAGGTCACCAAGGGAGTGCGTGTAGATCGAGAACAGAAGGGGACCAAGCACTGAACCTTGGGGAACCCACACAGTAAGAGGATGGGAGGGGGAGGAGGAGCCTGCAAAAGAGACTGAGAAAGAACAACCGGAGAGGTAAGAGGAGAACCAGGAGAGGATGGAGTCTGTGAAGCCAAGGTCGGATAGCGTGTTGAGAAGAAGGGGGTGGTCCACAGTGTCGAAGGCAGCCGAGAGGTCGAGGAGGATTAGGACAGAGTAGGAGCCGTTGGATTTGGCAAGCAGGAGGTCATTGGTGACCTTTGAGAGGGCAGTTTCCGTGGAATGAAGGGGACGGAAGCCAGACTGGAGGGGGTCGAGGAGAGAGTTGTTGTTGAGGAATTGTAGGCAGCGCGTGTAGACAACTCGTTCAAGGAGTTTGGAAAGGAATGGTAGGAGGGATATGGGACGATAACTAGAAGGTGAGGTGGGGTCAAGAGAGGGTTTTTTTAGGATGGGAGAGACGTGGGCATGTTTGAAGGCAGAGGGGAAGGAACCAGTGGAGAGTGAGCGGTTGAAGATGGAAGTTAAGGAGGGGAGAAGGGACGGAGTGAGAGATTTCATGAGATGAGAGAGAATGGGGTCAGAAGCACAGGTGGCCGGAGTAGCACTTGAGAGGAGGGAGGAGAGCTCCTCTGAGGACACTGCTGGGAAGGATGGGAGAGTAGCAGAGAGTGTTGAGAGCCGGGGGGTTGGAGAAGGGGGGGGAAGTGACTTTGGGGAGGTCGGACCTGATGGATTTAATTTTGTCAATGAAGTAGGAAGCCAGATCGTTGGGGGTGAGGGAAGGAGGAGGGGGAGGAACTGGTTGCCTGAGAAGGGAGTTGAATGCACGGAAGAGCTGGTGGGGCGATGGGCATGGGTGTCAATAAGGGAGGAGAAATAGTTTTGTCTGGCAGAGGAGAGGGCTGAGTGAAGGCATGAAAGGATAGACTTGAAGTGAACGAGGTTGGCACGGTGTTTAGACTTTCGCCAGCAGCGTTCGGCAGCTCGAGCATAAGAGCGAAGGAGGCGGACAGTGGCAGTGATCCGGGGCTGTGGGTTAGTGGTGCGAGAGCGGCGAAGGGAAAGGGGAGCGAGCGAGTCTAGCTGAGTAGAAAGGGTAGAGTTGAGAGCAGTAATCTGATCATCAAGACTGGGTAGAGAGGAGAGGGCGGCGAGGTGGGGTGAGAGGCGCTCCGAAAGATGGGTGGGGTCAAGAGAGCGGAGATCTCTGTGAGGGAGTAATACGGATTTACAGGGGAAAGGAGTGTGAGTGAGGAGGCAGGTGAGAAGATTATGATCAGAGAGAGGGATTTCAGAGTTGGTGAGGGTGGACACAGTGCAGCGACAGGAGATGATGAGGTCGAGGGTATGACCAAGTTGGTGAGGTGGGGTGGAGGAAGAGGTTGGCAGCGTCGAGGAGAGATAGAAGGCCTCGTCCCCCCTGCTCTCCCTCCTATCCCTCATCTGCTCCCCCTCCTGCCCCTTGACCTCTGCCCCCCCTCCTGCCCTTCATCCGCTCTCCCTCCGGTCCCTCGTTTCGTTCACTCATTCATTCGGTCGTCTTTCTTGAGCGCTTACTGTGTGCAGAGCACTGTGCTAAGCGCTTGGGAAGCACAAGCCGGCAACCCCTCCTGCCCTTCGTGTCCCCCCCCCTTCCTGCCGGTCATCTGCTCCCCGCCCTGTCCAGCGGCTCCCCGATTCGGTGTGTGTGTGTGTTGCGGGGGTGGGGATGGGGCCCCCGTGCCCCCCTGCAGGCCGCCTTCCCTTGCGCGGAGCCGGGGGTCCCGGGGAGGGGGTCCCGGGGGGGGGGTCCCGGGGGGGGGGGTCCCCGGGGGGGGGTCGAGCCCTGAGCCCTTCCCCGCCTCCCGCGCAGGGGAACGCCGGGGTGCTGCTGGGGTGGGCGCTGGTGTCGTCGGTGGGCCTGGCGGCGCTGGTCACCGTCCTGTCCGGCGTCGGGCTGGCGGAGCGCTGCCGCCTCGGCCCCGGGGGCGTCTACTCCCTGCTGGCCGCCGCCCTCGGGGGGCCGCTCGGAGCCGCCGTCGGCCTCCTCTACGTCTTCGGACAGGTGAGGCCCGCCCGACCGGCCGTCCTTCCGCCTGTCCGTCCGTCCGTCCTTCCGTCCGTCTGTCTGTCCGACCGCCCGTCTGTCTGTGCGCCCGTCTGTCCGACTGTTCGTCCGTCCGTCCTTCCGTCCGTCTGTCTGTGCGTCCGTCTGTCCGACTGCCTGTCCGTTTGACCGTCCGTCCGTCCGTCTGTCCGTCCGTCCGTCCGTCCGTCCGCCTGTCCGACTGTTCGCCCGTCCGTCCTGCCGTCTGTCTGCCCGCCCGTCCGTCCGTCCTGCCGTCTGTCTGTGTGTCCGTCTGTCCGACTGCCTGTCCGTTTGACCGTCCGTCTGTCTGTCCGTCCGTCCATCCTGCCGTCTGTCTGTCTGCCAGTCTGTCCGTCCGTCCGTCCTTCCGTCTGTCTGTGTGTCCGTCCGTCAGTCCGTCCGTCCGTCCGTCTGTCTGTCCGTCCATCTGTCTGTCCGTCCGTCCTTCCGTCCGTCCGTCCGTCCGTCCTTCCGTCCGTCTGGGTGCCCGTCAGTCCGTCCGTCCGTCCGTCCGCCTGTCCGTCCGTCTGCCCGTCCGTCCGTCCTTCCGTCTGTCTGTGTGTCCGTCAGTCCGTCCGTCCGTCCGTCTGTCTGCGCGTCCGTCTGTCCGACTGTCCGTCCTTCCGTCTGTCTGTCCGTCCGTCCGTCCATCAGCCCGTCTGTCCGTCCGTCAGCCCGTCTGCCCGTCCGTCCGTCCTTCCGTCTGTCTGTGTGTCCGTCAGTCCGTCCGTCCGATCGTCTGTCTGCGCGTCCGTCTGTCCGACTGTCCGTCCTTCCGTCTGTCTGTCCGTCCGTCCGTCCGTCAGCCCGTCTGTCCGTCCGTCCGTCCGTCCGTCCATCCGTCCGTCCTTCCGCCTGTCTGTGCGACCGTCTGTCCGACTGCCCGTCCGTGTGACCGTCCGTCTGTCCGTCCGTCCGTCTGCCTGGGCGTCCGTCTGTCCGACTGTCCGTCCGTCTGTCCGAGTGTCCGTCTGCCTGTCCGACCGATCGACCGACCGTCCGTCCGTCCGTCTGTCCGAACGTCCGCCTGTCCGTCAGTCCGTCCGTCCGTCCGTCCGTCCTTCCGCCTGTCTGTGCGTCCGACTGTCCGTCCGCCCGCCCGCCTGTCCGTCCTTCCGTCTGTCCGTCCGTCCGTCCGTCCGTCAGTCAGTCCGTCCGTCCGTCTGTCAGCCCGTCCATCAATCCGTCCGCCCGTCCGTCCGTCTGTCTGTCCGTCAGTCCGTCCGTCCGTCCGTCCGTCCGTCCGTCCGCCCGTCCATCCACGCGCACTGTGCTGGACGCTGGGGGAGGGCGGAGGAGGGGCGGGGCCGGTGGCGGGGCCCGCCCTCGGGGGGCTGCGGCTCTGATGGGGGGGGACACCGGGGAGACACACACACGCGCACACACACACACACACACACACACACACACACACACACACACACTGTGCTGGGCGCCGGGGGAGGGACAGAGGGAGAAGGAGGAGGAAACTCCGTCCTCACCCTCCAGGGCCTACTGGTCTGAAAGACACACAATGGCACCCACACCCCCACACACATTCTCTCTGTGTGTGTGTCTCTCTCTCTCTCTCTGTCTCTGCGGGGTGCTGCTGGTGAACGGAGGGAGGAGGAGACGTGGGCCCCGCCCTCCAGGGCCTCGGACTAGTCTGAAAGACAGACAGACAGACAGACACACACACACACACACACACCCCACACACAAACCATACCCACCCACTGCTGGGTGCTGGTGATGAACAGAGTGGAGAGGAGACACAGTCCCTGCCCACCCAGGGGCTACTAAGCTGAAGGACACACAATCACACACACACACACACAACCACACACATTCTCTCTGTGTGTGTGTCTCTCCCTCTGTCTCTGCTGGGTGCTGCTGGTGAACGGAGGGAGGAGGAGACGTGAGCCCTGCCCTCCAGGGCCTCGGACTAGTCTGAAAGACACACCCACACACACACCCACCCACCCACCCACACCCCCCCCCACACCCACAACCCCCCCCCCCCCCATACCCACCCACTGCTGGGTGCTGGTGATGAACAGAGTGGAGAGGGGACACAGTCCCTGCCCACCCAGGGGCTACTAAGCTGAAGTACACACAGTCACTCACACACACACACACACACACACACAAACACAAACACACACACACTGGGGAAAAGGAGCTGCCGATCTGATGGGGAGACTGGACACACCCACACCACCCACACCACACACACACACCACACGCACACACCCACCCCCCCCCCCCCACACCCACCCACACCCACCCCACAAACCATACACACCCACTGCTAGGTGCTGGTGATGAACAGAGTGGAGAGGAGACACAGTCCCTGCACTGGACACTGGGGAAAAGGAGCTGCCGATCTGATGGGGAGACTGGACACACACACACCACACACCACACACACACACACCCCTCCCCCCTCCCCCCCCCCCCCCCCCAAACCATACACACCCACTGCTAGGTGCTGGTGATGAACAGAGTGGAGAGGAGACACAGTCCCTGCACTGGACACTGGGGAAAAGGAGCTGCCGATCTGATGGGGAGACTGGACACACACACACCAACACCACACACACACACACACACACACACACACACACACACACACACACTGCACTGGATGCTGGAGGACAGAGGGAGGAGGAGACATGATCCCTGCCCTCGAGGGGCTGCCGCTCTGATAGGGAGACTGGACACACATGCATGCACACACGCACACACGCACAGACACACACACACTGTAATAATAATAATGATGATGGCATTTATTAAGCACTTACTATGTGCAAAGCACTGTTCTAAGCACTGAGGGGGGGAATACAAGGTGATCAGGTTGTCCCACAGGGGGCTCACAGTCAATCCCCATTTTACCGAGGAAGTAACTGAGGCCCAGAGAAGTGAAGTGACTGGATTTGAACCCCTGACCACTGACTCCACTTTCCACTGAGCCACGCTGCTTCTCTGGACGCTGGGGCAGGATAGAGGGAGGAGGAGGGGACATGATCCCTGCCCTCAAGGGGCTGCCGAGCTGAGGGGGAGACGGGACAAACACACGCACTCAAACACACGTACACTGTGACAGGCAGTGCTGAGGCCCTGCTGAGAGCTCACCTCCTCCAGGAGGCCTTCCCAGACTGAGCCCCTTCCTTCCTCTCCCCCTCGTCCCCCTCTCCATCCCCCCATCTTACCTCCTTCCCTTCCCCACAGCACCTGTATATATGGATATATGGTTGTACATATTTATTACTCTATTTATTGATTTATTTATTTTACTTGTACATTTCTATCCTATTTATTTTATTTTGTTGGTATGTTTGGTTCTGTTCTCCGTCTCCCCCTTTTAGACTGTGAGCCCACTGTTGGGTAGGGACTGTCTCTATGTGTTGCCAATTTGTACTTCCCAAGCGCTTAGTACAGTGCTCTGCACATAGTAAGCGCTCAATAAATACGATTGATTGATTGATTCCTCTTCCCCTCGGCCCCCTCTCCATCCCCCCCGCCTTACCTCCTTCCCTTCCCCACAGCACCTGTATATATGTTTGTACTTATTTATTACTCTATTTATTTGTTTTATTTGTACATAGCTATTCTATTTATTTTATTTTGTTAGTATGTTTGGTTTTGTTCTCTGTTCTCCCCCTTTTAGACTGTGAGCCCGCTGTTGGGTAGGGACTGTCTCTCTATGTTGCCAACTTGGACTTCCCAAGCGCTTAGTCCAGTGCTCTGCACATAGCAAGCGCTCAATAAATCCAATTGATGATGATGATCAGGTCCTCGTCGGTGGGGACGCGGAGGGTCATCGTGTCCCCCCCACCCCGTCAGTGTGTCGCAGGGGCCATGTACGTGTCCGGCTTCGCGGAGTCGGTGTCGTCCGTGCTGGGGCTGGGCAGCCCGTGGGCCGTGCGGGCCGTGGCCCTGGCCACCCTCCTGGGCCTGCTCGGGGTCAGCCTGGCCGGGGTCAAGTGGGTGGTCCGCCTCCAGCTCCTGCTCCTCTTCCTGCTGGCCGCCTCCACCCTGGACGTCGTGCTCGGATCCTTCTCCCACCTGGACGCCGGTCAGTCCCCGGGACCTCCGGGAAAGGGACGTATTGGGGGGGGGGGGCAGATCGATCAATCAATCAATCAATCATATTTATTGAGCACTTACTGTGTGCGGAGCGCTGGACTAAACACTTGGGAAGTCCAAGTTGGCAACATCTAGAGACGGTCCCGACCCAACAGCGGGCTCACAGTCTAAAAAAAAAACCATGTGGACGGGGGTCAGGGCGTCAGAACAAATAGAATTAAAGCTAAATGTGCAATTAAAGTTAAATCATCATCATCATCAGTCGTATTTATTGAGTGCTTACTGTGTGCAGAGCGCTGGACTAAACGCTTGGGAAGTCCAAGTTGGCAACATCTAGAGACAGTCCCGACCCAATAGTGGGCTCACAGTCTAAAAAAAGACACGTGGACGGGGGTCAGTTCGTCAGAACAAATAGAATTAAAGCTAAATGCACAATTAAAGTTAAATCATCATCATCAATCGTATTTATTGAGCGCTTACTGTGTGCAGAGCGCTGGACTAAACACTTGGGAAGTCCAAGTTGGCAACATCTAGAGACGGTCCCGACCCAATAGTGGGCTCACAGTCTAAAAAATGACACGTGGACGGGGGTCAGTTCGTCAGAACAAATAGAATTAAAGCTAAATGCACAATTAAAGTTAAATCATCATCATCAATCGTATTTATTGAGCGCTTACTGTGTGCAGAGCACTGGACTAGGCGCTTGGGAAGTCCAAGTTGGCAACATCTAGAGACAGTCCCTACCCAACAGTGGGCTCACAGTCTAAAAGGGGGAGACAGAGAACAAAACCGAACATACTAACAAAATAAAATAAATAGAATAAATATGTTAGGGGGGGCAGATCAATCAACCAATCGTATTTATTGAGCGCTTACTGTGTGCAGAGCACTGGACTGAGCGCTTGGGAAGTCCAAGTTGGCAACATCTAGAGATAGTCCCGACCCAACAGTGGTCTCACAGTCTAAAAAAAAACCATGTGGACGGGGGTCAGGTCATCAGAACAAATAGAATTAAAGCTAAATGCACAATTAAAGTTAAATCATCATCATCATCATCATCAATCGTATTTATTGAGCACTTACTGTGTGCAGAGCACTGGGCTAAGCACTTGGGAAGTCCAAGTTGGCAACATCTAGAGACGGTCCCGACCCAACAGTGGGCTCACAGTCTAAAAAAAGACACGTGGACAGGGGTCAGTTCGTCAGAACAAATAGAATTAAAGCTAAATGCACAATTAAAGTTAAATCATCAGCATCAATCGTATTTATTGAGCGCTTACTGTGTGCAGAGCACTGGACTAGGCGCTTGGGAAGTCCAAGTTGGCAACATCTAGAGACGGTGCCGACCCAACAGTGGGCTCACAGTCTAAAAAAAGACACGTGGACGGGGGTCAGGGCGTCAGAACAAATAGAATTAAAGCTAAATGCGCAATTAAAGTTAAATCATCATCATCAATCGTATTTATTGAGCGCTTACTGTGTGCAGAGCACTGGACTAGGCGCTTGGGAAGTCCAAGTTGGCAACATCTAGAGACGGTCCCGACCCAACAGTGGGCTCACAGTCTAAAAAAAGACAAGTGGACGGAGGTCAGGGCGTCAGAACAAATAGAATTAAAGCTAAATGCACAATTAAAGTTAAATCATCATCATCAATCGTATTTATTGAGCGCTTACTGTGTGCAGAGCACTGGACTGAGCGCTTGGGAAGTCCAAGTTGGCAACATATAGAGACAGTCCCTACCCAATGGTGGGCTCACAGTCTAAAAGGGGGAGACGGAGAACAAAACCAAACATACTAACAAAATAAAATAAATAGAATAGGTATGTTGGGGGGGCAGATCAATCAATCAATCGTATTTATTGAACACTTACTGTGTGCAGAGCACTGGACTAGGAGCTTGGGAGGTACAAGTTGGCAACATATAGAGACAGTCCCTACCCAACAGTGGGCTTACAGTCTAAAAAAAAACATGTGGACGGGTGTCAGGTCGTCAGAACAAATAGAATTAAAGCTAAATGCACAATTAAAGTTAAATGCACAATTAAAGCTATGTGCCACGCACTGTTCTAAGAGCTGAGGGGGATACAAGGTGATCAGGTTGTCCCACTTGGGGCTCACAGTCTTCATCCCCATTTTACAGATGAGGGAACTGAGGCCCCAGAGAAGTCAAGTGACTTGCCCGAAGTCACACAGCTGACAGTTCGTGGAGCCGGGATTCGAACCCATGACCTCTGACTCCCAAGCCCATGATCTTTCCACTGAGCAGATAAAGGGCCCGGGCCTGGGACTAGTCTTCTAGACTGTGAGCCTGCTGTTGGGTAGGGACCGTCTCTATGATGATGATCGCATTTATTAAGCGCTTACTATATGCGAAGCACTGTTCTAAGCGCTGGGGAGGTTACAAGGTGTTCAGGTTGTCCCACGGGGGGCTCACAGTCTTAATCCCCATTTTACAGATGAGGTAACTGAGGCCCAGAGAAGTTAAGTGACTTGCCCAAAGTCACACAGCTGGCTGTTGGCAGAGCCGGGATTTGAACCCATGACCTCTGACTCCAAAGCCCGGGCTCTTTCCACTGAGCCACGCTGCTTCTCTGCGTCTCTATATGTTGCCAACTTGGACTTCCCAAGCGCTCAGTACAGTGCTCTGCACACAGTATGCACTCCATAAATACGATTGATTGATTGATTGATTGATTGATTGGGACTCAGAGGACTCAGGGTTCTAATCCCGGCTCCTCCACTTTAATAATAATAGTAATAATGATGGCATTTGTTAAGCGCTTAGTATGTGGCTCAGTGGAAAAGAGCCCGGGCTTTGGAGTCAGAGGTCATGGGTTCAAATCCCGACTCTGCCAACTGTCAGCTGTGTGACTTGGGGCAAGTCACTTCACTTCTCTGCGCCTCAGTTCCCTCATCTGTAAAATGGGGATGAAGACTGGGAGCCACCCGTGGGACAACCTGATCACCTTGTATCCTCCCCAGTGCTTAGAACAGTGCTTTGCACATAGTAAGCGCTTAATAAATGCCATCATTATTTATTTATTTATTTATGTGCCGAGCACCATCCTAAGCGCTGGGGAGGATACAAGAGAATACAGAGATATAGAGAAGCGGCGTGGCTCAGTGGAAATAGCCCGGGCTTTGAAGTCAGTGGTCATGGGTTCAAATCCCGGCTCCGCCAATTATCAGCTGTGTGGCTTTGGGCAAGTCACTTCACTTCTCTGGGCCTCAGTCACCTCATCTGGAAAATGGGGATTGACTGCGAGCCCCCTGTGGGACAACCTGATCACCTTGTAACCTCCCCAGCGCTTAGAACAGTGCTTGGCACATAGTAAGCGCTTAATAATTGCCATCATTATCATTATTATTACAAGGTCATCAGGTTGTCCCTCGGGGGGCTCACAGTCTTCATCCCCATTTTACAGATGAGGGAAATGGGGCCCAGGGAATAATAATAATAATGATAATGATGGTATTTGTTAAGCGCTTACTATGTGCAAAGCACTGTTCTAAGCGCTGGGGAGGTCAAGTCAAGTCAAGCGACTTGCCCAAAGTCACACAGCTGATCAGTGGCACGGCCGGGATTAGAACCCACAACCTCTGACCCCCAAGACCGGGCTATTTCCACTGAGCCATGCTGCTTCTGGTGATCCTTACTTCGCTTCTCTGGGCTTCAGTTCCCTCATCTGTCAAATGGGTTGTAATTCTATTTATTTCTATTAATGCTGTGTATATATCTATCATTATCTAGAATTCTATTTATTTATATTGATGCTATTATTAATAATAATAATGATGGCATTTATTAAGCGCTTCCCATGTGCCAAGCACTGTTCTAAGCGCTGAGGGGGTACAAGGTAATCAGGTTGTCCCATGGGGGGCTCACAGGCTTCATCCCCATTTTCCAGATGAGGGAACTGAGGCCCGGAGAAGTGAAGTGACTTGATAATAATAATAATGATGATGGAATTTATTAAGCGGTTACTATGTGCAAAGCACCGTTCTAAGCACTGGGGTAGATACAAGGTAATCAAGTTGTCCCACGGGGGGCTCACAGATTTAATCCCCATTTTCCAGATGAGGTAACTGAGGCCCAGAGAAGTTAAGTGACTTGCCCGAAGTCACACGGCTGACAATTGACGGAGCTGGGATTTGAACCCATGATCTCTGACTCCAAATAATAATAATAATGGCATTTATTAAGCGCTTACTATGTGCAAAGCACTGTTCTAAGCGCCGGGGAGGTTACAAAGTGATTAGGTTGTCCCACGGGGGGCTCACAGTCTTAATCCCCATTTTACAGATGAGGGAACTGAGGCCCAGAGAAGTGAAGTGACTTGCCCAAAGTCACACAGCTGGCAATTGACGGAGCTGGGATTTGAACCCATGACCTCTGACTCCAAATAATAATAATAATGGCATTTATTAAGCGCTTACTATGTGCAAAGCACTGTTCTAAGCGCGGGAGAGGTTACAAAGTGATCAGGTTGTCCCACGGGGGGCTCACAGTCTTAATCCCTATTTTACAGATGAGGGAACTGAGGCCCAGAGAAGTGAAGTGACTTGCCCAAAATCACCCAGCTGACAAGTGGCGGAGCCGGGATTTGAACCCATGACCTCTGACTCCAAAGCCCAGGCTCTTTCCACTGAGCCACGCAGAGCCCAGCTTGGCCCCCACTCCTCTCCCCCGGGGGCTGCAGGGCCCCAGAGCCCCCCACCCCCAACCCAGGCCTTCCTGGGCTCCCCCTCATTCATTCATTCATTCATTCATTCATTCATTCAATCGTATTTATTGAGCGCTTACTGTGTGCTGAGCACTGGACTAAGCGCTTGGGAAGTCCAAGTTGGCAACATCTAGGGACGGTCCCTACCCAACAGTGGGCTCACAGTCTAGAAGGGGGGGACAGACAACAAAACAAACCACAATAACAGAATAAAATAAATAGAATAAATATGTACAAGTAAAATAAATAGAGTAATAAATATGTACAAACATATATACAGGTGCTGTGGGGAGGGGAAGGAGGTAAGGCGGGGGCATGGGGAGGGGGAGGAGGGAGAGAGGAAGGAAGGGGCTCAGTCTAATAATAATAATAATAATAATAATAATAATAATAATAATGTTCTCACTCGGGAATAAATCAGAGAATGAGCGTGGCCTAGAGCCTGGACCTGGGAATCTGGTTCTAATTCTGACTCCGCCATGTGTCTGCTGGGTGACCTTGGGTAATAATAATAATGATGGCATTTGTTAAGCGCTTACTATGTGCAAAGCACTGTTCTAAGCGCTTGGGGGGGGGATACAAAGTGATCAGGTTGTCCCGCATGGGCTCACAGTTATCATCCCCATTTTACAGATGAGGTAACTGAGGCCCAGAGAAGTGAAGTGACTTACCCAAGGTCACACAGAAGACACGTGGTGGAGCCGGGATTCGAACCCATGACCTCTGGCTCCAAATCCCGGGCTCTTTCCACTGAGCCGCGCTGCTCAGTTTTGCCACCTCACTGCTCCGTGCCTCAGTTTCCCCATCTGTAAAATGAGGACGGAGACTGTGAGCCCCGCCTGGGACAGGGACTGTGTCCAACCTGGTCACCTTGTATCCGCCCCAATGCTTAGTACAGTGCCTGGCACGTAGTAAATGCTTAACAAATCCCATTTTTCCCCCCCAAAACAAAACAATCAATCAATGAATCAATCATATTTATTGAGCGCTTACTGTGTGCAGAGCACTGGACTAAGCGCTTGGGAAGTACAAGTTGGCAACATATAGAGACAGTCCCTACCCAACAGTGGGTTCACAGTCTAAAAGAAATAAAACAAAACACAGAATAAAACAGAATAAAACACAGAATAAAACCAAACAGAGGGTGAGAGATTGGCCCGTTGCGGCCAGCAGAGGGCAGCAACGACCGTAGCCTCTCGCTTCATTCATTCATTCATTCAATCGTATTCATTCATTCATTCATTCAATAGTATTTATTAATAATTAATAATAATAATTATAGCATTTATTAAGCCCCTACTATGTGCAAAGCACCGTTCTAAGCGCTGGGGAGGTTACAAGGTGATCAGGTTGTCCCCCGGGGGGCTCCCAGTCTTCATTCCCATTTGACAGATGAGGGAACTGAGGCCCAGAGAAGTGAAGTGACTTGCCCAAAGTCACACAGCTGACAGTTGGAGGAACCGGGATTTGAACCCATGACCTCTGACTCCAAAGCCCGGGCTCTTTCCACTGAGCCATGCTGAGCGCTTACTGTGTCCAGGGCACTGTACTGAGTGCTTGGGAAGTACAAGTTGGCAACATATAGAGACGGTCCCTACCCAACAGTGGGCTCACATTTATTGAGCGCTTACTGTGTGCAGAGCACTGTACTGAGCGCTTGGGAAGTACAAGTTGGCAACATATAGAGACGGTCCCTACCCAACAATGGGCTCGCTTCCCAATCATCAATTGTATTTATTGAGCGCTTATTATGTGAAGAGCACTGTACTAAGCACTTGGGAGAGGACACAAGAACAATCTAAGAGCCACATTCCCTGCCCACAACGAGCTTACAGTCTAGAGGGGGAGACAGACATGAGTAGAAATCCCCTCTCTGGTCGGGCCATGTGTGTATAATAATGATGGCATTTATATAGCGCTTACTATGTTTAAAGCACTGTTCTAAGCGCTGGGGAGGTTACAAGGTGATCAGGTTGTCCCACAGGGGGCTCGCAGTCTTAATCCCCATTTTACAGATGAGGTAAGTGAGGCCCAGAGAAGTGAAGTGACTTGTCCAAAGTCACACAGCTGACAATTGGCGGAGCCGGGATTTGAACCCACAGCCTTTGACTCCAAAGCCCGGGCTCTTTCCGCTGTGTAAGTGTATAATAATAATGATGGCGTTTATTAAGCGCTTACTATGTGCAAAGCACTGTTCTAAGTGCTGGGGAGGTTACAAGGTGATCAGGTTGTCCCACGGGGGGCTCCCAGTCTTCATCCCCATTTTACAGATGAGGTCAGTGAGGCCCAGAGAATAATAATAATAATAATAATAATAATAATAATAATAATAATAATAATAATAATGGTATTTGTTAAGCGCTTACTGCATGCGAAGCACTGGGGGGAATACAAGAAGATGAGGTTGTCTCACGTGGGGCTCACAGTCTTAATCCCCATTTTACAGATGAGGGAACGAAGGCCCAGAGAAGTGAAGTGACTTGCCCAAAGTCACACAGCTGACAGTTGGCGGAGCCGGGATTTGAACCCACGACCTCTGACTCCAAAGCCCGGGCTCTTTCCGCTGTGTGTGTGTATGTTGTGTGTGCACTTGTGTGTACATATGTGTGTGTGGTGTCACTTCAATCCGGGGTTGGAGGCATCTGGATCCGATTGGAAGTTTTGTGGGGGGCGTCTAGACTGCAGTCGCTGCTGAGAGACTAGGGGAGGGGTGGGGAGAGGAACTGGTTGGGTGGGGGGGGGGGAATAGGGGGTCTCCCCAACTCTGGCCTCCCCCAGTTAGGCCACATGCACCAGAAACAGTCGGGGCGGGGGTCCCACTGACCCCACCGAGTCCCAGGGGTGACTCTGTCCTAACAATAATAATAATAATTATTATTATTATGGTATTTGTTAAGCACTTATTATGTTCCAGGAACTGTACTAAGCGCTGGGGTGGATACGAGCCAATCAGGTTGGACACCGTCCCCGTCCCACGTGGGGCTCACAGTCTCCATCCCCATTTTACAGACAAGGGAACTGAGGCCCAGAGAAGTGACATAATACTACTAATAATTATGGAACTTGTTAAGCGCTTACTACGTGCCAAGCACTGTTCTAAGCGCTGGGTAGGTACAAGTCGATCAGGTTGGACACAGTCTCTGTCCCACGTAGGACTCATGGTCTTAATCAGCGTGGCTCAGTGGAAAGAGCCCGGGCTTTGGAGTCAGAGGTCATGGGTTCAAATCCCGGCTCCGCCAATTGTCAGCTGTGGGACTTTGGGCGAGTCACTTCACTTCTTTGGGCCTCAGTTCCCTCATCTGTAAAATGGGGATGGAGATTGTGAGCCCCCCGTGGGACAACCTGATCACCTTGTAACCTCCCCAGTGCTTAGAACAGTGTTTTCACCTGTATATATGTATATATGTTTGTACATATTTGTTACTCTTTATTTATTTATTTTACTTGTACATATCTATTCTATTTATTTTATTTTGTTAGTATGTTTGGTTTTGTTCTCTGTCTCCCCCTTTTAGACTGTGAGCCCACCGTTGGGTAGGGACTGTCTCTATATGTTGCCAACTTGGACTTCCCAAGCGCTTAGTACAGTGCTCTGCACACAGTAAGCACTCAATAAATACGATTGATGATGATGAGGTCATGGGTTCAAATCCCGGCTCCGCCAATTGTCAGCTGTGTGACTTTGGGCAAGTCACTTCACTTCTCTGGGCCTCAGTGACCTCATCTGGAAAATGGGGATTAAGACTGGGAGCCCCCTGTGGGACAACCTGATCGCCTTGTAACCTCCCCAGCGCTTAGAACAGTGCTTTGTACATAGTAAGCGCTTAATCATCATCATCATCATCAATCGTATTTATTGAGCGCTTACTGTGTGCAGAGCACTGTACTAAGCGCTTGGGAAGTACAAATCAGCAACATATAGAGACAGTCCCTACCCAACAGTGGGCTCACAGTCTTAAAGGGGGAGACAGAGGACAGAACCAAACATACTAACAAAATAAAATAAATAGAATAGATATGTACAAGTAAAATAAATAAATAAATAAATAGAGTAATAAATCTGTACAAACATATATACATGTGCTGTGGGGAAGGGAAGGAGGTAAGACGGGGGGGGATGGAGAGGGGGACGAGGGGGAGAGGAAGGAAGGGGCTCAGTCTGGGAAGGCCTCCTGGAGGAGGTAAGCTTTCAGTAGGGCCTTGAAGGGAGGAAGAGAGCTAGCTTGGCGGATGGGCAGAGGGACAGATGAGGTAACTGAGGCTCAGAGAAGTTAAGTGACTTGCCCAAGGTCACACAGCAGGCATGTGGCAGAGGCAGGATTTGAACCCGTGACCTCTGACTCCAAAGCCCGGGCTTTTTCCACTGAGTCACGCTGCTTCTCTAATCTTACGGTGACCGATGAGGGAGGGGGATGCGTTGGCTACACTGACCATTGGGGTCTCCTTTGACCTTAGAGTGACCCCGGGGGGGCCGCACTGGCCATAATGAGCGGTGAGGGAAGCGCTGACTGTAGTGTGACCATTATTCATTCATTCAATCGTATTTACTGAGCGCTTACTGTGTGCAGAGCACTGTACTAAGCTCTAGGGAAGTCCAAGCTGGCAGCTTGGAGAGACAGTCCCTACCCAACAACGGGCTCACGGTCTAGAAGGGGGAGACAGACAACAAAACAAAACATGGAGACAGGTGTCAAAATTGTCAGAACAAATAGAATTAAAGCCATATAATAATAATAATGATGGTATTTATTAAGCGCTTCCTATGTGCAAAGCACTGTTCTAAGCGCTGGGGAGGTCACAAGGTGATCAGGTTGTCCCACGGGGGGTTCACAGTCTTCATCCCCATTTTACAGGTGAGTAGCTGAGGCCCGGAGAACAATAATAATAATAATAATAATAATAATAATGTTGGTATTTGTTAAGCGCTTACTATGTGCAAAGCACTGGGGTATATACAAGGTGATCAGGTTGTCCCACGAGGGCCTCACAGTCTTCATCCCCATTTGACAGATGAGGGAACTGAGGCCCAGGGAAGTGAAGTGACTTGCCCAAAGTCACACAGCTGACAAGTGGCGGAGCCGGGATTTGAACCCACGACCTCTGACTCCCAAGCCCGGGCTTTTTCCACTGAGCCACGAGTGACTTGCCCAAAGTCACACAGCTGACAACTGGCGGAGCTGGGATATGAACCCACGACCTCCGACTCCAAAGCCCGGGCTCTTTCCACTGAGCCGCGCTGCCATATGCACATCATTAACAAAATAAATAGAATAGTAAATATGTACAAGTAAAATAAATAGCGTAATAAATCTGTACAAATATATATACCAGTGCTGTGGGGAGGGAATAATAATAATAATAATGACAGCATTTGTTAAGCGCTTACTATGTGTAAAGCACTGTTCTAAGCACTGGGGAGGTCGCAAGGTGATCAGGTTGACCCACGGGGGGCTCACAGTCTTAATCCCCATTTTACAGATGAGGGAACTGAGGCCCAGAGAAGTGAAGTGACTTGCCCAAAGTCACACAGCTGACAACTGGCGGACCTGGGATACGAACCCACGACCTCCAACTCCAAAGCCCGGGTTCTTTCCACTGAGCCGCGCTGCCATATGCACATCATTCACAAAATAAATAGAATAGTAAATATGTACAACTAAAATAAATAGCGTAATAAATCTGTACAAATATATATACCAGTGCTGTGGGGAGGGAATAATAATAATAATGACAGCATTTGTTAAGCGCTTACTATGTGCAAAGCACTGTTCTAAGCACTGGGGAGGTTACAAGACGATCAGGTTGTCCCACGTGGGGCTCACAGTCTTAATCCCCATTTTACAGATGAGGGAACTGAGGCCCGGAGAAGTGAAGTGACTTGCCCAAAGTCACACAGCTGACAACTGGTGGAGGTGGGATACGAACCCACGACCTCCGACTCCAAAGCCCGGGCTCTTTCCACTGAGCCGCGCTGCCATATGCGCATCATTAACAAAATAAATAGAATAGTAAATATGTACAAGTAAAATAAACAGCGTAATAAATCTGTACAAATATATATACCAGTGCTGTGGGGTGGGAATAATAATAATAATAATAATAATGACAGCATTTGTTAAGTGCTTACTATGTGCAAAGCACTGTTCTAAGCACTGGGGAGGGTACAAGATGATTAGGTTGTCCCACGTGGGGCTCACAGTCTTAATCATATTTATTCTATTTATTTTATTTGGTTTATACATTTTGTTTTGATGTCTGTCTCCCCCTTCTAGACCGTGAGCCTGCTGTCGGGTAGGGACCGTCTCTAGATGCTGCTAACTTGTACTTCCCAAGCGCTTAGTCCAGTGCTCTGCACACAGTAAGCGCTCAATAAATACGACTGACTGAATGAATGAATCCCCATTTGACAGATGAGGGAACTGGGGCTCAGATATATATACCAAATATATATACCAGTACTGTGGGGAGGGAATAATAATAATAATAATGACAGCATTTGTTAAGTGCTTACTATGTGCAAAGCACTGTTCTAAGCACTGGGAAGGGTACAAGATGATTAGGTTGTCCCACGTGGGGCTCACAGTCTTAATCATATTTATTCTATTTATTTTATTTGGTTTATACGTTTTGTTTTGTTGTCTGTCCCCCTTCTAGACCGTGAGCCTGCTGTTGGGTAGGGACCATCTCTATATGCTGCTAACTTGTACTTCCCAAGCGCTTAGTCCAGTGCTCTGCACCCAGTAAGCGCTCAATAAATACGACTGACTGAATGAATTTGACAGATGAGGGGCTCAGAGAAGTGAAGTGACTTGCCTAAGGTCACGCAGCTGACATGTGGCCGAGTCGGGATTCGAACCCATGACCTCTGACTCCAAAGCCCGGGCTCTTTCCATCGAGCCACGCTGCTTCTGACCGGCCGTGCTGGCTGCAGAGTGACCGGCGCGGGCGGCGGATTGAGCGCCGGGGCCCGGCCTGTCCGGTGACTTCATGTCTGACCGGCGGCCAAACCACACTGCCCTGGGCGTGGGGAAGGGGGCGAGTGGGGAGGGGGGCCGGGGGTGCAGATGGTCACCTCCCCTGGCCCCTTCAGGACCCCCCCAAGCCCCCCGTTTCCCCCTCCTCGCACCCAACTGGCCTATCCAGAGACCCCCGGCCCTCAGCCCCCCAGCCTCTGAGCAGCCTACAGCATTCCCAAGTCCCACCCTTCCCTCCTCCAGACCCCCCAACACCCCTCAGTTCCATTCCCAGATCCCCCTCTTCCCAGATCCCCCTTCCCCCCCCAGCCCCCCAGGCCTAATTGCCCCCTCCCCTAATTCCAGTCTCCATCTCCACAACCCCAAGGCCCCGGCGGCCCACCTCCACCGCCAGGCCTCAGCTCCATCATCATCATCAATCGTATTTATTGAGCGCTTACTATGTGCAGAGTACTGGACTAAGCGCTTGGGAAGTACGAATTGGCAACATCATCATCATCATCAATCGTATTTATTGAGCGCTTACTGTGTGCAGAGCACTGGACTAAGCGCTTGGGAAGTCCAAGTTGGCAGCATCTAGAGACAGTCCCTACCCAACAGCGGGCTCACAGTCTAAAAGGGGGAGGCACAGAACAAAACCATCATCATCATCTCATCAATCGTATTTATTGAGCGCTTACTGTGTGCAGAGCACTGGACTAAGCGCTTTGGAAGTACAAATTGGCAACAGATAGAGACAGTCCCTACCCAACAGTGGGCTCACAGTCTAAAAGGGGGAGACAGAGAACAAAACCATCGTCATCATCATCATCAGTCGTATTTACTGAGAGCTTACTGTGTGCAGAGCACTGGACTAAGCGCTTTGGAAGTACAAACTGGCAACATCTAGAGACAGTCCCTACCCAACAGCGGGCTCACAGTCCAAAAGGGGGAGACAGAGAACAAAACCGAACATACGAACAAAATAAAATAAATAGAATAGATATGTACAAGTAAAATAAATAAATAAATAGAGTAATAAATATGTACAAACATAGACACAGCTGTGCAGGTGCTGTGGGGAAGGGAAGGAGGTAAGATGGGGGGGATGGAGAGGGGGTCGAGGGGGAGAGGAAGGAAGGGGCTCAGTCTGGGAAGGCCTCCTGGAGGAGGTGAGCTCTCAGTAGTAGCTCCAGCCCCCCAACCCCCGGCCTCGTCCTTCCCCCCTCAGCCCCCCAGCCCCGACCCCCTCCAATTTCCTCCAGACCCCCAGTCCACCGGGCCCAGCCCTCAGCTCCAGCCCTGGACCCCCCTCCGGCTCCCGGGCCCCCAGACCCCCACTAGAGAAGACTTTGTACATATTTATTACTCTATTTATCTATTTATTTTACTTGTACATATCTATTCTATTTATTTTATTTTGTTAGTATGTTTGGTTTTGTTTTCTGTCTCCCCCTTTTAGACTGTGAGCCCACTGTTGGGTAGGGACTGTCTCTAGATGTTGCCAATTTGTACTTCCCAAGCGCTTAGTACAGTGCTCTGCACATAGTAAGCGCTCAATAAATACGATTGATGATGATGATTATGTCTCCCCCTTTTAGACTGTGAGCCCACTGTTGGGTAGGGACTGTCTCTATATGTTGCCAATTTGTACTTCCCAAGCGCTTAGTACAGTGCTCTGCACATAGTAAGCGCTCAATAAATACGATTGATGATGATGTTGCCAATTTGTACTTCCCAAGCGCTTAGTACAGTGCTCTGCCCATAGTAAGCGCTCAATAAATACGACTGATTGATTGATTGATAGTAGACCACACGAGAGAAGCAGCGTGGCTCAGTGGAAAGAGCCCGGGCTTAGACTGTGAGCCCGCTGTTGGGTAGGGACTGTCTCTATGTGTTGCCAACTTGTACTTCCCAAGCGCTTAGTCCAGTGCTCTTCACACAGTAAGCGCTCAATAAATGTGATTGATTGATTGGGAGTCAAAAGTCATGGGTTCAAATCCTGGCCCCGCCAATTGTCAGCTATGTGACTTTGGGCACTTCATCATCATTATCATCATCAATCGTATTTATTGAGCGCTTACTGTGTGCAGAGCACTGGACTAAGCGCTTGGGAAGTCCAAGTTGGCAACATCTAGAGACAGTCCCTACCCAACAGTGGGCTCACAGTCTAAAAGCGGGAGACATCATCATCATCCTCATCATCATCAATCGTATTTATTGAGGGCTTACTGTGTGCAGAGCTCTGGACTAAGCGCTTGGGAAGTCCAAGTTGGCAACATCTAGAGACAGTCCCTACCCAACAGTGGGCTCACAGTCTAAAAGGGGGAGACAGAGAACAAAACCAAACATACTAACAAAATAAAATAAATAGAATAGATATTTACAAGTAAAATAAATAGAGTAATAAATCTGTACAAACATATATACAGGTGCTGTGGGGAAGGGAAGGAGGTTAGATGGGGGGATGGAGAGGGGGACGAGGGGGCCCGCTTCTCTGGGCCTCAGTTACCTCATCTGTAGAATATGAATTAAGACTGTGAACCGCCTGTGGCTCAACCTGATCACCTTGGAACCTCCCCAGTGCTTAGAACAGTGCTTTGCTCGTAGTAAGCACTTAATAAATGCCATTATTATCATTATTATCATCATTATTATTGTTATTGTTATTATTATTATTATTATTACCCCACCTCCCCACCCCAGACTCCAGCCCAGCCTGGCCAGGCTTCCCTGTCCCACCCAGCGACCGTGGGTCGGTTCCCTCTGAGGTCATCGCAGACTTCCCGGAGCTCGGGTCCGGTGGGAATAAATGCTCCCGGCCTGAGGTCACCCACAGTGGCCGCAGGCTTGGCCAGGCCGGGCCGGACTGGGCTGGGTGCCGGGGCACAGATCCGGGGAAGATAAGATGAGGCCTTGTTCTGGTCATTGTCCAAGGAGTCCACGGGACATCCAACTAGAGAAGCAGTGTGGCCTGGTGGCATCCCCCTGGCCCTACCTCCTTCCCCTCCCTACAGCACCTGTATATATGTTTGTACAGATTTATCACTCTATTCATTTTACTTGTCCATATTTACTATTCTATTTATTTTCTTAGTGATTCATTAATTCATTCAATCGTATTTATTGAGCACTTACTGTGTGCAGAGCTCTGTACTAAACGCTTGGGAAGTACAAGTCGGCAACATCTAGAGACGGTCCCTACCCAACAGCGGGGTCACAGTCTAGAAGGGGGGAGACAGACAACGAAACAAAACATATTAACAAAATAAAATAAATAAATGGAGTAACAAATATGTACAAACATATATGCATATTCATTCAATCATGTTTATTGAGCACTTACTGTGTGCAGAGCTCTGTACTAAACGCTTGGGAAGTACAAGTCAGCAACATCTAGAGACAGTCCCTACCCGACAGCGAGGTCACAGTCTAGAAGGGGGAGACAGACAACGAAACAAAACATATTAACAAAATAAAATAAATAAATGGAGTAACAAATATGTACAAACATATATGCATATTCATTCATTCAATCATATTTATTGAGCACTTACTGTGTGCAGAGCTCTGTACTAAACGCTTGGGAAGTACAAGTGGGCAACATCTAGAGACGGTCCCTACCCAACAGCGGGCTCACAGTCTAGAAGAGGGAGACAGAGAATCAATCAATCAATCAATCGTATTTATTGAGCGCTTACTGTGTGCAGAGCACTGTACTAAGCGCTTGGGAAGTACAAGCTGGCAACATATAGAGACAGTCCCTACCCAACAGTGGGCTTACAGTCTAGAAGGGGGAGACGGAGAACAAAACCAAACATACTAACAAAATAAAATAAATAGAATAGATAGGGACAAGTAGAATAAATAAATAAATAAATAGAGTAATAATAATAATAATAATAATAGAGAACAAAACAAAACATAACAAAATAAAATAGAATAAATATGTACAAATAAAATAAATAAAGTGATGTGCATTTGGCTTTAATTCTGTTTGTTCTGATGACTTGACACCTGTCTACATGTTTTGTTTTGTTGTCCGCCTCCCTCTTCTAATAATAATAATAATAATGATAGCATTTATTAAGTGCATATTATGTGCAAAGCACTGTTCTAAGCGCTGGGGAGGTTACACGGTGATGAGGTTGTCCCACGTGGGGCTCACAGTCTTAATCCCCATTTTACAGGTGAGGGAACTGAGGCCCAGAGAAGTTAAGTGACTTGCCCAAAGTCACACAGCTGACAAGTGGCGGAGCTGGGATTTGAACCCATGACCTCTGATTCCAAAGCCCAGGCTCTT
This sequence comes from Tachyglossus aculeatus, assembly GCF_015852505.1. Taxonomy (NCBI): domain Eukaryota; kingdom Metazoa; phylum Chordata; class Mammalia; order Monotremata; family Tachyglossidae; genus Tachyglossus; species Tachyglossus aculeatus. The sequence goes on along the minus strand of NC_052066.1, from coordinate 1,936,004 downwards.
TCCACTGAGCCATGCTGCTTCTCTTCTAGACTGTGAGCCCGTTGTTGGGTAGGGACCGTCGCTATATGTTGCCGACTTGTACTTCCCAAGTGCTTAGTCCAGTGCTCTGCACACAGTAAGCGCTCAATAAATTTTATTGAATGAATGAATGAATAGAGCACTGGTCCCGGAGTCAGAATCAGTAAATTCGATTGAATGAATGAATGAATAGAGCACTGGTCCCGGAGTCAGAAGGACCTGGGTTCTAATCCCGCTCTGCCACTTGTCTTCTGTGAGACCTTGAGCAAGTCACTTCACTTCTCTGGGCTTTAGTTACCTTATCTGTAAAAAAAATGGGGATTAACACTGAGAGCCCAAAGTGGGACAGGGACGGTGTCCAACCTGATTAATCTGCATGTATCCCAGTGCTTGGCACATAGTAAGTGCTTGACAAGTACCACTATTATTGTTATTGTCTGTTGTGTGACTTGGGGCAAGTCACTTCGCTTCTCTGGGTTTAGAACAGGACCTGGCACATAGTAAGCGCTTAACAAACACCATTTAAAAACAGAAAAACAGGAGGAAATGCCAGACTGCAGAGGAGGAGGAGAGCGATCAAGGCTGGGGAAGGAGATTTGGGAATTATCCCCATGGAGATGGGACTTGAAACCGTGGAAGAGAATTAGCCCTGACTCACTTGCCCGTGGTCACACGGCAGGCAGGTGGCAGAGGTGGGATTAGAACCCAGATCCTCTGACTCCCAGCTCCTTAATTCATTCATTCAGTGAATCAGTCATTCATTCAATCGTATTTTTTGAACGCTTACTGTGTGCAGAGCGCTTGGGAGAGGACGATGCAAGAATAAATAGGCATATTCCCTGCCCACAGTGAGCTCACCTCTTCCAGGAGGCCTTCCCAAACTAAATCCCCCTTTCTACTCCCCACTGCCCCGATTCACTCCCTTATTCAAACCCCCTGCCCCGGGTTTTCTCCCCCACGGATGGGCACTAACCACTGGGCTTTCTTCCCCTGCCAGCAGAGCATGGATTTGTCGGCTACAGCCCCGAATTACTGTCTAACAACAGCCTGCCCGACTACAGCCCTGGAGAATCTTTCTTCACCGTATTTGCCGTCTTCTTCCCAGCAGCCACAGGTACCCCCCTCCCCTCCTCCCATTTTTAAAAATCGTATTTAATAATAATAATAATAATAATTATAATAATAGCATTTGTTAAGCACTTACTATGTGCAGAGCACTGTTCTAAGCGCTGGGGGGATACAAGGTGATGAGGTTGTCCCACGTGGGGCTCACAGTCTTAATCCCCATTTTCCAGATGAGGTCACTGAGGCTCAGAGAAGTGAAGTGACTTGCCCAAGGTCACACAGCAGACATGTGGCAGAGTTGGGATTCGAACCCATGACCTCTGACTCCAAAGCCCGGGCTCTTTCCACAGAGCCACGCTATGCTTAAAAAAATACGGTACTTGTTAAGCGCTTACGATGTGCCGAGCACTGCTCTAAGTGCTGGGGTAGATACAAGGTGATCAGGTTGTCCCACGGGGGGCTCACAGTCTTAATCCCCAGTTTACAGATGAGGGAACTGAGGCACAGAGAAGTTAAGTGGCTTGCCCAAAGTCACTCAGCAGACAAGTGGGCATGCTTATTCTGTGTCAAACACTATGACACAGAGTAGACTGTGAGCCCACTGTTGGGTAGGGACCGTCTCTATATGTTGCCAACTTGTACTTCCCAAGCGCTTAGTCCAGTGCTCTGCACACAGTAAGCGCTCAATAAATACGATTGAATGAATGAATGAATGAATGAATGAATGAATGAAATACTGTTCTAAGCGCTGGGGTAGATAACAAGTGAATCAGATTGGACACAGTCCCTGTTCCGCATGGGGCTCCCAGTCTAAGGAAGAGGGAGGAAAGGAAAACCGAGACACTGAGAAGTGAAGGGATAATTAATAATAATTTTGCTATTTGTTAATCAATCAATCGTATTTATTGAGTGCTTACTGTGTGCAGAGCACTGTACTAAGCGCTTGGGAAGTACAAGTTGGCAACATATAGAGACGGTCCCTACCCAACAGTGGGCTCACAGTCTAGAAGGGGGAGACAGAGAACAAAACCAAACATACTAACAAAATAAAATAAATTGAATAGATATGTACAATTAAAATAAATAAGTAAATAGAGTAATAAATATGGACAAACATATATACAGGTGCTGTGGGGAAGGGAAGGAGGTAAGACGGGGGGATGGAGAGGGGGATGAGGGGGAGAGGAAGGAGGGGGCTCAGTGTGGGAAGGCCTCCTGGAGGAGGTGAGCTCTCAGTAGGGCCTTGAAGGGAGGAAGAGCGCTAGCTTGGTAGATTACTATGTTTACTATGTGTCAAACACAGACAAGCAGCATGGCTCAGTGGAAAGAGCAAGGATTCCGGAGTCAGAGGTCCTGGGTTCAAATTCCGGCTCTCACTTGTCAGCTGGGTGACTTTGGGCAAGTCACTTCATTTCTCTGGGCCTCAGTTCCCTCATCTGTAAAATGGGGATTAAGACTGTGAGCCCCACGTGGGACAACCTGATCACCTTGTAACCTCTCCAGCGCTTAGAACAGTGCTTTGCACGTAGTAAGCACTTTATAAATAAATGCCATCCATTATTATTATTACCAAGCACTGGGGAAGATACACGCTAATTAGTTCAATCATATTTACTGAGCACTTACTCTGTGCAGAGCACTGTACTAAGCAATTGGGAAGTCCAAGTTGGCAACATATAGAGACAGCCCCTACCCAACAGCGGGCTCACAATCAATCAATCAATCAATCAATCAATCAATCAATCGTATTTATTGAGCGCTTACTGTGTGCAGAGCACTGTACTAAGCGCTTGGGAAGTACAAGTCGGCAACACATAGAGACAGTCCCTACCCAAAAGTGGGCTCACAATCTAGAAGGGGGGCCCCTGTCATCATCATCATCATCAATCGTATTTATTGAGCGCTTACTGTGTGCAGAGCACTGTACTAAGCGCTTGGGAAGTACAAATTGGCAACATATTGGGGCTCCCAGTCTTAATCGCCATTTTACAAATGGGGGAACTGAGGCCCAGAGAAATTAAATGAGATGCCCAAGGTCATACAGCAGACATGTGGCGGAGTCAGGATTAGAACCCAGGTCCTCCTGCCTCCAGGCCTGGGTTCTACCTTCTAGGCCACCACGGGGCTTCTTCCCTCTGTAGTCCCCCCCCCCCAGTATCCAGCCTGATTTCAGGTCCCCGATAATAATAATAATAATAATAATAATGATGGCATTTATTAAGCGCTTTCTATGTGCAAAGCACTGTTCTAAGCGCTGGGGAGGTTACAAGGTGATCAGGTTGTCCCACGTGGGGTTTACAGTCTTCATCCCCATTTTCCAGATGAGGTAACTGAGGCCCAGAGAAGTGAAGTGACTTGCCCAAAGTCACCCAGCTGACAAGTGGCGGAGCCGGGATTTGAACCCATGACCTCTGACTCCAAAGCCCGGGCTCTTTCCACTGAGGCACGCTGGCGGTCAGCGGGTGGAGCCATGGGTGGGCCACCTCTTCCCTGGACGGAAGATGCTTCCCAGAGACACAGACAGCTCAGAGATACAGTCAATTCAGAGACACATACTAATAATAATAATAATAATAATAATGTTGGTATTTGTTAAGCACTTACTATGTGCAAAGCACTGTTCTAAGCGCCGGGGGAACACAAGGAGATGAGGTTGTCCCATGTGGGGCTCACAGTCTTCATCCCCATTTTACAGATGAGGGAACTGAGGCACAGAGAAGCGAAGTGACTTGCCCAAGGTCACGCAGCAGATGTGGGGGAGGTGGGATTTGAACCCATGACCTCTGACTCCCAAGACCACACTCTCTCCACCAAGCCACTTTGGAGCATCGCGGGGGTGGCGGGGTTCTCTGACAGGATGCCTCGGAGAGATTGACCGGGGAGACTGACACTGGCTAGCTGGACCAGGGTCATCATCATCAATCGTATTTATTGAGCGCTTACTATGTGCAGAGCACTGTACTAAGCACTTGGGAAGTACAAATTGGCAACATCTAGAGACAGTCCCTACCCAACAGTGGGCTCACAGTTTAAAAGGGAGGGACAGAGAACAAAACCAAACATACTAACAAAATAAAATAAATAGAATAGATATGTACAAGTAAAATAAATGAATAAATAGATAGAGTAATCAATCAATCAATCAATCGTATTTATTGAGCGCTTATATGTGCAGAGCACTGTACTAAGCACTTGGGAAGTACAAATTGGCAACACATAGAGACGGTCCCTACCCAACAGTGGGCTCACAGTCTAAAAGGGGGAGACAGAGAACAGAACCAAACATACCAACAAAATAAAATAAATAGGATAGAAATGTACAAGTAAGATAAATAAATAAATAAATAGAGTAATAAATATGTACAACCATAGTAATAAATATGTACAAACATATATACATATATACAGGTGCTGTGGGAAAGGGAAGGAGGTAAGGGTCATCCCCCCGGGTCTGTCCTTGGGGTCAGTCAATCGGTGGTATTTATTGAGCGCTTACTGTGGTCAGAGCGCTGTGCGAAACGCTTGGGAAAGGACAGAACAACAGAGTTGGGAGACAAAGTTCCCGGCCCTCAGGATGCCCCGTCGAAAGAGGTGGAATGGTCCTGCCCTCAGGGTACCCCTGATGTAATAATAATAATAATTATGTTGATGATGGGAGGGAAGCAGCATGGCTCAGTGGGAATATTTATTTATTTTATTTGTACATATCTATTCTATTTATTTTATTTTGTTAGTATGTTTGGTTTGTTCTCTGTCTCCCCCTTTTAGACTGTGAGCCCACTGTTGGGTAGGGACTGTCTCTATATGTTGCCAATTTGTACTTCCCAAGCGCTTAGTACAGTGCTCTGCACATAGTAAGCGCTCAATAAATACGATTGATGATGATGATGATGATGAATAGCCCGGGCTTGGGAGTCAGAGGACGTGGGTTCGAATTCCGACTTCACCACTTGTCTGCTGGGTGACCTTCGGCAAGCCGCTAAGTTTCTCTGTGCCTCAGTTACCTCCTCTGTCAAACAGGGATTAAGACTGTATGCCCCACACGGGACAACGTGATTACCTACTATCTACCCTAGCATTTAGAACAGTGCTTTGCCCATAGTAAGCACTTAACATAATTATTAATAATATTAATATTAATATTAATTCCCAGACTGAGCGCCCGCCTTCCTCTCCCCCTCGTCCCCCTCTCCATCCCCCGTCTTACCTCCTTCCCTTCCCTACAGCACCTATATATGTGTATATATGTTTGTACATATTCATTACTCTATTTATTTATTTATTTGTTTATTTATTTATTTATTTCACTTGTACATATCTATTCTATTTATTTTCTTTTGTTAATATGTTTGGTTTTGTTCTCTGCCTCCCCTTTCTAGACTGTGAGCCCACTGTTGGGTAGGGGCTGTCTCTATATGTTGCCAACTTGTACTTCCCAAGTTCTTAGTACAGTGCTCTGCACACAGTAAGCGCTCAATAAATACGATTGATTGATGGATTAATATTATATTATAATCAATTATAATATATAATAATAATGTTATTGATAATAGACATAATTGTTATTATTTGTTAAGCACTTTGAGAAGCAGCTTGGCTCAGTGGAAAGAGCACGGGCTTTGGAGTCAGAGGTCCGCCGTTTGTCTGGTGTGTGACTTTGGGCGAGTCACTTAACTTCTCTGTGCCTCAGTGACCTCATCTGTAAAATGGGGATTAAGACTGTGAGCCCCAGGTGGGACAACCTGATCACCTTGTAACCTCCCCAGTGCTTAGAACCGTGCTTGGCACATAGTAAGCGCTTAATAAACGCCATCATTATTGTTATTATTACCAGGTAATGTACTAAGCTCTGGAGTGGATACAGGCACATCGGCATGTCCCTGTCAATCAATCAGTTAATCAATCAATCAATCATATTTATTGAGCGCTTACTGTGGGCAGAGCACTGTACTAAGCGCTTGGGAAGTACAAGTTGGCAACATATAGAGACAGTCCCTACCCAACAGTGGGCTCACAGTCTAAAAGGGGGAGACAGAGAACAAAACCAAACATACTAACAAAATAAAATAAATAGAATAGATATGTACAAGTAAAATAAATAAATAAATAGAGTAATAAATATGTACAAACATATATACATATATACAGGTGCTGTGGGGAAGGGAAGGAGGTAAGATTGGGGGGATGGCTCACAGTCTCCATCCCCATTTTACAGATGAGGGAACTGAGGCCCAGAGAAGTGAAGTGACTCGTTCAAGGTCACACAGCAGACAAGTGGTGGAGCCGGGATTTGAACCCACGGCCTTCTGTCTCCCAGCCCATGCTCTATCCGGTACTCCATGCTGCTCCAGCGCTTAGAACAGTGCTTTGCACATAGTAAGTGCTTAATAAATGCCATTATTATTAAGTGCTTAGGAGAGTACAGTAGGCTGTGAGCCCACTGTTGGGTAGGGACCGTCTCTATATGTTGCCAACTTGGACTTCCCAAGCGCTTAGTACAGTGCTCTGCACACAGTAAGCGCTCAATAAATACGATTGATTGATTGATTGATTGTAAGATCATTGCGGACCGGGAATGTGTCCGTTATACTACTACTGATAATAATTATTATTATGATACTTGTTAAGTGTTTACTACCTGCCAAACACTGTTCTAAGCGCTGGGGTAGATACAAGTTAGGTTGGACACAGTCCCTGTCCCACATGGGACTCACATTCTTCATCCCCACTTTTTACAGATGAGGTAACTGAGGCCCTGAAAAGTGAAGTGACTTGCCCAAGGTCCTACAGCAGACAAGGGGTGGAGCCGGGATTAGAACCCGTGACCCACTACACCATTCTGCTTCTCTATTCTCTATTGTGAAGCAGCATGGCTCAGTGGAAAGAGCAGGGGCTTTGGAGTCAGAGGTCATGGGTTCGAATCCAGGCTGAGCCACATATAATAATGATAATGATGGCATTTGTTAAGCGCTTACTATGTGCAAAGCACTGTTCTAAGCGCTGGGGGGGATACAAGGTGATCGGGTTGTCCCACGTGGGGCTCACAGTCTTTATCCCCATTTTACAGATGAGGGAACTGAGGCTCAGAGAAGTGAAGTGACTTGCCCAAGGTCACACAGCAGACATGTGGCAGAGCTGGGACTCGAACCCATGACCTCTGACTCCCAAGGCCGTGCTCTTTCCACTGAGCCACGCTGCTTCTTCTTCACATGTCTGCTGTGTGACCTTGGGCAAGTCACTTCACGTCTCTGAGCCTCGGTTCCCTCATCTGTAAAATGGGGATTCAGACTGTGAGCCCCCCATGGGACAACCTGATCACCCTGTATCCTCCTCAGCGCTTAGAACAGTGCTTTGCACATAATAAGCACTTAACAAATGCCATCATTATTATTATTATTATTATTATTATTATTATTATTAATATATTGGCCTCTCCCAAGCACTTAGTACAGTGCTCTGCACACAGTAGCGCTCAGTAAATACACTTGATTGATGTAATGCAACAGTGTTGGTAGATGCGTTCCCTGGCCGCAACGAGCTTACAGTCTACATGTCGGCTCGTGCAAGAAATCCCAGAATTCCAGCCTATCACCATGCCGGCTGAGATCCCAGCAGTATTCCCGGCAGTTAAATATTCCCCTGGTGTCCAGGCTGGAGTAACCCAGGGAATTTCCAGAGTAAGGCTCACTTACGCCTGGGAAAAGCAGCGTGGCCTAATCAATCAATCAATCAATCAATCGTATTTATTGAGCGCTTACTATGTGCAGAGCACTGTACTAAGCGCTTGGGAAGTACAAATTGGCATCACATAGAGACAGTCCCTACCCAACAGTGGGCTCACAGTCTAAAAGGGGGAGACAGAGAACAGAACCAAACATACCAACAAAATAAAATAAGTAGGATAGAAATGTACAAGTAAAATAAATAAATAAATAAATAAATAAATAGAGTAATAAATATGTACAACCATATATACATATATACAGGTGCTGTGGGGAAGGGAAGGAGGTAAGACGGGGGGGATGGAGAGGGGGACGAGGGGGAGAGGAAAGAAGGGGCTCAGTCTGGGAAGGCCTCCTGGAGGAGGTGAGCTCTCAGCAGGGCCTTGAAGGGAGGAAGAGAGCTAGCTTGGCGGATGGGCAGAGGGATTGGGGGCATTCCAGGCCCGGGGGATGACGTGGGCCGGGGGTCGATGGCGGGACAGGCGAGAGCGAGGTACGGTGAGGAGATCAGCGGTGGAGGAGCGGAGGGTGCGGACTGGGCTGTAGAAGGAGAGAAGGGAGGTGAGGTAGGAGGGGGCGAGGGGATGGACAGCCTGGAAGCCCAGGGTGAGGAGTTTCTGCCTGATGCGCAGACTGATCGGTAGCCATTGGAGGTTTTTGAGGAGGGGAGTAATATGTCCAGAGCGTTTCTGGACAAAGATAATCCGGGCAGCAGCATGAAGTATGGATTGAAGTGGAGAGAGACACGAGGATGGGAGATCAGAGAGAAGGCTAGTGCAGTAGTCCAGACGGGAGAGGATGAGAGCTTGAATGAGCAGGGTAGCAGTTTGGATGGAGAGGAAAGGGCGGATCTTGGCAATGTTGCGGAGCTGAGACCGGCAGGTTTTGGTGACGGCTTGGATGTGAGGGGTGAATGAGAGAGCAGAGTCGAGGATGACACCAAGGTTGCGGGCTTGTGAGACGGGAAGGATGGTAGTGCCGTCAACAGAGATGGGAAAGTCAGGGAGAGGACAAGGTTTGGGAGGGAAGACAAGGAGCTCAGTCTTCGACATGTTGAGCTTTAGGTGGCGGGCGGACATCCAGATGGAGATGTCCTGAAGGCAGGAGGAGATGCGAGCCTGGAGGGAGGGGGAGAGAGCGGGGGCAGAGATGTAGATCTGGGTGTCATCAGCGTAGAGATGATAGTTGAAGCCGTGGGAGCGAATGAGGTCACCAAGGGAGTGAGTGTAGATTGAGAACAGAAGGGGACCAAGCACTGAACCTTGGGGAACCCCCACAGTAAGAGGATGGGAGGGGGAGGAGGAGCCTGCAAAAGAGACTGAGAAAGAACGACCGGAGAGATAAGAGGAGAACCAGGAGAGGACGGAGTCAGTGAAGCCAAGGTCAGATAACGTGTTGAGGAGAAGGGGGTGGTCCACAGTGTCAAAGGCAGCTGAGAGGTCGAGGAGGATTAGGACAGAGTATGAGCCGTTGGATTTGGCAAGCAGGAGGTCATTGGTGACCTTTGAGAGCGCAGTTTCCGTGGAATGAAGGGGACGGAAGCCAGACTGGAGGGGGTCGAGGAGAGAGTTGTTGTTGAGGAATTCTAGGCAGCGCGTGTAGACAACTCGTTCAAGGAGTTTGGAAAGGAATGGTAGGAGGGATATGGGACGATAACTAGAAGGTGAGGTGGGGTCAAGAGAGGGTTTTTTTAGGATGGGAGAGACATGGGCATGTTTGAAGGCAGAGGGGAAGGAACCAGTGGAGAGTGAGCGGTTGAAGATGGAAGTTAAGGAGGGGAGAAGGGATGGAGCGAGAGATTTCACAAGATGAGAGGGAATGGGGTCAGAAGCACAGGTGGCCGGAGTAGCACTTGAGAGGAGGGAGGAGAGTTCCTCTGAGGATACCGCTGGGAAGGATGGGAGAGTAGCAGAGAGTGTTGAGAGCCGGGGGGTTGGAGAAAGGGGGGAAGAGACTTTGGGGAGGTCGGACCTGATGGATTTAATTTTGTTAATGAAGTAGGAGGCCAGATCGTTGGGGGTGAGGGAAGGAGGAGGGGGAGGAACCGGGGGCCTGAGAAGGGAGTTGAATGTACGGAAGAGCTGGCGGGGGTGATGGGCATGGGTGTCAATAAGGGAGGAGAAATAGTTTTGTCTGGCAGAAGAGAGGGCTGAGTTAAGGCAGGAAAGGATAAACTTGAAGTGAACGAGGTTGGCATGGTGTTTAGACTTTCGCCAGCAGCGTTCAGCAGCTCGAGCATAAGAGCGAAGGAGGCGGACAGTGGCAGTGATCCGGGGCTGTGGGTTAGTGGTGCGAGAGCGGCGAAGGGAAAGGGGAGCGAGCGAGTCTAGCTGAGTAGAAAGGGTAGAGTTGAGAGCAGTAATCTGATCATCAAGACTGGGTAGAGAGGAGAGGGCGGCGAGGTGGGGTGTGAGGCACTCCGAAAGATGGGTGGGGTCCAGAGAGCGGAGATCTCTGTGAGGGAGTAATACGGATTTACAGGGGAAAGGAGTGTGAGTGAGGAGGCAGGTGAGAAGATTATGATCAGAGAGAGGGATCACAGAGTTGGTGAGGGTGGACACAGTGCAGCGGTAGGAGATGATGAGGTCGAGGGTATGACCAAGTTGGTGAGTGGGTGAGGTGGGGTGGAGGAAGAGGTTGGCAGCGTCAAGGAGAGATAGAAGGCGGGCGGCAGAGGAGTCGTTAGGGATATCCATGTGGATATTGAAGTCTCCGAGGATCAGAGAACAGTGCTTTGCACATAGTAAGCACTAACTAAATGCCATTATTATTATTATTATTTCACTTCTTTATGCCTCAGTCTGCCTCATCTGCAAAATGGGGATTCGATAACTGTCCTCCTATAGACTGTGAGCTCCATGTGGGATCTGATGATCTTCTATCTACCCCAGTGCTTAGTACAGTGCTCGGCACATAATAATAATAATAATAATGGTATTTGTAAAGTGCGGACTATGTGCCAGGCACTGTACTAAACCCTAGGGTGAATACAAGCAAATTGAGTTGGACATAGTCCCTGCCCCATATAGGGCTCACAGGCTCAATCCCCATTTCACAGATGAGGTAACTGAGGCCTAGAGAATAATCATCATCATCAGTCGTATTTATTGAGCACTTACTGTGTACAGAGCACTGTACTAAGCGCTTGGGAAGTCCAAGTTGGCACCATATAGAGACAGTCCCTACCCAACAGTGGGCTCACAGTCTAAAAGGGGGAGACAGAGAACAAAACCAAACATATTAACAAAATAAAATAAATAGAATAGATATGTACAAGTGAAATAAATAAATAAATAGAGTAATAAATATGTACAAACATATATACATATATACAGGTGCTGTGGGGAAGGGAAGGAGGTAAGATGGGGGGATGGAGAGGGGGATGAGGGGGAGAGGAAGGAAGGGGCTTCAGTAAGCGCTCAATAAATACAATTGAATGAATGAATGAATCAGGGTGTCCCACCTGGGACTCACCGTCTTCATCCCCATTTTACAGATGAGGGGACTGAGGCACAGAAAAGTGAAGTGACTTGCCCAAAGTCACACCACGGACCAGTGGCGTAGCCGAAATTAGAACCTGCCACCTTCTATAAGCGCTTAACAAATTTCTCAATCATTATTAGTAGTATTATTATGTCCCTCCTCGCCCATGCACTTAGTCCCACTCTCTGAGCGCCTAATAATAATAATTGTCATATCTGTTAATCAATCATATTTATTGAGCACTTACTATGTGCAGAGCACTGTACTAAGCGCTTGGGAAGTACAAACTAAGCGCTGTTAAGCGCTGACTATGTGCCAGGCACTGTACTAAGCGCTGGGGTGGTCACAAGTAAATCGGGTTGGACGCCCTTCTGCCCGGATCTTTACACTGGGTTGTTTCCCCACCTTTAATTGATTTTAATAATAATAATAAAGACATTTATTAAGCGCTTACTATGTGCAAAGCAGTGCTCTGAGCGCTGGGGAGGTTACAAGGTGATCAGGTTGTCCCACAGTAATAATAATAATAATAATAATAATGGCATTTATTAAGCACTTACTGTGTGCAAAGCACTGTTCTAAGCTCTGGGGAGGTTACAAGATGATCAGGTTGTCCCACGGGGGGCTCACAGTCTTAATCCCCATTTTACAGATGAGAGAACTGAGGCCCAGAGAAGTTAAGTGACTTGCCCAAAGTCACACAGCTGACAATTGGCAGAGCCGGGATTCGAACCCATGAACTCCGACTCCAAAGCCCGGGCTCTTTCCACGGAGCCACACTGCTTCCGCAGGAGGCTCACCGTCTCCCCATTTCCCAGATGAGGTAACTGAGGCACAGAGGAGTTAAGTGACCTGCCCAAAGTCGCACAGCTGACAGTTGGCGGAGCCGGGATTTGAACCCATGACCTCTGACTCCAAAGCCCGGGCTCTTTCTACTGAGCCACGCTGCATGTCTCCCGCTGTAGACTGTAAGCTTGTTGTGGGCGGGGATTGTATCTGTGTCTAAGCGCTTAGTACAGTGCTTTGCACACAGTAAGCGATCAATAAATACGATTGATTGATTGTATCTGCCCACGCTGCTGTACTGTCCTCTCCCAAGCGCTCAGTCCAGTGCTTTGCACGCAGGAGGTGCTCAGTCAATACCATTGGTCTATTGTTTGACGCCTCTCTGCCCCCCGCCCCTTTGCTGACCAGGCAGCCCAGCTTTCTCTGAGCCCAGAGACATAATAATAATAATAATAATAATAATAACAACAACAACAACAACAATAATAATAATAATAGTAATTATTATTATTATTATTATTATTATGGGATTTGTTAAGCACTTACTATGTGCCAGGCACTGTACTAGGCGCTTAGAGAAGCAGCACGGCTCAGTGGAAAGAGCACAGGCTCTGGAGTCAGAGGTCATGGGTTCCAATCCCGCCTCCACCACTTGTCAGCGCTTAGTCCAGTGCTCTGCACACAGTAAGCGCTCAATAAATACGATTGATTGATTGATTGTCAGTTGTGTGACTTCGGGCAAGTCGCTTCGCTTCTCTGGGCCTCAGTTCCCTCATCTGGAAAATGGGGATGAAGACTGTGGGCCCCCCGTGGGACAACCTGATCACCTTGTAACCTCCCCAGTGCTTAGAACGGTGCTTGGCACTCAATCAGTCAATCAATCAATCGTATTTATTGAGCGCTTACTGTGTGCAGGGCACTGTACTAAGCGCTTGGGAAGTACAAGTTGGCAACATATAGAGACGGTCCCTACCCAACAGTGGGCTCACAGTCTAGAAGGGGGAGACAGAGAACAAAACCAAACATATTAACAAAATAAAATAAATGGAATAGATAGGTACAAGTAAAATAAATAAATAAAGAGTAATAAATATGTATAAACATATATACATCTATCTATCTATCAATCTATCTATCTATAGATAGATAGATAGATATAGATATATAGATATAGATGTATATAGATATATATATTTATATATACTTCCTTCTATACTGGGAGCCAACCATCTTTATAGGTTGTCGACTTACTTCCCAAGCGCTTAGTACAGTCCTCTGCACACAATAAGCGCTCAAAAAATACGATTGAATGAATGAATGAATAGTTGTAATTCTATTTCTCCTGATGGTTTTGTTGTCGGTCTCCCCCTCCTAGACTGGGAGCCAACCGTCTCTACAGGTTGCCGACTTGGACTTCCCAAGCGCTTAGTACAGTGCTCTGCACACAGTAAGCGCTCAATAAATACGAGTGAATGAATGAGTAGCTGTAATTCTATTGCTCCTGATGGTTTTGTTGTCGGTCTCCCCCTTCTAGACTGGGAGCCATCCGTCTCTCTAGGTTGCTGACTTGTCCTTCCCAAGCGCTTAATACAGTGCTCTGCACACAGTAAGCGCTCAATAAATACGACTGAATGAATGAATGGCACATAGTAAGCGCTTAACAAATGTCAACATTATTATTATTGGTGGACACAAGCAAAGCAGGATGGACACAGTCCCTGCCCCCCGTGGGACTCCCAGTCTCAGTCCCCATTTTACAGATGAGGGAACTGAGGCGCAGAGGAGTGAAGTGACTTGCCCAGGGGCACACAACAGATGAATAATAATAATAATAATAATAATAGCATTTATTAAGTGCTTACTATGTGCAAAGCACTGTTCTAAGCACTGGGGAGATTACAAGGCAATTGGGTTGTCTCACAGGGGGCTCACAGTCTGAATCCCCATTTTACAGATGAGGGAACTGAGGCACAGAGAAGTTAAGTGACTTGCCCAAAGTCACACAGCTGACAAGTGGTGGAGCCAGGATTCGAACCCATGACCTCTGACTCCAAAGCCCGGGCTCTTTCCACTGAGCTACGCTGCTTCTCTATGGAGAATGGCGGAGACGGGATTCGAACCCACGACCTCCTGAGTCCCAGGTCCGGGCTCTGTGTGCAGAGCACTGCATCTGCCAATTGTCAGCTGTGTGACTTTGAGCGAGTCACTGAACTTCTCTGTGCCTCAGTGACCTCCTCTGTAAAATGGGGATTAAGATTGTGAGCCCCACGTGGGACAGCATGATCACCTTATATCCTCCCCAGCGCTTAGTACAGTGCTTCACACATGATAAGCGCTTAACAAATGCCATTATTATTATTATTATTATTATTATTAATTTATTTATTTTATTTGTACATATCTATTCTATTATTTTATTTTGTTAGTATGTTTGGTTTTGTTCTCTGTCTCCCCCTTTTAGACTGTGAGCCCACTGTTGGGTAGGGACTGTCTCTATGTGTTGCCAATTTGTACTTCCCAAGCGCTTAGTACAGTGCTCTGCACATAGTAAGCGCTCAATAAATATGATTGATGATGATGATGATGATGATTATTACTAAGCTCATCCCAGCTCTGCTACTGTTCATTTGTATTGATGTCTGCCTCCCCTCCTCTGGACTGTGAGCTCATTGTGGGCAGGGATTGTCACTCTTTATCGCTGTATTGTACTTTCCCAAGCGCTCAGTACAGTGCTCTGCATATAGTAAGCGCTCAATAAATATGAATGAATGAATAATAACAACAATAATAATAATGATGGCTTTTATTAAGTGCTTACTATGTGCCAAGCACTGTTCTAAGCGCTGGGATGTATACAAGTTAATCAGGTTGTCCCACATGGGGCTCACAGTCTTAATCCCCATTTTACAGATGAGGTAGCATGGCTCAGTGGAAAGAGCGTGGACTTGGGAGTCACAGGTCATGGGTTCGAGTCCCGCCTCCCCCACATGTCTGCTGTGTGGCCTTGGGCAAGTCACTTCACTTCTCTGTGCCTCAGTTCCCTCAACTGTAAAATGGGGATTAAGACTGTGAGCCCCACGTGGGACAACCTCATCTCCTTGTATTCCCCCCAGCGCTTAGAACAGTGCTTTGCACATAGTAAGCGCTTAACAAATACCAACATTATTAGGTAACTGAGGCCCAGAGAAGTTAACTTGTACTTCCCAAGCGCTTAGTCCAGTGCTCTGCACACAGTAAGCACTCAATAAATACGATTGATTGATTAACTGTGAGCCCGCTGTTGGGTAGGGACCGTCTCTATACGTTACCAACTTGTACTTCCCAAGCGCTTAGTACAGTGCTCTGCACACAGTAAGCGCTCAATAAATACAATTGAATGAATGAATGAAGTGACTTGGCCAAAGTCACACAGCTGACAAGTGGTGGAGGCTTGATTAGAACCCACGACCCCCAACTCCCAAGCCCGGGCTCTTTCCACGGAGCCACGCTGCTTCTCTGAAAGAATACGGTGCCTGGTACAAAGTAAGTGCTTAACAAGTACCATCATTATTATCATCAGTTACCTCATCTGTAAAATGGGGATTTAGATTGTGAGCCCCACGTGGGACAACTTATACGAGTTAATCAGGTTGTCCCACGTGGGGCTCACAGCCTTAACCCCCATTTTACAGATGAGGTAACTGAGGCCCAGAGAAGTTAACTGTGAGCCCGCTGTTGGGTAGGGGACCGTCTCTATATGTTACCAACTTGTGCAGTGCTCTGCACACACTAGGCGCTCAATAAATACGAATGAATGAATGACTGAATGAAGTGACTTGGCCAAAGTCACACAGCTGACAAGTGGTGGAGGCGGGATTAGAACCCACGACCCCCGACTCCCAAGCCCGGGCTCTTTCCACGGAGCCACGCTGCTTCTCTGAAAGAATACGGTGCCTGGCACATAGTAAGTGCTTAACAAATACCATCATTATTATTATCAGTTACCTCATCTGTAAAATGGGGATTAAGACTGTGAGCCCCACGTGGGACAACATGATCACTTTATATCCTCCCCAGCGCTTAGTACAGTGCTTCACACATAATAAGCGCTTAACAAATGCCATCATTATTATTATTACTAAGCTCATCCCAGCTCTGCCACTGTTCATTTGTATTGATGTCTGCCTCCCCTCCTCTGGACTGTGAGCTCGTTGTGGGCAGGGATTGTCACTCTTTATCGCTGTATTGTACTTTCCCAAGCGCTCAGTACAGTGCTCTGCATATAGTAAGCGCTCAATAAATATGAATGAATGAATAATAACAACAATAATAATAATGATGGCTTTTATTAAGTGCTTACTGTGTGCCAAGCACTGTTCTAAGCGCTGGGATGTATACAAGTTAATCAGGTTGTCTCACATGGTGCTCACAGTCTTAATCCCCATTTTACAGATGAGGTAGCGTGGCTCAGTGGAAAGAGCGTGGACTTGGGAGTCACAGGTCATGGGTTCGAGTCCCGCCTCCCCCACATGTCTGCTGTGTGGCCTTGGGCAAGTCACTTCACTTCTCTGTTCCTCAGTTCCCTCATCTGTGAAATGGGGATTAAGACTGTGAGCCCCACGTGGGACAACCTCATCTCCTTGTATTCCCCCCAGCGCTTAGAACAGTGCTTTGCACATAGTAAGCGCTTAACAAATACCAACATTATTAGGTAACTGAGGCCCAGAGAAGTTAACTTGTACTTCCCAAGCGCTTAGTCCAGCGCTCTGCACACAGTAAGCACTCAATAAATACAATTGATTGAGTAACTGTGAGCCCGCTGTTGGGTAGGGACCGTCTCTATACGTTACCAACTTGTACTTCCCAAGCGCTTAGTACAGTGCTCTGCACACAGTAAGCACTCAATAAATACAACTGAATGAATGAATGAAGTGACTTGGCCTAAGTCACACAGCTGACAAGTGGTGGAGGCGGGATTAGAACCCACGACCCCCGACTCCCAAGCCCGGGCTCTTTCCACTGAGCCACGCTGCTTCTCTGAAAGAATACGGCGCCTGGCACATAGTAAGTGCTTAACAAATACCGTCATTATTATCATCAGTTACCTCATCTGTAAAATGGGGATTTAGACTGTGAGCCCCACGTGGGACAACTTATACAAGTTAATCAGGTTGTCCCACGTGGGGCTCACAGTCTTAACCCCCATTTTACAGATGAGGTAACTGAGGCCCAGAGATGTTAACTGTGAGCCCGCTGTTGGGTAGGGGACCGTCTCTATATGTTACCAACTTGTGCAGTGCTCTGCACACACTAGGCGCTCAATAAATACGAATGAATGAATGACTGAATGAAGTGACTTGGCCAAAGTCACACAGCTGACAAGTGGTGGAGGCGGGATTAGAACCCACGACCCCCGACTCCCAAGCCCGGGCTCTCTCCACGGAGCCACGCTGCTTCTCTGAAAGAATACGGTGCCTGGTACATAGTAAGTGCTTAACAAATACCGTCATTATTATTATCAGTTACCTCATCTGTAAAATGGGGATTTAGATTGTGAGCCCCACGTGGGACAATTTATACAAGTTAATCAGGTTGTCCCACGTGGGGCTCACAGTCTTAACCCCCATTTTACAGATGAGGGAACTGAGGCCCAGAGAAGTTAACTGTGAGCCCGCTGTTGGGTAGGGGACCGTCTCTATATGCCACCAACTTGTACAGTGCTCTGCACACACTAAGCGCTCAATAAATACGAATGAATGAATGACGTGACTTGGCCGAAGTCACACAGCTGACAAGTGGTGGAGGTGGGATTAGAACCCACGACCTTCGACTCCCAAGCCTGGGCTCTTTCCACGGAGCCACGCCGCTTCTCTGAAGGAATACGGTGCCTGGCACGTAGTAAGCGCTCAACAAATACCGTCATTATTATTATCGGTTTTATTATTCTGTGTGTGCAGAATTGCCTGGGAACAAAGAGGCTTTGTGGCCTAGAAGAGGCCGCAGCTGCCGGCGTGGGGATGTACCAGGAGGAGGGGAGATTGTGAACTCCGGGGTTCAGTTTGTTTATCGAGGGGCAGATGGCCGGCTGGGGCGTTGGGGGAGGACGGTCAGTACAGTGCTAAGCGCTTAGTACAGTGCTAAGCGCTTAGTACAGTGCTCTGCACACAATAAGCGCTCAATAAATACGATTGATGATGATCATTTCTAGGCTGGGAGCCCGTCGTTGGGTAGGGATTATAATAATAATAATAATAATGATGGCATTTGTTAGGCGCTTACTATGTGCAAAGCACTGTTCTAAGCGCTGGGGGGGGGGATACAAGGTGATCAGGTTGTCCCAGTGGGGCTTACAGTCATCATCCCCATTTTACAGATGAGGGAACTGAGGCTCCGAGAAGTGAAGTGACTTGCCCGAGGTCACGCAGCAGACATGTGGCGGAGCCGGGACTCGAACCCGTGACCTCTGACTCCAAAGCCCGGGCTCTTTCCACTGAGCCACGCTGCTTCGGATGGATGGGCCCCTTCCTTCCTCCCCGCCTCGTCCCCCCCATCGTCGTCCCCCCCCTCCATCCCCCCATCTTACCTCCCTCCCTTCCCCACAGCACCTGTATATATGTATATGTTTGTACATAATTTTTTACTCTCTTTACTTATTTATTTAATTTATTTGTACATATCTATTCTATTTATTTTGTTAGTATGTTTGGTTTTGTTCTCTGTCTCCCCCTTTTAGACTGTGAGCCCACTGTTGGGTAGGGACTGTCTCTATATGTTGCCAATTTGTACTTCCCAAGCGCTTAGTACAGTGCTCTGCACATAGTAAGCGCTCAATAAATACGATTGATGATTGATGATGATGATGATGGATTGTCTCCATCTGTTACCGAACTGGACTTCCCAAGCGCTTGGTACAGTGCTCTGCACGCAGTAAGCGCTCCATAAATACGATTGAATGAATGAGTGAATGCATCTCTGGGGTCCAGGAGGTGTTTGCGTATTCATTACTCTATTTATTCATTTATTTTACTTGTCCATATTTATTCTATTTATTTTATTTTGTTAATATGTTTTGTTTTATAATAATAATAATAATGGCATTTATTAAGCACTTACTATGTGCCAAACACTGTTCTAAGCACTGCGGAGATAGAAGGTGATCAGGTTGTCCCCCGGGGGGCTCACAGTCTTCATCCCCATTTGACAGATGAGGTGACTGAGGCACAGAGAATAATAATAGTAATAATAATGGCATTTATTAAGCGCTTACTATGTGCAAAGCACTGTTCAGGTTACAAGGTGATCAGGTTGTCCCCCGGGGGGCTCACAGTCTTCATCCCCATTTGACAGATGAGGTGACTGAGGCACAGAGAATGATAATAGTAATAATAATGGCATTTATTAAGCGCTTACTATGTGCAAAGCACTGTTCAGGTTACAAGGTGATCAGGTTGTCCCACGGGGGGCTCACAGTCTTCATCCCCATTTGACAGATGAGGTGACTGAGGCACAGAGAATGATAATAGTAATAATAATGGCATTTATTAAGCGCTTACTATGTGCAAAGCACTGTTCAGGTTACAAGGTGATCAGGTTGTCCCACGGGGGGCTCCCGGTCTTCATCCCCATTTGACAGATGAGGTGACTGAGGCACAGAGAATGATAATAGTAATAATAATGGCATTTATTAAGCGCTTACTATGTGCAAAGCACTGTTCAGGTTACAAGGTGATCAGGTTGTCCCCCGGGGGGCTCACAGTCTTCATCCCCATTTGACAGATGAGGTGACTGAGGCACAGAGAATAATAATAGTAATAATAATGGCATTTATTAAGCGCTTACTATGTGCAAAGCACTGTTCAGGTTACAAGGTGATCAGGTTGTCCCCCGGGGGGCTCCCGGTCTTCATCCCCATTTTACAGATGAGGGAACTGAGGCCCAGAGAAGTGAAGTGACTTGCCCAAAGTCACACAGCTGATAAATCAATCAATCAATCAATCAATCGTATTTATTGAGCACTTACTATGTGCAGAGCACTGTACTAAGCGCTTGGGAAGTACAAATTGGCAACACATAGAGACAGTCCCTACCCAACAGTGGGCTCACAGTCTAAAAGGGGGAGACAGAGAACAGAACCAAACATACCAACAAAATAAAATAAATAGGATAGAAATGTACAAGTAAAATAAATAAATAAATAAATAAATAAATAGAGTAATAAATATGTACAACCATATATACATATATACAGGTGGTGTGGTACATATAAATGTACTTCCCAAGCGCTTCATCCAGTGCTCTGCACACAGTAGGCGCTCAATAAATTTTGAGTTGCCCAAAGTCACCCAGCTGACAAGTGGGGGAGGCGGGATTTGAACCCCTGACCTCTGACTCCAAAGCCCGGGCTCTTTCCACTGAGCCACGCTGCTTCCCCCGTCAAGGATAACGCCAAGGTTACGGGCTTGTGAGACAGGAAGGATGATGGTGCCGTCTGTAGTGATGGGAAAGTCGGGGAGGACGGGGAATTTTGTGGGGAAGAGAAGGAGCTCTGTTTTGGATTTGTTAAGTTTGAGGTGAAGGGAGGACGTGCAAGTAGAGACTGTGAGCCTGTTGTCTATAAATAATAATAATAATAATAATAATAATAATAATAATGGTATTTGTTAAGCGCTTACTATGTGCAAAAGCACTGTTCTAAGCACCGGGGAGGTTACAAGGTGATCAGGTTGTCCCACGGGGGCGCTCACAGTTTTAATCCCCATTTTGCAGATGAGGTAATTGAGGCCCAGTGAAGTGACTTGCCCGAAGTCACACAGCTGACAGTTGGAAGAGCTTGGATTTGAACCCATGACCTCTGACTCCAAAGCCTGGGCCCTTTCCACTGAGCCACGCTGCTTCTCCAGCTTCTCACAGTCTAGACTGTGAGCCCGTTGTTGGGTAGGGACCGTCTCTATACGTCGCCGACTTGTACTTCCCAAGCGCTCAGTACAGCGCTGTGCGCACAGTAAGCGCTCAATAAATACGACTGAATGAAAGTAGAGACGTCCTGAAGGCAGGAAGAAATGTGAGACCGCAGAGAGGGATCAGGGCTGGAGAGGGAGATTTGGGGATCATTCATTTATTCGATCGTATTTATTGAGCGCTTACTGTGTGCAGAGCACTGTACTAAGCGCTTGGGAAGTCCAAGTTGGCAACATATAGAGACGGTCCCTACCCAACAGGGGGTTCACAGTCTAGAAGGATCATCTACATAGAGGTGGCAGTTGAAGCCATGGGAAAGACTGAGTTCTCCAAGGGAGTAGATGGTGAATAGAAGGGGTCATCATCATCAATCGTATTTATTGAGCGCTTACTGTGTGCAGAGCACTGTACTAAGTGCTTGGGAAGTCCAAGTTGGCAACATATAGAGACAGTCCCTACCCAACAGGGGGTTCACAGTCTAGAAGGATCATCTACATAGAGGTGGCAGTTGAAGCCATGGGAATGACTGAGTTCTCCAAGGGAGTGGGTGTAGATGGAGAATAGAAGGGGTCATCATCATCAATCGTATTTATTGAGCGCTTGCTATGTGCAGAGCACATTCGGTCCCAGAACCGAACCTTGAGAGACCCCAAAAGTTAGGGGGTGGGAGGCAGAGGAGGAGCCCAGGAAGGAGACTGAGAATGAACGGCCAGAGAGATGAAGAGGAGAACTGGGAGAGGACAGAGTCGGTGAAGCTGAAGTTGGATAATATTTCCAGGAGAAGGGGGTGGACCGCAGTGTCCAAGACAGCCGAGAGGTCGAGGAGGATTAGGATGGAGTTAAAGCCGTTGGATTTGGCAAGAAGGAGGTCATCGACCCCCGGCCCACGTCATCCCCCGGGCCTGGAATGCCCCCAATCCCTCTGCCCATCCGCAAAGCTAGCTCTCTTCCTCCCTTCAAGGCCCTGCTGAGAGCTCACCTCCTCCAGGAGGCCTTCCCAGACTGAGCCCCTTCCTTCCTCTCCCCCTCGTCCCCCTCTCCATCCCCCCCATCTTACCTCCTTCCCTTCCCCACAGCACCTGTATATATGTATATATGTTTATACATATTTTTTACTCTATTTATTTATTTTACTTGTACATATCTATTCTATTTATTTTCTTTTGTTAGTATGTTTGGTTTTGTTCTCTGTCTCCCCCTTTTAGACTGTGAGCCCACTGTTGGGTAGGGACTGTCTCTATATGTTGCCAATTTGTACTTCCCAAGCGCTTAGTCCAGTGCTCTGCACATAGTAAGCGCTCAATAAATACGATTGATGATGACGATGATGGTGACCTTTGAGAAGGCGATTTCTGGGGAGTGAAGGAGATGGAAGCCAGATTGGAGGGGGCCCAGGAGAGAATCGGGGGAGAGGAACTTGAGACAGCTGGTGTAATAATAATAATAATAATAATGATGATGGCATTTACTAAGCACTTACTATGTGCAAAGCACCTTTCTAAGCGCTGGGGAGGCTACAAGGTGATCAGGTTGTCCCACCTCGGGCTCACAGTCTTCATCCCCAGTTTCCAGAATAGGGAGCTGAGGCCCAGAGAAGTGAAGTGACTTGCCCAAAGTCACACAGCCGACAAGTGGCGGAGCACTCGGCAAGTGGTGTAGGTGACTCGCTTAAGGAGTTTGGAGAGGAAGGGCAGGAGGAAGATGGAGGGAGCCATGGGGTCAAGGGAGGGTTTTTTTAGGGTAGGGGAGACGCGGGTATGTTTGAAAGCAGTAGGGAAGAAGCCACTGGAGAGCCAACAGTTGAAGATGGCTGGGTGGGGTGACATCGGGGGGGTGACAGCAGTGATGTGATGATGGTTGTGTGACGCCTGTGGTAATAATAATAATAATAATGGCATTTATTAAGCGCTTACTATGTGCAAAGCACTGTTCTAAGCGCTGGGGAGATTACAAGGTGATCAGGTTGTCCCACGTGGGGCTCACAGTCTTCATCCACATTTTACAGCTGAGGTAACTGAGGCCCAGAGAAGTGAAGTGACTTGCCCAAAGTCACACAGCTGACAATTGGCGGAGCCGGGATTTGAACCCATGACCTCTGATTCCAAAGCCCATGCTCTTTCCGCTGAGCCACGCGTGAGGTGGCGACGGTGGAGGGAAGCCCGTGGCGTGACATTGGCAGTGGTGTGACACCTGTATATATGTATATATGTTTGTACATAGTTATTACTCTATTTATTTTACTTGTACATATCTATTCTATTTATTTTATTTTGTTAGTATGTTTGGTTTTGTTCTCTGTCTCCCCCTTTTAGACTGTGAGCCCACTGTTGGGTAGGGACTCTCTGTATGTTGCCAATTTATACTTCCCAAGTGCTTAGTACAGTGCTCTGCACACAGTAAGCGCTCAATAAATACGATTGATGATGATGATGATTATCATTGGTGTTGTCCCGACAGGTGTGTTGGCTGGTTTCAATATGAGTGGAGATCTGGACCGGCCGCTCACCAACATCCCCCTGGGCTCCCTGGCAGCCATCGGCGTCTCGTAAGTCCCGCCTTTGGGGAAAATATGGGGTGGGAATGGGGGGTTTCCCTTTGGCTCTCTGCATCTATCTGGAGATCATCTCACCCCACTTCAGTCTATACTTCACGCTGCTGCCCGGATCATCTCCGTGCAGAAATGCCCTGGGCATGTCACTCCCCTCCTCAAAAATCTCCAGTGGCTGCCAGTCAACCTACACATCAAGCAAAAACTCCTCACCCTGGACTTCCAGGCTGTCCATCCCCTCGCCCCCTCCTACCTCACCTCCCTTCTCTCCTTCTCCAGCCCAGCTCACACCCTCCACTCCTCTGCCGCCGCTCACCTCCTCACTGTACCTCGTTCTCGCCCACCATCATCATCAATCGTATTTATTGAGCACTTACTATGTGCAGAGCACTGGACTAAGCGCTTGGGAAGTACAAATTGGCAACATATAGAGACAGTCCCTACCCAACAGTGGGCTCACAGTCTAAAAGGGGGAGACAATCCCGCCGTCGACCCCCGGCCCACGTCCTTCCCCTGGCCTGGAATGCCCCCAATCCCTCTGCCCATCCGCCAAGCTAGCCCTCTTCCTCCCTTCAAAGCCCTACCCAGAGCTCACCTCCTCCAGGAGGCCTTCCCAGACTGAGCCCCCTTTTTCTTCTCCTGCTCCCCATCCCCCCGACCCTACCTCCTTCCCCTCCCCACAGCACCTGCTTATACATTTGTACCGATTTATTACTCTATTTATTTTACTTGTACCTATTTACCATTCTATTTATTTTCTTAATGATGTGCATGTAGCTTTATTTCTATTCATTCTGATGACTTGACACCCGTCCACATGTTTTGTTTTGTTGTCTGTCTCCCCCTTGTAGACCGTGCCCACGTCCTCTGACTCCCGAGCCCGTGGTCTTGCCACTAGACCGTACTGTCCCTTCCCCATAGCACCTGACAGTCAGGGACTGTCTCTATATGTTGCCAATTTGTACTTCCCAAGCGCTTAGTCCAGTGCTCTGCACATAGTAAGCGCTCAATAAATACGATTGATGATGATGATGATATGTGTTTGTACATATTTATTACTCTATTTTACTTGTACATATCTATTCTATTTATTTTATTTTGTTAGTATGTTTGGTTTTGTTCTCCGTCTCCCCCTTTTAGACTTTGAGCCCACTGTTGGGTAGGGACTGTCTCTATATGTTGCCAACTTGGACTTCCCAAGCGCTTAGTACAGTGCTCTGCACACAGTAAGCGCTCAATAAATACAATTGATTGATTGATTGATTGATTGTGATCCCGCTGTTGGTTAGGGACAGTCTCTATATGTTGCTGACTTGGACTTCCCGAGCGCTTAGTACAGTGCTCTTCACACAGATTGATTGAATGAATGAATCTCCCTCCACCCTCCTCTCTTACTCGTCCTCCCTCTTTTCTCCTCCCTCCTCTCCGTCCTCCCTGCCTCCACCTTCTCCCCTTTTCCTTCTCCCTTCCCTGTTTAATCATCATCAATCGTATTTATTGCGCGCTTACTATGTGCAGAGCACTGTACTAAGCGCTTGTAGTTTAATCGCTGTAGTCTAAGCGCTGTTTAATCTCAGCTTCTTCCTCCCTTGTCCTTCTCCAGCTTTGGTGGGAGCAGGCTGATCTTCCCCACCCTCAGATGAATTTGTCCTCTTTCCTCCCTCGATATCTCCCCACTGGACACAGCCCCTTCCTCCCTTCTCCCTGCCCCTTCTCCTTTATCTTTCAGCTCCCAAATACAATCAACTGTTGCCATTCCTTCCGGCATTCCACCCCTTCCTCTCCCCCACCCTCAACGGCCCCCAGCCCTAGCCTCCTCTTGGGCCTCCCTGCCTCCGGCCTCTCCCCTCTCAGATCATCCTCCTAAAACGTCCCTTGGCCCACATCCCTCCACACCCCAAAACCAGATGGCTCAGCAGCTTCCGGACTCTCTCCGTCTTACCGAGTTTGGCTTCGCCCCAAGTTTCCATCTCACCGCCCCTTGATCTCCCCTCTCGATCCGTGGATCGGTCAACTGGTAGCCCTCGACACGCAGTTTTTATTGAACGCCTGCCTCCTGCAGAGCGCCAACTGTGTTGCCCCTCTATATTGGAAGCTCACTGAGGGCAGGGAATGCCTCCACCAACTCCGTTGTCTTGGACTCTCCCAAGCGCTTAGTCCAGTGCCTTGCACGCAGGAAGCGCTCAGTAAATCCCACTGACTGGTCCCTGCACCGGCAGATGACCACAGTCGATCAGCCCATTTTGCAGACAGGGAGGCGGAGGCCCAGAGAGGGTTGAGGTCCGGCCCGTGGCTGGAGGGAGGCCCGGGGCTCGAACTCAGGTATCCTTGCTCCCTGCCTCATGCTCTAACAATAATAATAATAATGATGGTATTTGTTAAGCACTTACTATGTTCAAAGCATTGTTCTAAGCGCTGGGGAGGTTGCAAGGTGATCAGGTTGCCCCACTGGGGGCTCACAGTTTTCATCCCCATTTTACAGATGAGGTAACTGAGGCCCAGAGAAGTGAAGTGACTTGCCCAAAGTCACACAGCTGATGGTGGAGCCAGGATTTGAACCCATGACCTCTGACTCCAAAGCCCGGGCTCTTTCCACTAAGCCATGCTGCTTCTCAGTGTGGCTTCTTATGTGCTGTACTCACTGGGCCGGGCTAGGAGGCCCAGGGAGCGGACCGATTGGCCAAACCTCAAACCGATTGGCCCATTCTACAGGTGGGGAGGGTGAGGCCGGGGCTGGGACAGAGGCCACTGGAGAAGGTGGTTCATTTTCATTTTCATTTAATGGTATTTATTGAGCACTTACTGTGTGCAGAGCACTGTACTAAGTGCTTGGGAAGGACAATTCAACAACAAAGAGAGACCCTCCCTGCCCACAGCGGGCTCACAGTCTCAGGAAAACATGTAACAGGCATCATTCATTCATTCTATTGTATTTATTGAGCGCTTACTGTGTGCAGAGCACTGTACTAAGCGCTTGGGAAGGACAATTCAGCGACAAAGAGAGACCCTCCCTGCCCACAGCGGGCTCAGTCTAGAAGGGGGGAGACAGACAGCAAAACTTGTAACAGGCATCATTCATTCGTTCTATCATAATTATTGAGCGCTTACTGTGTGCAGAGCACTGTACTAAGTGCTTGGGAAGGACAATTCAGCAACAAAGAGAGACCATCCCTGCCCACAGCGGGCTCAGTCTAGAAGGGGGGAGACAGACAGCAAAACTTGTAACAGGCATCATTCATTCATTTAATCGTATTTATTGACTCCATCCGACTCCACCACATGTCTGCTGTGTGACCTTGGGCCAGTCACTTAACTTCTCTGAGCCTCAGTTACCTCATCTGTAAAATGGGGATTAAGACTGTGAGCCCCACGTGGGACAACTTGATCACCTTGTATCCCCCCAGCGCTTAGAACAGTGCTCTGCACATAGTAAGCACTTAATAAATGCCATCATTATTATTATTATTATTATTGAGCGCTTACTGTGTGCAGAGCACTGTACTAAGCGCTTGGGAAGGACAATTCAGCAACCAAGAGCGACCCTCCCTGCCCACAGCGGGCTCACAATCTACAAGGGGGGAGACAGACAGCAAAACAGGCATTAGAGAAGCAGCGTGGCTCAGGGGAAAGAGCCCGGGCTTTGGAGTCAGAGGTCATGGGTTCCAATCCTGACTCCGCCAACTGTCAGCTGCGTGACTTCGGGCAAGTCATGCAACTTCTCTGGGCCTCAGTTCCCCCATCTGCAAAATGGTTGTGGTGGTGGAGGGGAGGGTCCCTGGCCCATGGGATCTGGGACTGTGAGCCCACTGTTGGGTAGGGACTGTCTCTATATGTTGCCAATTTGTACTTCCCAAGCGCTTAGTACAGTGCTCTGCACATAGTAAGCGCTCAATAAATACGACTGATGATCCCCCTGCCTCCTGGTGGGACGTGCCTGGCTTCCCCCTAAGTCCACCGTCACCCTTCCCTCCCTCCCCGCCCTCCCCCGCTGCCTCCCTCCCTAGTCCAGAGACATCTCTATTATTTATTTTACTTGTACCTATCTATTCTATTTATTTTATTTTGTTAGTATGTTTGGTTTTGTTCTCTGTCTCCCCCTTCTATCATCATCAATCGTATTTATTGAGCGCTTACTATGTGCAGAGCACTGTACTAAGCACTTGGGAAGTACAAATTGGCAACATATAGAGACAGTCCCTACCCAACAGTGGGTTCACAGTCTAAAAGGGGGAGACAGAGAACAAAACCAAACATACTAACAAAATAAAATAAATAGAATAGATATGTACAAGTAAAATAAATAAATAGAGTAATAAATATGTACAAACATATATACAGGTGCTGTGGGGAAGGGAAGGAGGTAAGATGGGGGGGATGGAGAGGGGGACGAGGGGGAGAGAGTGAGCCCACTGATGGGTAGGGACTGTCTCTATATGTTGCCAGCTTGTACTTCCCAAGCGCTTAGTACAGTGCTCTGCACACAGTAAGCGCTCAGTAAATACGATTGATTGATTGATTGATTGATCTCTGTCACGGTCGGTTGGCAGGTGGTTCCTCTCCGTGGTTTTCGTCTTCCTGCTGGGAGCCGTCTGCAGCCGGGAGGCCCTGCGCCAGGACTTCATGATTGCCCAGAAGGTTGGCGTGGGCCCGGGTTGGCACGTGGTGGGGTTGGCTCAGGGTGGGGTCCCCCCCTTCCTGTCTCTTCGCGTTCCTCTGGGGTCCCCCCCTCGTGTCTCCTCAGCGTCCTCCTGGAGTCCCCCCGGCCATCTCGGACCACCCGGGGATGAGGGAGCGGGCCCAGACCCATGTCTGGCCTCGTGTCCGGATTCACGCCCAGCCCCGTGCCCAGCCCCATGCCCAGACCAATACATGGGCAGAGCAGCTGCTTCTGCCAGACTCTTATCATCATCATCATCATCACCATCATCATCATCATCAATCGTATTTATTGAGCGCTTACTGTGTGCAGAGCACTGTACTAAGCGCTTGGGAAGTACAAGTCGGCAACATATCGAGACAGTCCCTACCCACTCTCGATTATCCATGGACTTGGGGGGAGGAGAGGCGTGGATAAGCGGAATCTGCCGATAATCCACTTTTGTCCCTTCTCCACACTGCCTGCGCTCCAAGTTGCCCTCTGACCATCTGGACATTTGGGGTCCTCCCTTTCACCCCCTACCCCGAGGAGGAAGAGCTGGCTCTTCTTCCCAGACTGAGCCCCTTCCTTCCTCTCCCCCTCGTCCCCCTCTGCATCCCCCCCTTCTTACCTCCTTCCCTTCCCCACGGCCCCTGTATATATGGATATATGTTTGTACCTATTTATTACTCTATTTATTTATTTATTTTACTTGTACATATCTATTCTATTTATTTTATTTTGTTAGTATGTTTGGTTTTGTTCTCTGTCTCCCCCTTTTAGACTGGGAGCCCACTGTTGGGTAGGGACTGTCTCTATATGTTGCCAATTTGTACTTCCCAAGCGCTTAGTCCAGTGCTCTGCACATAGTAAGCGCTCAATAAATACGATTGATGATGATGATGATGATGGCTCCAGCTCCCCACAGAGTCTTCCCTGTCTCTGGCTCTGCCAGTCTCTCTGTCTCTCTCCCTCTGAGTGTCTCTCGCCCTTTGCCGCTCTCTGTGTCTATCTCTCGGCCTCTGGTTGGGTCTCTGTGGCTGCGGCGATTCGAATCGGGGTAGAGGTTGCCTTTCTGGTGGTGAATCTCTGATGGTATCTCTCTAAAAATGAGGTCTCTGACCCTCTCCGAGTACCTCCGGCAGCAGGCTCGGACTCTGTCTCTGTCTAAGCGCTTAGTACAGTGCTCTGCACGTAGTAAGCGCTCAATAAATACGATTGATGATGATGATGTCTCGCTGTCGTCTCCACCTCTACCCACTGACCTCCGCATCTCCGATGGTCTCTGCCTCTGGAAGGGGCTCCGTCTCTGGCCTCTGCCTCTACTCAGCCTGGCTCAGTGGAAAGAGCGCGGGCTTGGGAGGCAGAGGTCATGGGTTCAAATCCCACCGCCCCCACATGTCTGCTGTGTGACCTTGGGCAAGTCCCCTCACTTCTCCGGGCCTCAGTTCCCTCATCTGGAAAATGGGGATTAAGACTGTGAGCCCCACATGGGACAAACTCATCTCCTTGTGTTCCCCCCAGCAGCATGGCTCAGTGGAAAGAGCCCGGACTTTGGAGTCAGAGGTCACAGGTTCAAATCCCGGCTCCGCCAATTGTCAGCTGTGTGACTTGTATATATGTTTGTACATATTTTTTACTCTATTTATTTATTTATTTATTTTATTTGTACATATCTATTCTATTTATTTTATTTTGTTAGTATGTTTGGTTTTGTTCTCTGTCTCCCCCTTTTAGACTGTGAGCCCACTGTTGGGTAGGGACTGTCTCTAGATGTTGCCAATTTGTACTTCCCAAGCGCTTAGTCCAGCGCTCTGCACACAGTAAACGCTCAATAAATACGATTGATGATGATGATGATGATGACTTTGGGCAAGTCACTTCACTTCTCCGGGCCTCAGTGACCTCATCTGGAAAATGGGGATGAAGACTGTGAGCCCCCCGTGGGACAACCTGATCACCTGGTAACCTCCCCAGCGCTTAGAACAGTGCTTTGCACATAGTAAGCGCTTAATAAATGCCATTATTATTATTATTAGAACAGTGCTTTGCACATAGTAAGCGCTTAACAAATACCAACATTATTATTATTATTATTATTACTCCCTGACCGCTGTGTCTCTGATTGTCTCTGCCTCTGGAAGGGGGCTCCGTCTCTGGCCTCCGCCTCAGTCTCTGATGGTCTCTGGGGGGGCCTGTCCCCCGACAGGTATCTCTGGTGGGTTTCCTGTTCCTGTTGGGGCTGTACATTTCCTCGCTGGCCTCTTGCATGGGGGGCCTGTACGGAGCCCCCCGCATCCTGCACTGCCTGGCCCAGGAGAAGGTGGTCCCAGCCCTGACGTTCCTGGCTCAGGGGGTGAGTCCGTCGGGGACGGGAAGGACGGGGAGGGTCCGAGGGGAAGAGACGGGATGGGGTCTCCTAGTGCTGCCTGGGCCCAGTCTGGGCTTCTGCTGACCAACAGCAGCATGGTTTAAGCGCTCAGTACAGTGCTCTGCACACAGTAAGCGCTTAATCAATACGATTGAATTTTTAGACTGTGAGCCCACTGTTGGGTAGGGACTGTCTCTATATGTTGCCAATTTGTACTTCCCAAACGCTTCGTACGGTGCTCTGCACATAGTAAGCGCTCAATAAATACGATTGATGATGATGATTGAATGAATGGCCCAGTGGTTAGAGCCCGGGCCTGGACATCAGAATATATGGATATATGTTTGTACATATTTATTACTCTATTTATTTATTTCTTTATTTTACTTGTACATATCTATTCTATTTATTTTATTTTGTTAGTACGTTTGGTTTTGTTCTCTGTCTCCCCCTTTTCGACTGTGAGCCCACTGTTGGGTAGGGACTGTCTCTAGATGTTGCCAGTTTGTACTTCCCAAGCGCTTAGTACAGTGCTCTGCACATAGTAAGCGCTCAATAAATACGATTGATGATGATGATCGGAAGGACCTGGATTCTAATCCTGGCTCCGCCACTTGTCTGCTGTGTCTCTTCCTTTCTCTGGGCCTCAGTTCCCTCGTCCGTAAAACGGGGACGAAGACTGTGAGCCCCATCATCATCATCAATCGTATTTATTGAACGCTTACTATGTGCAGAGCACTGTACTAAGCGCTTGGGAAGTACAAATTGGCAACATATAGGGACAGTCCCTACCCAACAGTGGGCTCACGGTCTAACAGGGACTGTGAAACATGTGAAACAGGGACTGTGTCCAACCTGGTAAACTTGTATCGGAGAAGCAGCACGGCTCAGTGGAAAAGAGCCCGGGCTTTGGAGTCCAAGGTCATGGGTTCCAATCTCGGCTCCGCCAGTTGTCAGCTGGGTGACTTTGGGCAAGTCGCTTCACTTCTCCGGGCCTCAGTTCCCTCATCTGGAAAATGGGGATGAAGACCGTGAGCCCCCAGTGGGACAATCTGATCACCTTGTAACCTCCCCAGCGCTTAGAACAGTGCTTTGCACATAGTAAGCGCTTAATAAATGCCATTATTATTATTATTATTATCTACCCCAGCGCTTAGAATGGTGCCTGGCACATAGTAAGCGCTTAACAAATACCATTAAAAAAAATGGCTGCCTTGCTGGACACCAGGATTTGGGGGTGGCGGGAGGGAAGGGAAAGAGGAGGACAAGGAGGGAGGGAAGGAAGTCAATGCGGACCCACTCCCCATTGGCTGGATTGCAGTAGGCGAGCTATGGGTGGGATGGGTTTAATCCCGGAAGGCTTCCCGGCGGAGGGGAGGTTTGGAAGTAGTTTACAGAATAATAATGATAATAATAATGATGGCATTTCTTAAGCACTTACTATGTGCGAAGCACTGTTCTAAGTGCTGGGGGGGGATACAAGGTGATCAGGTTGTCCCAAGGTGGGGCTCACAGTCTTAATCTCCATTTTACAGATGAGGTAACCGAGGCTCAGAGAAGTTAAATGACTGGCCCAAGGTCACACGGCAGACATGTGAAGGAGCCGGGATTAGAACCCATGACCTCTGACTCCCTAGCGCGTGCTCTTTCCATTGAGCCATGCTGCTTCCCAAATAATGATAATGGCATTTGTTAAGCACTTACTATGTGCCAAGCACTGTTCTAAGCACTGGGGTAGATTCAAGGTGATCAGGTTGTCCCACGGGGGGCTCACAGTCTTCATCCCCATTTTACAGATGAGGGAACTGAGGCACAGAGAAGTGAAGTACATATTTTACTTGTACATATCTATTGTATTTATTTTATTTTGTTAGTATAGTTTCGTTCTCTGTCTCCCCTTTTAGACTGTGAGCCCACTGTTGGGTAGGGACTGTCTCTATATGTTGCCAACTTGTACTTCCCAAGCGCTTAGTCCAGTGCTCTGCACACAGTAAGCGCTCAATAAATACGATTGAATGAATGAATGAATGCCGGGGCGGCGCCCAAGGAGATTGGGTTGGACGCAGGCCTTGTCCCGCAGCGGGCTCTTACCATGTGTATTACTCTATTTTTTTATTTATTTATTTATCTTATATTACTCTTTATTTACTTATTTTATTTGTACATGTTTATTCTATTTATTTTATTTTGTTAATATGTTTTGTTTTGTTGTCTGTCTCCCCCTTCTAGACTGTGAACCCACGGTTGGGTAGGGACCGTCTCTATATGTTGCCGATTTGTACTTCCCAAGCGCTTAGTACAGTGCTCTGCACACAGTAAGCGCTCAATAAATGCGATTGATTGATTGATTGATTGATTGAGGTGACTTGCCCAGAGTCACGCAGCTGACAAGTGGCGGAGCCGGAATTAGAACCCATGACCTCGGACTCCCAAGCCTGTGCTCTTTCCACCAAGTCACGCTGCTCTCTACAGAAGGGAAGGAGACTGGGTTTAATTAATTGGCTAATTAATTCATCAGTCAATCAATGGTATTTATTGAGCACTTACTGTGTGCAGAGTACTGTACTAAGCACTTGAGAAGCAGCGTGACACAGTAGATAGAGAGCGGGCCTGGGACTCAGAAGGTCATCATCATCATCATCATCAATCGTATTTATTGAGCGCTTACTATGTGCAGAGCACTGTACTAAGCGCTTGGGAAGTACAAATTGGCAACATATAGAGACAGTCCCTACCCAACAGTGGGCTCACAGTCTAAAAGGGGGAGAGAGAGAACAAAACCAAACATACTAACAAAATAAAATAGATAGAATAGATATGTACAAATAAAATAAATAAATAAATAAATAAATAAATAAATAAATAAAGGTCACGGGTTCTAATTCCGGCTCTGCCACGTGTCTGTTGTGTGACCTTGGGCAAGTCTCCCCCTTTTCGACTGTGAGCCCACTGTTGGGTAGGGACTGTCTCTATATGTGGCCAACTTGGACTTCCCAAGCGCTTAGTACAGTGCTCTGCACACAGTAAGCGCTCAATAAATACGATTGCTGATGATGATGAAGTCACTTCACTTCACTGGACCTCAGTTCCCTCCTCTGGAAAATGGGGATTGAGACTGTGAGCCCCACGTGAGACGGGGACTGTGTCCAACCTGATTTGCTTGTATCCACCCCAGAGTCTAGTACAGTGCCTGGCACATAGTAAGTGCTTAACAAATGCCATTGTTATTAATTATTATTATTATTACAATGCAACTAAGTTGGTAGACACATTCCTTTGCCCGAGAGAGCTCAGAGTCTGGGAGTGGGGGGTGGGAGGAGGAACTAAGACTTCCTTTGTGTGTGGAGTGGGGGGGGTCTTGGGAAAGTGATTTGCAAGAGGGAAGGATGTGGATTTAATCCCGAGGGGGGCCTTGAGAAGGAATTTACAGGAGGGAAGGGGTGTGGGTTTAATCCCGGAAGGCTTCCCAAAGGACGAGGGGGTTGGGAAGCAATTCACAGGAGGGAAGGGGTGTGGATTTAATCCAAGAAGACTTCCCAAGGGGGGGGCTTTGGGGAAGCAGTTTACAGGAGGGAAAGGGTGTGGATAAATGGAATCTGCAGATAATCCACACTCGGAAAGTACTTGGATAAATGTAATCCGCAGATAATCCACACTGGCCATCTCTTCACCCTGCCTGTGCCCCGAGTTGCCCTCAGGCCACCTGGTCAGTTTGGGGTCCTCCCGTCCCCACCCCCATGCCCACCCTGGGGAGGAAGATTCATCTCTGTCTCCCCCTCATCATCTTCCTTATTTTATTTGTACATATTTATTTTATTATTTTATTTGTCCATATCTATTCTATTTATTTTATTTTGTTAGTATGTTTGGTTTTGTTCTCTGTCTCCCCCTTTTAGACTGTGAGCCCACTGTTGGGTAGGGACTGTCTCTATATGTTGCCAATTTGTACTTCCCACGCGCTTAGTACAGTGCTCTGCACATAGTAAGCGCTCAATAAATTCGATTGATGATGATGATGATCTTCCTGGTCTCATCAATCGATCAATCAATCAATCAGTCGTATTTATTGAGCGCTTACTGTGTGCAGAGCACTGTACTAAGCGCTTGGGAAGTCCAAGCAGCATGGTACAAGCAAGCACAAGCAGGAGAAGCAGCATGGCTCAGTGGAAAAGAGCCCGGGCTTTGGAGTCAGAGGTCATGGGTTCAAATCCCAGCTCCGCCGCTTGTCAGCTGGGTGACTTTGGGCAAGTCACTTCACATCTCTGGGCCTCAGTTCCCTCATCTGTGAAATGGGGATGAAGACTGTGAGCCCCACGTGGAGCAACCTCATGACCTTGTATCCCCCCAGCACTTAGAACAGTGCTTTGCGCATAGTAGGCGCTTAATAAATGCCATTATTATTATTATTATTATTATTGTTACAAGTCGGCAACACACAGAGACAGTCCCTACCCAACAGTGGGCTCACAGTCTAGAAGGGGGAGATAGAGAACAAAACCAAACATACTAACAAAATAAAATAGAATAGATATGTACAAGTAAAATGAATGCATAAATAAATTGAGTAATAAATATGTACAAACATATATCTCTCATCCTCTACTGGTCTGCCTGTCTCTCCCCCTTCCCCTCATCCCCCTCTCCATCCCCCCATCTTACCTCCTTCCCTTCCCCACAGCACCTGTATATATGTATATATGTTTGTACAGATTTATTACTCTATTTTACTTGTACATATCTATTCTATTTATTTCATTTTGTTAGTATGTTTGGTTTTGTTCTCTGTCTCCCCCTTTTAGACTGCGAGCCCACCGTTGGGTAGGGACTGTCTCTATAGGTTGCCAACTTGTACTTCCCAAGCGCTTAGTACAGTGCTCTGCACGCAGTAAGCGCTCAATAAATACGATTGATGATGATGATGTCTCTCCGCCTCTGAGTCTCTGCTCCCTAGGTGTCACTGATTTTGTCTCTGTGTTTATCTCTGTCCGGGACTCTATGTCTCTGAGTGTCTCTGCCTCTAGTGTGTGTGTGTGTTTGTGTGTGTGGCCTTTGTCTCTAGCAATGTCTCTCAGGGTCTCTGGTGTTGTCTCTCTGAGTGTCTCTGACGGGGGCCCTGACTGTCTCTGCCTCTGGTCTCTTGTCTCTGCGTCTCTTATTGTCTCTGCCTCTCTCTGAATGTCTCTGTCTCCCGAGGTGCCACTGGCTTCGTGGTTCAGTGGAAAGAGCACAGGCTTGGGAGTCAGAGGTCGTGGGTTCTAATCCCGGCTCCGCCAATTGTCAGCTGTGTGACTTTGGGCAAGTCACTTAATTTCTCTGTGCTTCAGTTACCTCAC
Source organism: Tachyglossus aculeatus (assembly GCF_015852505.1). Taxonomy (NCBI): domain Eukaryota; kingdom Metazoa; phylum Chordata; class Mammalia; order Monotremata; family Tachyglossidae; genus Tachyglossus; species Tachyglossus aculeatus. The sequence goes on along the minus strand of NC_052066.1, from coordinate 1,900,105 downwards.
CTATAAAATCAATCAATCAATCGTATTTATTGAGTGCTTACTGCGTGCAGAGCACTGTACTAAGCGCTTGGGAAGTACAAGTTGGCAACATATAGAGAAGCATATACTTCTATACACATAGAGAAGCAGCGTGGCTCAGTGGAAAGAGCCCGGGCTTCGGAGTCAGAGGTCAGGGGTTCGAATCCCGGCTCCGCCACTTGTCCGCTGCGTGACTTTGGGCAAGTCACTTCACTTCTCTGGGCCTCAGTTCCCTTATCTGTAAAATGGGGATGAAGACTGTGAGCCCATGTGGGACAACCTGATCATCTTGTATTCCCCCCCAGCGCTTAGAACAGTGCTGTGCACATAGTAAGCGCTTAATAAATGCCATTATTATTATTATTATATAGAGACAGTCCCTACCCAAAAGTGGGCTCACAGTCTAAAAGGCTCACAGTCTAAAAATGGGGATGAAGACTGTGAGCCCCCTGTGGGACAACCTGATCACCTCCCAGCGCTTAGAACAGTGCTTTGCACATAGTAAGCGCTTAACAAATGCCATCATTATTATTACTGTAACCTACCCAGCACTTAGAACAGTGCACATAGTAAGCACTTAATAAATGCCATTATTATTATTATTATTTTCAGCTGTATGACTTTGGGCAAGTCACTTAACTTCTCTGTGCCTGTTACCTCATCTGTAAAATGGGGATCAAGTTGTCTCATCATCATCATCAATCGTATTTATTGAGCACTTACTGTGTGCAGAGCACTGTACTAAGCGCTTGGGAAGTACAAGTTGGCAACATATAGAGACAGTCCCTACCCAATAGTGGGCTCACAGTCTTCAACCCCATTTTACAGATGAGGTAACTGAGGCCCAGAGAAGTGAAGGGACTTGCCCAAAGTCACACAGCTGACAAGTGGCGGGGCCGGGATTCGAACCCATGACCTCTGACTCCAAAGCCCGGGCTCTTTCCACTGAATTAAATCAGGAAGGGGGAGGATGCAGGGGAGGGGGCCGGGGGAGGGAAAGAGAGAGGATGGAGAGAGGAGGAGAGAGACAGAATGGGGAGGGGGAGCAGAGGGAGGAAGAAAGAGGAGGAAAGTATCCTCGTTGTGGGCAGAGAATAATAATAATAATCACTATAATATAATATAATAATATATAATATATTATATACACTACATTATATATTATATATTATAGTATATATAATATATTATATATATTATATAATAATATAATAATAATAATTATTATGGTATTTGTTGAGCACTTACTACTACTACTTTACTATTCTATTTATTTTGTTAATGATGTGCATATTTTATTCTGATGACACCTGTCCACATGTTTTGTTTTGTTGTCTGTCTCCCCCTCCCAGACTGTGAGCCTGCTGTTGAGTAGGGACCATCCCTATATGTTGCCAACTTGTACTTCCCAAGCGCTTAGTACAGTGCTCTGCACACAGTAAGCGCTCAATAAGTATGAATGAATGAATGAATGAGCCACGCTGCTTCTCTATGGGCAGGGAAGGTACAATACAGCAATAAAGAGAGACGATTGAATGAATTTAGTAAGCGCATTGAATGAATTTAGTAAGTACATCAATCAATACATATCAATCGTATTTATTGAGCGTTTACTGTGTGCAGAGCACTGTACTAAGCGCTTCAACAATCATCATCAATCGTCTTTATTGAGCGCTTACTGTGTGCAGAGCACTGTACTAAGCGATTGGGAAGTCCAAGTTGGCAACATCTAGAGACAGTCCCTACCCAACAGCGGGCTCACAGTCTAAAAGGGGGAGACAGAGAACAAAACCAAACATACTAACAAAATCAAATAGAATAGATATGTACAAGTAAAATAAATGAATAGAGTAACAAATATGTACAAACATATATACATATATACAGGTATACATATCATCATCATCAATCGTATTTATTGAGCGCTTACTATGTGCAGAGCACTGTACTAAGCGCTTGGGAAGTACAAATTGGCAACATATAGAGACAGTCCCTACCCAACAGTGGGCTCACAGTCTAGCGCTTGGGAAGTACAAGTTGGCATCCATCCCATTGATTGATGGATTGATTGGGAGGGGGCCTGGTGGGGTGGGCCCCGGGGTCCCATCTGGAAAGAGCACGGGCTATGGAGTCAGAGGTCATGGGTTCGAATCCCCGATCCATCACTTGTCAGCTGACTCTGGGCAAGTCACTTCACTTCTCTGGACCTCAGTTACTTCATCTGTAGAATTGGGGACTAAGACTGTGAGCCCCGCGTGGGACAACCTGATCACCTTGTATCTACCCCAGCGCTTAGAACGGTGCTTTGCACATAGTAAGCGCTTAACAAATACCCTTATTATTATTTTAGACCGTCTCTATATGCTACCAACTTGTACTTCCCAAGCGCTTAGTACAGTGCTCTGCACACAGTAAGCGCTCAATAAAGACGATTGATTGATTGATTGATTGATTATCTGACCCCCTTCCCCCTCCCTCCTTACAGAGCGGCAGCCCCCGGGACCCTCCGTTGCCGGCCATCGGGGCGACGGGCCTGGTGACCCTGGCCTTCGTGTGCCTGGGCCGGGTCAACGTCCTGGCCCCCATCGTCACCGTCACCTACATGCTGACCTACGCGGCCGTCAACCTCTCCTTCTTCTCCACCGGCCTGGCCCAGCCACGTGGCCCACCGCTCCGGGGAGGCCACCGGACCTCAGGGGCCCCCCGTGCCTCGATGCCCCTGCTGCCGCAGTCCGCGCCGGACAGGAGGCCCGGTTACGGGACCGCCGGCCCCCATCCCGGACCACTGCTGGCCTTGGCCCGCGGCCTGGACCAGTTGGTTGGGGTGGGACGGGGCTGGCAGGGGGCCAGACGGACCCTGAGGGACAGCTTCCAGCTGGACCCCAGACCACCTGGCCCCAGCGGGGGACAGGGTCGGGGGCTGCCCCAACAAGAGGGGACCGAGGGACCGTGGGACCCAGTGCTGCAAAGAACAGGTGAGGCTTCGGGTGAAGGCCAAGGGAAGAGAGAGCAGGGAGTGTAGAGGGAGAGTGTGAGCTGGGGGGCAGTAGGAGGAGAGAGTAGGGAAGTTAGTGGGAGGAGAGAGCCGGGAGGTTAGAGGGAGAATGATCTGGGCTGTAATAATAATAATAATAATAATCTCCTCACCGTACCTCGTTCTCGCCTGTCCCGCCATCGACCCCCGGCCCACGTCCTCCCCCGGGCCTGGAATGCCCCCAATCCCTCTGCCCCTCCGCCAAGCTCGCTCTCTTCCTCCATTCAAGGCCCTGCTGAGAGCTCACCTCCTCCAGGAGGCCTTCCCAGACTGAGCCCCTTCCTTCCCCTCCCCCTCGTCCCCCTCTCCATCCCCCCATCTTACCTCCTTCCCATCCCCACAGCACCTGTATATATGCATATATGGTTGTACATATTTACTACTCTATTTATTTTACTTGTACAGATCTATCCTATTTATTTTATTTTGTTGGTATGTTTGGTTTTGTTCTCTGTCTCCCCCTTTTAGACTGTGAGCCCACCGTTGGGTAGGGACTGTCTCTATGTGTTGCCAATTTGTACTTCCCAAGCGCTTAGTACAGTGCTCTGCACATAGTAAGCGCTCAGTAAATACGATTGATGATGATGATGATAATAATAATGATAATGGCATGTTAAGCGCTTACTATGTGCAGAGCACTGTCCTAAGCGCTGGGGGGGGGGGCACATAGTAAGTATGTTAGTATGTTTGTTTTTGTTCTCTGTCTCCCCCTTCTAGACTGTGCCGGGAGGTCAGAGGGAGAATGACCTGGGCTGCAATAATAATAATAATAATAATGGCATGTTAAGCGCTTACTATGTGCAGAGCACTGTCCTAAGCGCTGGGGGGGGGGCACATAGTAAGTATGTTAGTATGTTTGGTTTTGTTCTCTGTCTCCCCCTTCTAGACTGTGAGCCCACTGTTGGGTAGATGTTGCCAACTTGGACTTCCCAAGCGCTCAGTCCAGTGCTCTGCACATAGTAAGCGCTCAATAAATATGATTGATGATGATGAATACAAGGTGATCAAGTTGTCCACATGGGGCTCACGGTCTTAATCCCCATTTTCATCATCATCATCAATCGTATTTATTGAGCGCTTACTGTGTGCAGAGCACTGGAGTAAGCGCTTGGGAAGTCCAAGTTGGCAACGTATAGAGACGGTCCCTACCCAACAGTGGGCTCGCAGTCTGAAAGGGGGAGACAGAGAACAAAACCAAACATACTAACAAAATAAAATAAATAGAATAGATATGTATAAGTAAAATAAATAGAGTAATAAATATGTACAAACATATACGTATATACAGGTGCTGTGGGGAAGGGAAGGAGGTAAGATGGGGGGGATGGAGAGGGGGACGAGGGAGAGAGGAAAGAGGGGGCTCAGTGTGGGAAGGCCTCCTGGAGGAGGTGAGCTCTCAGGAGGGCCTTGAAGGGAGGAAGAGAGCTAGCTTGGCGGATGGGCAGAGGGAGGCCATTCCAGGCCCAGGGGAGGACGTGGGCCGGGGGTCGATGGCGGGACGGGCGAGAACGAGGTACGGTGAGGAGAACGAGGTACGGTTACCTCATTTTCCAGATGAGGTAACTGAGGCTCAGAGAAGTGAAGTGACTTGCCCAAGGTCACGCAGCAGACACGTGGCGGAGCTGGGATTCGAACCCATGACCTGTGACTCCAAAGCCCGAGCTCTTTCCACTGAGCCATGCTGCTTCTCTGTAGTAGGAAGCCCCCTTTTTCCTCTCCTCCTCCCCACCCTCCCTCCTTCCCCTCCCCACAGCCCCTGTATATATGTTTGTACCGATTGATTACTCTATTTATTTTACTTGTCCATATTTACTATTCTATTTATTTTGTTAATGATTCATTCATTCATTCATTCAATCGTATTTATTGAGCGCTTACTGTGTGCAGAGCACTGTATTAAGCGCTTGGGAAGTACAAGTCGGCAACATATAGAGACGGTCTATATGTGCATATAGATGTGCATCTAGCTTTATTTCTATTTATTCTGATGACTGGACACCCATCCACGTGTTTTGTTTTGCTGTCTGTCTTCCCCCTCTAGACTGTGAGCCCGTTGTTGGGTAGGGGCCATCTCTCTATGTTGCCGACTTGTACTTCCCAAGCGCTTAGCACAGTGCTCTGCATACAGTAAGCGCTCAATAAATACGATTGAATGAATGAATAGAGAGCAGGGAGGTTAGAGGGAGGGTGTGGGCTGGGGGGCAGTAGGAGAAAAGGGCAGGGGGTGTACAAGAAGCAGCGTGGCTCAGTGGAAGGAGCCCGGGCTTTGGAGTCAGAGGTCATGGGTTCAAATCCCGGCTCTGCCAACTGTCAGCTGGGTGACTTCGGGCAAGTCACTTAACTTCTCTGTGCCTCAGTTACCTCATCTGTAAAATGGGGATTAAAATTGTGAGCCCCGCATGGGACAACCTGATCACCTTGTAACCTCCCCAGCGCTTAGAACAGTGCTTTGCACATAGTAAGTGCTTAACAAATGCCATCATTATTATTATTATTAATCCCAACTCTGCCCCTTGTCTGCTTTGTGACCTTGGACAAGTCACTTCACTTCTATGGGCCCCAGTTCCCTCAACTGTAAAATGGGAAATGCGACTGTGAGCCCCCAGGAGGGACAGGGACTGTTGGAGAAGCTGCTGTGGCTCAGTGGAAAGGGCCTGGGCTTTGGAGTCAGAGGTCATGGGTTCAAATCCCGGCTCTGCCAACTGTCAGGTGGGTGACTTTGGGCAAGTCACTTCACTTCTCTGTGCCTCAGTTAACTCATCTGTAAAATGGGGATTAAAACTGTGAGCCCCCCATGGGACAACCTGATCACCTTGTAACCTCCCCAGCGCTTAGAACAGTGCTTTGCACATAGTAAGCGCTTAACAAATACCATCATTATTATTATTATTAATCCCAACTCTGCCCCTTGTCTGCTTTGTGACCTTGGACAAGTCACTTCACTTCTCTGGGCCCCAGTTTCCTCAACTGTAAAATGGGAAATACGACTGTGAGCCCCCAGGTGGGACAGGGACTGTTGGAGAAGCTGCTGTGGCTCAGTGGAAAGGGCCTGGGCTTTGGAGTCAGAGGTCATGGGTTCAAATCCCGGCTCTGCCAACTGTCAGCTGGGTGACTTCGGGCAAGTCACTTCACTTCTCTGTGCCTCAGTTACCTCATCTGTAAAATGGGGGTTAAAATTGTGAGCCCCACATGGGACAACCTGATCATCATCATCAATCGTATTTATTGAGCGCTTACTGTGTGCAGAGCACTGTACTAAGAGCTTGGGAAGTACAATTTGGCAACATATCACCTTGTAACCTCCCCAGCGCTTAGAACAGTGCCTTGCACATAGTAAGCGCTTAACAAATACCATCATTATTATTATTATTATTAATCCCAACTCTGCATCTCGTCTGCTTTGTGACCTTGGACAAGTCACTTCCCTTCTCTGGGCCCCAGTTCCCTCAACTGTAAAATGGGAAATACGACTGTGAGCCCCCAGGAGGGACAGGGACTGTATCCAATCCAATTTTTAGACTGTGAGCCCACTGTTGGGTAGGGACTGTCTCTATATGTTGCCTATTTGTACTTCCCAAGCGCTTAGTACAGTGCTCCGCACACAGTAAGCGCTCAATAAATACGATTGATGATAATTACCTTGTCTCTACCCAGCGCTTACAACAGTGTCTGACGCGTATTAACAAATACTATTAAAAAAAAAGAGTGTGAGCTGGGGGGAAGTGGGAGGAGAGAGCAGGGAGTTTCGATGGGGAGAGCGGGTCACCCCACGGATAATCGGGAACAGACCCTATTCCTGGGGGACAACAAGGTGAGAACGCAAGCGGGGAAGGACGAGACAATCGGAATTCTGCTTTCTCCCGCAGATTCGCCCCCCACTCCCGGTGCCCAGGACCCCCGGACTCCGCCACCTTCACCCTTCTCGCACCTATGCAACCCCTGGGTGTCCCTGGTTGGGGTGAGTCCCTGGGTCAGAGGTCAAAGCCCACCCCCACCATCCCCTCCTGGGGTCCCAGGGACTGGGAGAGGAGAAGGCCCCCGCTTTTTGTGTGCGATCTTAGAGGACTGGGCGGGAACGATTGGCTTTGGTTTTGGATTATCCGTGATTTCCATTATCCGTGGCTCCCCGTCATCCGCCCTGTGGCCGGGATCCCAGCTAGTGGACTACGGGAGGTCCCTGGGGGGGTCTCGGGGGTCCTGAGAGCCGTCCGTGGTCCGCAGGCCTTCGGCTTCCTGGTGGTGGTGTTCCTGATCCAGTGGGTCTACACCTTGGTCAATCTGGCCATTGCCGGCTCGCTGTACCTCTACATCCGTCGGGTCAATCCTGGAAGCCACCCTGGTACGTGGGGGGACGGGAGGACCCTCCCCCAGCCCGGAGACCCCCGCCCTCTCCTACAGAAAATGGGCCCATTCCGGGAGCCAGCACAAGGGGTGTGGGGGGGGGAACCAAAATAGTAATTATAATGTAATAATGGCATTTGTTAAGCGCTTACTATGTGCAAAGCACTGTTCTAAGCGCTGCGGGGGATACAAGGTGATCAGGCTGTCCCATGTGGGGCTCACAATCTTAATCCCCATTTTACAGATGACGGGACTGAGGCTCAGAGAAGTTAAGTGACTTGCCCAAGGTCACACAGCAGACATGTGGCAGAGCCGGGGTTCGAACCCATGACCTCTGACTCCCAAGCCCGGGCCCTTTCCACTGAGCCACGCTGCTTCTCTAATTATAATAATTATAATTATTATATGCCTACCAACTCTATTGTATTCTTCATTCATTCAATCGTATTTGTTAATTGTAATTAATTATAATAATATAAGGGACTTGGGTTCTAATCCCAGCTCTGTCACATATCTCCTGTGTGACCTTAGGTAAGTCACTTCACTTCTCTGGGCCTCAGTTATGGCATGGGGATTAAAACTGTGCGCCCCATGTGGGACACGGACTGTGTCCACCCTGATTAGCTTCTATCGAACCCAGGACTTAGTACAGTGCCTGCAGCATAGTGAGCGCTTAACAAATACCACATAATCGGTCCCACCGCTTTTCTGCCGTGTGACCTTGGACAAGTCACTTGCCTTCTCCGTGCCTCAGTTACCTCATCTGTAAAATGAGGATTGAGACAGTGAGCCCCACGTGGGACGAGGGACTGTGCCCAACCCGCTTTGCTTGTGTCCACCTCAGCGCTCAGTACAGTGCCGGGCACATAGTAAGCGCTTACAAATATCATTAGAGAGAAGCAGCGTGGCTTAGTGGAAAGAGCCTGGGCTTTGGAGTCAGAGGTCATGGGTCATGGGTTCGAATCCCGACTCTGCCACATGTCTGCTTTGTGACCTTGGGCAAGTCACTCAACTTCTCTGTGCCTATTACCTCATCTGTAAAATGGGGATTAAGACTGTAAGCCCCAAGTGGGACAACGTGATCACCTTGTATCCCCTCGCGCTTAGAACAGTGCTTTGCACATAGTAAGTGCTTAACAAATACCACCATTATTACGAGAAGCGGCGTGGCTCAGTGGAAAGAGCCCGGGCTTTGGAGGCAGAGGTCATGGGTTCGAATCCCGACTCCGCCACATGTCTGCTGCGTGATCTTGGGCAAGTCACAACTTCTCTGGGCCTCAGTTACCTCATCTGTAAAATGGGGATTAAGACTGTGAGCCCCACGTGGGACAACCTTATCACCCTGTATCCTCCTCAGCGCTTAGAACAGTGCTCTGCACATAGTAAGTGCTTAACAAATGCCAATTATTATTATTATATGATTATTATTAGTATTATTAGACTGTAAGCTCGTTCCGGGCAGGAAGCATGCCTACCAACTCTATTGTATTCTTCATTCATTCAATTGTATTTGTCAAGCGCTTACTGAGTGCAGGGCACTGTACTAAGTGCTTGTTAATGTGCAATACAATTCCCTGCCCGCAACGAGATCACAGTCTTCTCCCCCAAGCTTTTAGTATGGTGTTCTGTACTCAGTAAGTGCTCAATAAATATCACTGATTGATCAGAGCTTAGAACAGTGCTTTGCACTTAGTAAGCGCTTAATAAATGCCATTATTATTATTTGTGGTGGTATTTGTTCGGTGCTTACTATGTGCCCAGCGCTGCGCTGAGCGCTGGGGCAGAGACATGTCAATCAGAGCAGGCCAGTCCCTTGTCCTGGGTGTCTTGATGTCTCTCCCTCTCTCGTCTCTCCCCTTCCATCTCCGTCTCTTCCCTGCCCAGGACCAACGGGAAACTGCCGCTTCTTCCGAAGGGTTAAGTCAGTTTGTGTGCCGGCCTTCAGGTGCGTCTATTAAGTACTCCCCCCCTTCATCCTCCTCTTCCCCCCATCCTTCTTCCCCCACCTCCTCCTCTCTCCCTCCTGGGGGAGGTCTCAAGGGCTGGGGGGCTTTGGAGGGCTTTGAGGGGCCGAGGGGCCTGGGGTTGGGGGCTCAGGAAGGCTCTGAAAGGCTAGGGGGTCTGGGGAAGTCTTGGGGGGTCTGGGGGTCCAGGATATTGGAGGGGTCTTGGGGGGCTCCGGAGCGGTTGGGGTGTCTGAGGGGGCTTGAGGGTGTCTTAAGGCCTAGGGGGCCTGGGGAGGCTCTGAAGGGCCAGGGTGTCTGTGGGGTCTTGGGGGGCTCTGAGGGTCTGGGGAGTCTTGGGGGGCACTCTGAGGGGTCTTGGGGGGTCTGAGAGGCCGGGGCGTCTAGGGGTCTTGGGGTGCTCTGAGGGGCAGGGTTGGCTGGAGGGGTCCTGGGAGGACTCTGAGGGGCTGGAGGGGCTGGTTTGGGGGGCTCCGAGGGGCCAGAATATCTTAGGGGTCCTTGGGGTGGCCCTGAGGGGCCGTAATCAATCAATCAATCAATCGTATTTATTGAGCGCTTACCGTGTGCAGAGCACTGTACTAAGCGCTTGGGAAGTACAATCATCGTCGTCATCATCAATCGTATTTATTGAGTGCTTACTATGTGCAGAGCACTGTATTAAGCGCTTGGGAAGTACAAATTGGCAACATATAGAGACAGTCCCTACCCAACAGTGGGCTCACAGTCTAAAAGGGGGAGACAGAGAACAAAACCAAACATGCTAACAAAATAAAATAAATAGAATAGATATGTACAAGTAAAATAAATAAATAGAGTAAAAAAAAATATGTACAAACATATATACATATATATACATCTGTACATATATATATGATATATACATATATCAATCAATCAATCAATCGTATTTATTGAGCGCTTACCGTGTGCAGAGCACTGCACTGAGCGCTTGGGAAGTCCAAGTCGGCAACATCTAGAGACGGTCCCTACCCAACAGCGGGCTCACAGTCTAGAGGGGGGAGACAGACGACAAAACCAAACATATCATCATCAATCGTATTTATTGAGCGCTTACTATGCGCAGAGCACTGTACTAAGCGCTCGGGAAGTACAAATTGGCAACATATAGAGACAGTCCCTACCCAACAGTGGGCTCACAGTCGAAAACATACGTCTGTGGCAGGGGTCTTGGGGCAGAGCTCTGAGGGACCGGGGTGTCCGGGAAGTCTTGTAGGCCTGTTGGGGGTCTTGGGGAAGCTTGGATGGGATCTTGGAGGGGAACTGAGGCTGGGGAGGGCGTCTTGGGGAAGGTTGGATGGGATCTATCCAAGCTAAGCTCTCTTCCTCCCTTCAAGGCCCTGCTGAGAGCTCACCTCCTCCAGGAGGCCTTCCCAGACTGAGCCCCTTCCTTCCCCTCCCCCTCGTCCCCCCTCCATCCCCCCATCTTACCTCCTTCCCTTCCCCATAGCACCTGTATATATGTATATATGGTTGTCCATATTTATTACTCTATTTATTTATTTATTTTACTTGTACATTTCTATCCTATTTTATTTTGTTGGTATGTTTGGTTCTGTTCTCCGTCTCCCCCTTTTAGACTGTGAGCCCGCTGTTGGGTAGGGACCGTCTCTACGTGTTGCCAATTTGTACTTCCCAAGCGCTTAGTCCAGTGCTCTGCACATAGTAAGCGCTCCGTAAATACGATTGATTGATTGATTGATTGATCTTGGAGGGGATCTGAGGGCTGGGGGGTCTCACAGGGGGTGTTTGGAGGTTGATGGGAAGGGCCCCCCCCCAACCAGGGGCGAGGTTTCCCTAAAGTTTCCCACTGAATTATCAGGCCGGGGCGGGGGCTTCCTGCCCCTCCGCCCCTCCCTGGCGGCTTCCTGGTGCCGGAGGGTCCGCCCGGCCGGACCAAGCAACGGAGCGGGACAGGAACAATGTTTTCCGGACTGACCGGGAAGGCCCCGGGGCCTGGGCCGGGAGGCGGGAGACGGGAGCTGCCAAGGAGACCCTTGGCTCATGCCCATTTCCAGCAGAGAGCCGGGCCACTGCACCCCTGGGGACGTTGGGCCTAGTCCCTCGCTGGACTGCCACTGTAGAAACGCCCAGTCCCCTCCAATAATATTAATAATACCTGGGATATTTTCCAGTAATCATCAATCGTATTTATTGAGCGCTTACTGGGTGCACAGCACTGTACTAAGCGCTTTAAGACCTGTGATGTTTGTTAAGCACTTCCTTTGCGCCAGGCGCTAGGGTGGATACAACCAGATCCGGTCGGACGCAGTCCCCGGCCCACGTGGGGCTCACAGACTCAATCCCCATTCTACAGACGAGGAAACCGAGGCCCGGAGAAGCGAAAGTGACTTGCCCGAGACCACGCAGGAGCCAAGTGGAGGCGTTGGGATTAGAACCCATGACCTTCTGATTCCCAGGCCCGTGCTCTGTCCACCAACCCGGGCTGCTTCTCCGCTGCAGAAATCAATCAATCGTATTTATTGAGCGCTTATTATGTGAAGAGCACTGTACTAAGCGCTTTAATACCGTTAAGCACTTACTTTGTGCCAGGCGCTGGGGTGGATACAACCAGATCGGGTCGGACGCAGTCCCCGGCCCACGTGGGGCTCGCAGACTCAATCCCCGTTTTACAGACGAGGAAACCGAGGCCCGGAGAAGCGAAAGTGACTTGCCCGAGACCACGCAGGAGCCAAGTGGAGGCGTTGGGATTAGAACCCATGACCTTCTGATTCCCAGGCCCGGGCTCTGTCCACCACCCCGGGCTGCTTCTCCGCTGTAGAAATCAATCAATCAATCAATCAATCGTATTTATTGAGCGCTTACTATGTGCGGAGCACTGTACTAAGCGCTTTAATACTGTTAAGCACTTACTTTGTGCCAGGCGCTGGGGTGGATACAACCAGATCGGGTTGGACGCAGTCCCTGGCCCACGTGGGGCTCACAGACTCAATCCCCACTGTACAGACGAGGAAACCGAGGCCCGGAGAAGCGAAAGTGACTTGCCCGAGACCACGCAGGAGCCAAGTGGAGGCGTTGGGATTAGAACCCATGACCTTCCGATTCCCAGGCCCGTGCTCTGTCCACCACCCCGGGCTGCTTCTCCGCTGCAGAAATCAATCAATCGTATTTATTGAGCGCTTATTATGTGAAGAGCACTGTACTAAGCGCTTTAATACCGTTAAGCACTTACTTTGTGCCAGGCGCTGGGGTGGATACAACCAGATCGGGTCGGACGCAGTCCCCGGCCCACGTGGGGCTCGCAGACTCAATCCCCGTTTTACAGACGAGGAAACCGAGGCCCGGAGAAGCGAAAGTGACTTGCCCGAGACCACGCAGGAGCCAAGTGGAGGCGTTGGGATTAGAACCCATGACCTTCTGATTCCCAGGCCCGGGCTCTGTCCACCACCCCGGGCTGCTTCTCCGCTGTAGAAATCAATCAATCAATCAATCAATCGTATTTATTGAGCGCTTACTATGTGCGGAGCACTGTACTAAGCGCTTTAATACTGTTAAGCACTTACTTTGTGCCAGGCGCTGGGGTGGATACAACCAGATCGGGTTGGACGCAGTCCCTGGCCCACGTGGGGCTCACAGACTCAATCCCCACTGTACAGACGAGGAAACCGAGGCCCGGAGAAGCGAAAGTGACTTGCCCGAGACCACGCAGGAGCCAAGTGGAGGCGTTGGGATTAGAACCCATGACCTTCCGATTCCCAGGCCCGGGCTCTGTCCACCACCCCGGGCTGCTTCTCCGCTGTAGAAATCAATCAATCAATCAATCGTATTTATTGAGCGCTTACTGTGTGCAGAGCACTGTACTAAGCGCTTTAATACCGTTAAGCACTTACTTTGTGCCGTACGCTGGGGTGGATACAACCAGATCGGGTCGGACGCAGTCCCCAGCCCACGTGGGGCTCACAGACTCAATCCCCATTTTACAGACGAGGAAACCGAGGCCCGGAGAAGCGAAAGTGACTTGCCCGAGACCACGCAGGAGCCAAGTGGAGGCGTTGGGATTAGAACCCATGACCTTCCGATTCCCAGGCCCGGGCTCTGTCCACCACCCCGGGCTGCTTCTCCGCTGTAGAAATCAATCAATCAATCAATCAATCGTATTTATTGAGCGCTTACTATGTGCAGAGCACTGTACTAAGCGCTCTAATACCGTTAAGCACTTACTTTGTGCCAGGCACTGGGGTGGATACAACCAAATCGGGTCAGACGCAGTCCCCGGACCACGTGGGGCTCACAGACTCAATCCCCATTTTACAGACGAGGAAACCGAGGGCCGGAGAAGCGAAAGTGACTTGCCCGAGACCACGTAGGAGCCAATTGGAGGTGTTGGGATTAGAACCCATGACCTACTGATTCCCAGGCCCGTGCTCTGCCCACCACCCCGGGCTGCTTCTCCGCTGTAGATATCAATCAATCAATCAATCGTATTTATTGAGCGCTTACTATCATCATCATCATCAATCGTATTTATTGAGCGCTTACTATGTGCAGAGCACTGTACTAAGCGCTTGGGAAGTACAAATTGGCAACATATAGAGACAGTCCCTACCCAACAGTGGGCTCATGACCTCCTCTATGGTAGCTTCCCATGCCCACCACTGTAGAAACACCCCCCGGCCTCCTCTGTAGAAGCTGCCCATGCCCACCATTGTAGAAATAATAATAATGATAATAATGATGGTATTTGTTAAGCGCTTACTATGTGCAAAGCACTGTTCTAAGTGCTGGGGAGGGTACAGGGTGATCAGGTTGTCCCACGGGGGGCTCATGGTTTTAACCCCTATTTTATAAATGAGGTAACTGAGGCACAGAGAAGTGAAGTGGTTTGCCCAAAGTCACACATCTGACAGTCGGCGGAGCCGGGATTTGAACCCACGACCTGAACCCATGACCTGACTCCAAAGCCTGTGCTCTTTCCACTAGCTAGAAGTGATGCATAAATTATAGGAAGAAAGTAAAAGGGACAGAGTAGAGGAAGAAAATATTGCCTTTTCATCCCAGGCATAGGGTAGTCCGTATGCCTCGATATAGATATGGTCCTTAACTCAGCGCTTAGAACAGTGTTGTGCACGTAGTAAGCGCTTAAGAAATGCCATCATCTTTAATTAATTAACTCCCTCTGGCCTGTAAGCCCGTTGTGGGCAGGGAATGTGTCTGTTCATTGTTATATTGTCCTCTCCCAAACACTTAGCACAGTGCTCTGCACACAGTAAGGGCTCAATCAGGAAACTGCATGGTCTATCGGATAGAGCAGGGGCCTGGGCCTGGGTTCTAATCCTGGCGCTGCCACTTGCCTGCTGTGTGACTTTGGGCAAGTCACTTCGCTTCTCTGGGCCTCAGGTCTCTCGTCTGGAAAATGGGGACGAAGACTGTGAGCCCCATGTGAGACAGTAGCTGTGTCCAACCTGATTCCCTTGTATGTACCTCAGCGCTTAGAACAGTGCTTGACACATAGTAAGCGCTTCACAAACGCCATCCTTATTATTAACAATGATTGAATGAATGAATGAACCTTCCGGGTTAGAAACAGGGCCACTGTGGATTTTACGCACACCCGCCCGTGGAGAAGTAGTAGAGAAGCAGCGTGGCTCAGTGGAAAGAGCCCGGGATTTGGAGTCAGAGGTCATGGGTTCGAATCCCGACTCCGCCACACGTCTGCTGTGTGATCTTGGGCAAGGCACTTAACTTCTCTGGGCCTCAGTTCCCTCGTCTGTAAAATGGGGATTAACATCAACATCAAGCGTATTTATTGAGCGCTTACTATGTGCAGAGCACTGTACTAAGCGCTTGGGAAGTACAAATTGGCAACATATAGAGACAGTCCCTACCCGACAGTGGGCTCACAGTCTAAAAGGGGGAGAAAGAGAACAAAACCAAACATACTAACAAAATAAAATAAATATAATAGATATGTACAAGTAGAATAAATAAATACATAGAGTAATAAATATGTACAAACATATATACATATATGCAGGTGCTGTGGGGAAGGGAAGGAGGTAAGATGGGGGGATGGAGAGGGGGACGAGGGGGAGGGATTAAGACTGGGAGCCCCACGTGGGACAACCTGATCACCCTCCCCAGCACTTAGAATAGTGCTTGGCACGTAGTAAGCGCTTAATAAATGCCAATTATATATAAGTGGACCTCGCCCGCTCCCAGCCGGGCACCCCGTGATTGGGTATCAATCACTCAATCAATCAATCGTATTTATTGAGCGCTTACTATGTGCAGAGCACTGGACTAAGCGCTTGGGAAGTACAAATTGGCAACACATAGAGACGGTCCCTACCCAACAGTGGGCTCACAGTCTAAAAGGGGGGGACAGAGAACAGAACCAAACATACCAGCAAAATAAAATAAATGGGATAGAAATGTACAAGTAAAATAAATAAATAAATAAATAAATAGAGTAATAAATATGTACAACCATATATACATATATACATATATACATATGTAAAATGGGGATTAAGACTGTGAGCCCCCTGAGGGACATCCTGATCACCCTGTAAGCTCCCCAGCACTTAGAACAGTGCTTTGCACATAGTAAGCGCTTAATAAATGCCATTATTATTATTTATTATTACATATATAGATATACATATATATATGTATATACATATATATGTATGTATATATATGTATATACATATATATGTATATCTATCTATATATCTATATAGATAGATATATATACATATATATATCTATATATCTATATATAGATAGATAGATATATAGATATATAGATATATATACATATATATGTCTATATATCCATATATCTATATATCTATCTATCTATATAGATATATACATATATATGTCTATATATCTATATATCTATATAGATAGATATATATAGATATATAGATATATAGACATATATATGTATATATATATCTATATATATAGATAGATATAGATACATATATATCTCTATATATCTATATATAGATATATATATAGATAGATATATATCTATATATATAGATATATATAGATATATATATAGATATATAGATATATATACATATATATATACACACATATATATGTATATACATATATACATATATACATATATACATGTATATATATCTATATATCTATATATATAGATATATATGTATATATAGATATATAGATATATACATAGATATATATCTATATATATCTATATATCTATATATAGATATATAGATATATACATAGATATATATCTATATATATCTATATATCTATATATATATAGATATATATGTATATATAGATATATAGATATATAGATATACATATATATATATATCACCTTCTGCAGCGGTGCCCAGGGACCCAAGGAGCAGATGGTCTTGACCCCAGCCCTGCCCAGTGTCGAGGTGGAAACTGCCCAGCTCAACCAGGACAACTCGGACTTCGCTGCCCGAGACCGTTACCATGGCTCCTCGCTGGTCAGCCGGGGGGAGTTGGGGACCTCTCCCCCCACCACCGCCCGCCTCACAGCCCCCTTGCCCACTCCTTGCCCCCCGGAAGGCCGGAGGGAGACGGGGGACCAGATCCCGGAGAAGGGTCTCAGCCCATAGAGGCCCAGGGGCACGAGGCAGCACCAGAAATGGGGTTTGGGTGGTCCGGAACCCGGACTTGGACATGGGGTCATGTCATTCCCCAGGGCGGCGTGCGGCGGGATGCCACAGGCCTTCCATTAAAGCCGCCAGATTCCTGGGAATTCTGCTTTTTCCGGGAGCCCTCGGCCTCCGGCCACACCGTCTGGGGGAGCGGAGCGGGGGGCTGCATGGACAAAGGGAGGGTCACTGTAGGGGCCGAGCTCTGGGAGGGTCGACCCCCTGGCATTGGCGGGGCGGCTTTGGGGGACCACAGGAGGAGGAGGAGGCCAAAGTGGGGGTAGGCCTCGAGTGGGACAGAGGGTAGAATTGTGTCTGTTTATTGTTATACTTTCAAGCGCTTAGTACAGTGCTCTGCACATAGTAAGCGCTCAATAAATACGATTGATTGATTGATTTCCCAAGTGCTTAGTACGGTGCTCTGCGCCCAGTAAGCGCTCAATAAATACAATTGAATGAATGAATGAATGAATGAATGAATGAAGATAAAATGACCACGGATAATCCAGAAAGGGGATAATCTACTGGAATCTACAGAAGCAGCGTGGCTCAGTGGAAAGAGCCCGGGCTTTGGAGTCAGAGGTCAGGGGTTCGAATCCCGGCTCCACCACGTGTCTGCTGCGTGATCTCGGGCAAGTCACTTAACTTCTCGGAGCCTCAGTTCCCTCATCTGTTAAATGGGGATGAAGACTGTAAGCCCCCCGTGGGACAACCTGATCGCCTTGTATCCCCCCCCCCCCAGCGCTTAGAACGGTGCTTTGCACATAGTAAGCGCCTAAGAAATGCCATCATTATTATTATTATTATTATTGGAGGCCTGTCAGAATTCCCGGGTGCGTTCGTGGTAAGGGAAACACTGTGCTGGGTGGTGAGGGAGGGCAGAGGGATGAGGAGATGTGGTTCCTGCCCTCGGGGATGGGGAGACTGGCAGCACCCCTCGCAGAGCAGCCAGGGCCCAGTCAGGGGTGGCTTCATCATCATCATCATCAATCGTATTTATTGAGCGCTTACTGCGTGCAGGGCACTGTACTAAGCACTTGGGAAGTCCAAGTTGGCAACATATAGAGACGGTCCCTACCCAATAGTGGGCTCACAGTCTAAAAGGGGGCATGTGGGCAGCCTGCAGCTCCCCGGGGCTTGCTGGGACCAGAGCCCGGAGAGCCGGGGCGGTATCTGGGGGCTGATCTAGGGCGGCTTCGGTTCAATCAATCAATCAATCAATCAATCAATCAATCGTATTTATTGAGCGCTTACTATGTGCAGAGCACTGTACTAAGCGCTTGGGAAGTATAAATTGGCAACACATAGAGACAGTCCCTACCCAACAGTGGGCTCCCAGTCTTAGTACAGTGCTAAGCGCTTAGTACAGTGCTCTGCACATAGTAAGCGCTCAATAAATACGATTGATTGATTAAAAGGGGGAGACAGAGAACAGAACCAAACATACCAACAAAATAAAATAAATAGGATAGAAATGTACAAGTAAAATAAATAAATAAATAGAGTAATAAATATGTACAACCATATATACATATATACAGGTGCTGTGGGGAAGGGAAGGAGGTAAGATGGGGGGGATGGAGAGGGGGACGAGGGGGAGAGGAAGGAAGGGGCTCAGTCTGGGAAGGCCTCCTGGAGGAGGTGAGCTCTCAGCAGGGCCTTGGTTCATGCCAATGGCCTGCAGTGCCCGGGGCCTGCTGGGCGCAGAGCCGTAAGAGTCGGGGGGTGCTGGTGGAAGGGTCGGGGCCCCATCGGGGGGTAGTTTCAGTCCACGCGGGCGGCCCGCGGTACTCAGGGCAAGCCGGGAACCGAGCCATGGGAACCGGGGGGCCATGCCGGGATCAGAGCCACGAGAACCCCGGGAATGCCGGTAAAAGGGCCTGGGCCCCGGCCCAATTCGGTCCACGTGGCTGCGGTGCCCGGGGCATGCTGCGAGCAGAGACCGGAGAGCCACGATGGAGAGACAGCAGGGATGGGCCGTAGTTGTTACATCATCATCATCATCATCAATCGTATTTATTGAGCGCTTACTATGTGCAGAGCACTGGACTAAGCGCTTGGGAAGTACAAATTGGCAACATCTAGAGACGGTCCCTACCCAACAGTGGGCTCACAGTCTAAAAGGGGGAGACAGAGAACAAAACCAAACATACTAACAAAATAAAATAAGTAGACTAGGTATGTACAAATAAAATAAATAAATAGAGTAAAAAATATGTACAAACATATATACATATATACAGGTGCTGTGGGGAAGGGAAGGAGGTAAGATGGGGGGGATGGAGAGGGGGACGAGGGGGAGAGGAAGGAAGGGGCTCAGTCTGGGAAGGCCTCCTGGAGGAGGTGAGCTCTCAGCAGGGCCTTGAAGGGAGGAAGAGAGCTAGCTTGGCGGATGGGCAGAGGGATTGGGGGCATTCCAGGCCCGGGGGATGACGTGGGCCGGGGGTCGATGGCGGGACAGTGTTGCCAATTTGTACTTCCCAAGCGCTTAGTACAGTGCTCTGCACATAGTAAGCGCTCAATAAATACGATTGATTGATTGATTGATTGACAGGCGAGAGCGAGGTACGGTGAGGAGATCAGCGGTGGAGGAGCGGAGGGTGCGGACTGGGCTGTAGAAGGAGAGAAGGGAGGTGAAGTAGGAGGGGGCGAGGTGATGGACAGCCTTGAAGCCCGGGGTGAGGAGTTACAGTGCCTGGCACTTAACTACTACTACTACTAATAATAATAATGGCATTTATTAAGTGCTTACTACACTGTTCTAAGCGCTGGGGAGCTTCCAAGGTGATCAGGTTGTCCCCCGGGGGGGCTCACAGTCTTAATCCCCATTTTCCAGATGAGGGTCAGAGAAGCGACGTGGCTCGCCCAAAGTCACACGGCTGACAACCGGCGGAGCCGGGGATCCGAACCCATGACCTCCGACTCCAAAGCCCGGGCTCTTTCCGCTGAGCCACGCTGCTTCTCTACTACAGTGCGCCCGGGCCTAGTCTAGTGCTTGGCACATAGTAAGCTCTTAACGGATACCACAGTTATTAGATCAGCGAGGTACGGAGGAGGGGGAGAGACTGAGGAGTTTCCTTCGGACGCGGAAGTGGACGAGCAATTGCTGGCCGTTCTTGATGGGTGGGGAGAGGTGGACTGAACGTTTTTTTCGAAAATAATCCCTTCTTAAAGTCCTTTTTTCCCCCACTCCCTCACCCTTCTACGTCACCTAGGCACTTAGACCGATCTCCTTGAAGCACTTGATATTCACCCCTCCCTCAGCCCCTCAGCACTTTTGCCCCTATCCATAATTTATTTATTCATATTGATGTCTGCCTCCCATTCCATTAAGAGAAGCAGCGTGGCTCAGCGGAAGGAGCCCGGGCTTCGGAGTCAGAGGTCATGGGTTCGAATTCCAGCTCCACCACAAGTCTGCTGTGTGACCTTGGGCAAGTCACTTAACTTCCCTGGGCCTCGGTTCCCTCATCTGTAAAAATGGGGATTAAGACTGTGAGCCCCCCGTGGGACAACGTGATCACATTGTATCCCTCCAGCGCTTAGAACGGTGCTTTGCCCATAGTAAGCGCTTAACAAATGCCATCATCATCATCATTCCAATAATAATAATAAATATGGTATTTGTTAAGCGCTTACTATGTGCCGGGCACTGTACTAAGCGCCGGGGTGGGTACAACCAAATGTAGTTGGACACAGTCCCTGTCCCACGTGGGGCTCACGGTACTAATGATGGTATTTGTTAAGCGCTTACTATGTGCCAAGCACTGTGCTCAATCTTCATTTTACAGTTGAGGTCACTGAGGCCCAGAGAAGTGAGGTGACTTGCCCAAGCTCACACAGCAGACAGGTGGAGGACCCGGGATTAGAACCCATGACCTTCGGACTCTCAGGCCCGGGCTCTAGCCCCTATGCCATGATGCTTCTCTAGACTGTAAGCTCGTTGTGGGCGGGGAATGTGTCTACCACCTCCGCCACTGAACAGCTGTGTGACTTTAGGCAAATCACTTAACTTCCCTGGGCCTCAGTGACCTCATCTGTAAAATGGGGATGAAGACTGTGAGCCCCCCGTGGGACAATCTGATTACCTTGTATCTACCCCAGCGCTTAGAACAGTGCTTGGCACGTAGTAAACGCTTAACAAATACCAACATTATTATTATTATTATTATTATTATTACTAGCGTGGCTCAGTGGGAAGAGCACGGGATTTGGAGTCAGAGGTCATGGGTTCAAATCCCAGCTCTGCCAATTGTCAGCTGTGTGACTTTGGGCAAATCACTTCACTTCTCTGGGCCTCAGTTCCCTCATCTGTAAAATGAGGATTAAGACTGTGAGCCCCCCGTGGGACAACCTGATCACCTTGTAACTTCCCCTAGCGCTTAGAACAGTGCTTTGCACATAGTAAGCGCTTAATAAATGCCATTATTATTATTATTATTATTACCAACTCTGTAGTTTTGTCTTCTCCGAAGCACTTAGTACAGTGCTCTTCATACAGTAAGCTCTCAATAAATACCATGGATTGATTTTTTTATATTTTTTAATGATCCAGGCAGCAGAGTGAAGTATGTACTGGGGTGCGGAGAGGCAGGAGGCAGGGAGGTCCATGAAGAGGCTAAGGCAGGAGTCCCAGAGGGGTAGGATAATAATAATAATAATAATAATAATAATAATAATAACAACGATGGCATTTATTAAGCGCTTACTATGTGCAAAGCACTGTTCTAAGCGCTGTGGGGGATACAATGTGATCAAGTAGTTGTCCCACGGGGGGCTCACAATCTTAATCCCCATTTTTCCAGATGAGGGAACTGAGGCTCAGAGAAGTGAAGTGACTTGCCCAAGGTCACACAGCAGACTTGTGGCGGAGCCGGGATAAGGGATAAGGGCTTGGATGAGCGTGTGAGCAGTTTGGTTGGGGAGAAAAGGGTGGATTTTAGTAATGTTGTGAAGGTGGGATTTATAGGATTTGGTGACATCGAATAAGTGGGTTGAATGTGAGAGATGAATTGAGGATACACCAAAGGTTATGGGCTTATAATAATAATAATAATAATAATAATGGCATTTATTAAGTGCTTACTATGTGCAAAGCACTGTTCTAAGCACTAGGGAGGTAATGAAGTGATCAGATTGTCCCACGGGGGGACTCACAGTCTTCATCCCCATTTTACAGATGAGGTAACTGAGGCCCAGAGAAGTTAAGTAACTTGCCCAAAGTCACACAGCTGGCAATTGGCAGAGCTGGGATAATAATAATAATAATGATGGCATTTATTAAGCGCTTACTATGTGCAAAGCACTGTTCTAAGCGCTGGGGAATTTGCAAGGTGATCAGGTTGTCCCGCGTGGGGCTCACAGTCTTCATCCTCATTTTACAGAGGATATGAACTTTTGTACTTCCCAAGCGCTTAGTACAGTGCTCTGCACATAGTAAGCGCTCAATAAATACGATTGATGATGATGATATGACCGTGACCTCTGACTCCAAAGCCTGTGCTCTTTCCATCGAGCCACACTGCTTCTCGAGCTTGTGAGCTCAGGAGGCTGATGTTGTTAGAGAATAATAATAATAATAATGATGATGGCATTTATTAAGCGCTTACTATGTGCAAGGCATTGTTCTAAGTGCTGGGGGTATACAAGGTGATCAGGTTGTCCCACAGGGGGCTCACAGTCTTCATCCCCATTTTACAGATGAGGTCACTGAGGCCCAGAGAAGTGAAGGGACTTGCCCAAAGTCACACAGCTGACAAGTGGCAGAGGCAGGATGCGAACCCATGACCTCTGACTCCAAAGCCCGTGCTCTTTCCACCGAGCCACACTGCTTCTCGAGTTTGTGAGCTTGGGAGGCTGATGTTGTTAGAGAATAATAATAATAATAATAATGGCATTTATTAAGCGCTTACTATGTGCAAGGCACTGTTCTGAGCGCTGGGGGTATACAAGGTGATCAGGTTGTCCCACAGGGGGCTCACAGTCTTCATCCCCATTTTACAGATGAGGTCACTGAGGCCCAGAGAAGTGAAGTGACTTGCCCAAAGTCACACAGCTGACAAGTGGCAGAGCCAGGATGCGAACCCATGACCTCTGACTCCAAAGTCCACGCTCTTTAAACTGAACCACGCTGCTAGAGAAGCGGCATGCTGCAGTGGGTAATAATAATAATGACATTTATTAAGTGCTTACTATGTGCAAAGCACTGTTCTAAGCGCTGGGGGTATACAAGGTGATCAGGTTGTCCCACGGGGGGCTCACAGTCAATCCCCATTTTACAGATGAGGGAACTGAGGCCCAGAGAAGCAAAGTGACTTGCCCAGAGTCCCACAGCTGACAATTGGCGGAGCCGGGGTTTGAACCCACGACCTCTGACTCCAAAGCCCGGGCTCTTTCCACTGAGCCACGCTGCTTCTCTGAGGCCTGGGCTTCAGCAGGTTGTGGGTTCTAATCCAGCCTCCATCGCCCGTCTGCTGTGCGACCTTGGGCCAACACTTCCCTTCTCTGGCTGGCCTCAGTCCCCTCATCTGTAAAATGGGGATGAAGACTGGGAGCCCCTCGTGGGACAACCTGATTACCGTGTATCTACCCCAGCGCTTAGAACAGTGCTTTGCACATAGTAAGCGCTTCACAAATACCAACATTATTATTATTATTCTCTGGGCCCCGATCCCCTCATCCATAAACTGGGGATTGGGACCGTGAGCCCCACTCGGGACAGGGACTGTGTCCAACCCGGTTTGCTTGTCTCCACCCCAGCGCTTAGTATAGTGCCTGGCACCTAGTAAGCGCTTAACAAACACCACTATTATCATTATTATGATAATCTCCTCACCGTACCTCGTTCTCGCCTGTCCCGCCATCGACCCCCGGCCCACGTCCTCCCCCTGGCCTGGAATGCCCTCCCTCTCTTCCTCCCTTCAAGGCCCTGCTGAGAGCTCACCTCCTCCAGGAGGCCTTCCCAGACTGAGCCCCTTCCCTCCTCTCCCCCTCGTCCCCCTCTCCATCCCCCCATCTTCCCTCCTTCCCTTCCCCACAGCACCTGTCTATATGTATATACGTTTGTACATACTTATTTGTCTATTTATTTTACTTGTACATATCTGTCCTATTTATTTTATTTTGTTGGTATGTTTGGTTCTGTTCTCTGTCTCCCCCTTTTAGACTGTGAGCCCACTGTTGGGTAGGGACTGTCTCTGTGTGTGGCCAATTTGTACTTCCCAAGCGCTCAGTACAGTGCTCTGCACATAGTAAGCGCTCAATAAATACGATTGATTGATTGATTATTATGATTGTCGCAGGGAGGGGAAAGTCACGGGGGTTTGGGTGGGAAGATGAGGAGCTCGGTTTTGGCCTGGTTGAGTTTGAGGGCCATCCAAGTCCAGCTGGCCTGAAGGCCTTGGCTTCCCCTCCCCCGGCCCCGCTGCCATCCCCAGGGATCGGGTGCGGTTCCAAAGGAAAGTTGATCTGGCCTGGAAGCGGAGGCCTGCGTTTCGTTTTCGGTTCCCTCCTCCCTCCTCCTTTT
This sequence comes from Tachyglossus aculeatus, assembly GCF_015852505.1. Lineage (NCBI taxonomy): Eukaryota > Metazoa > Chordata > Mammalia > Monotremata > Tachyglossidae > Tachyglossus > Tachyglossus aculeatus. Next base: position 1,875,562 of record NC_052066.1, on the reverse strand, counting down.
TTCCTCCACCTCCCTCCACCCCCCTCTTCTGTCCTCTTCTTCCCCTCCCTCCGCCCTCTTCTCCTCCCTTCTCTCCCCCTTCGCTCCTCCTTCCTCCCTCCCTCCTCCATCCTTCCTTCCTGCCACCTCTCACCCCCCTCCAACATAATAATAATAATTATAATGGCATTTATTAAGCGCTTACTATGTGCAAAGCACTGTTCTAAGCGCTGAGCTCCGTCCTTTCCTCCCCCCTCTCCTCTCTTCTCCCCTCCTCAAGCCTCCCTTTCTCCCTCCTCTCTCCACCCTCTTTTCCGCTCATCTCTCCTCCCTTCTCTCCTTTCTTCTCCCCTCCTCTAGCCTCCATTCCTCCCTCCTCCCTCTTCTGTTCTCTCATCATCATCAATCGTATTTATTGAGCGCTTACTATGTGCAGAGCACTGTACTAAGCGCTTGGGAAGTACAAATTGGCAACATATAGAGACAGTCCCTACCCAACAGTGGGCTCACAGTCTAAAAGGGGGAGACAGAGACCTCTCACCCCCCTCCAACATAATAATAATAATAATAATGGCATTTATTAAGCGCTTACTATGTGCAAAGCACTGTTCTAAGCGCTGAGCTCCGTCCTTTCCTCCTCCCTCTCCTCTCTTCTCCCCTCCTCAAGCCTCCCTTTCTCCCTCTTCTTCTCCTCCCTCCGCCCTCTTCTCCTCCCTTCTCTCCCCCTTCGCTCCTCCTTCCTCCCTCCCTCCCTCGTCCTTCCTTCCTCCTCCTCATCATCATCAATCGTATTTATTGAGCGCTTACTATGTGCAGAGCACTGGACTAAGCGCTTGGGAAGTACAAATTGGCAACATAGAGAGACAGTCCCTACCCAACAGTGGGTTCACAGTCTAAAAGGGGGAGACAGAGACCTCTCACCCTCCTCCAACATAATAATAATAATAATAATAATAATAATAATAATAATAATAGCATTTATTAAGCGCTTACTATGTGCAAAGTACTGTTCTAAGCGCTGAGCTCCGTCCTTTCCTCCCCCCTCTCCTCTCTTCTCCCCTCCTCAAGCCTCCCTTTCTCCCTCCTCTCTCCACCCTCTTTTCCGCTCATCTCTCCTCCCTTCTCTCCTTTCTTCTCCCCTCCTCTAGCCTCCATTTCTCCCTCCTCCCTCTTCTGTTCTCTCATCATCATCAATCGTATTTATTGAGCGCTTACTGTGTGCAGAGCACTGGACTAAGCGCTTGGGAAGTACAAATTGGCAACATATAGAGACAGTCCCTACCCAACAGTGGGCTCACAGTCTAAAAGGGGGAGACAGAGACCTCTCACCCCCCTCCAACATAATAATAATAATAATAATAATGGTATTTATTAAGCGCTTACTATGTGCAAAGCACTGTTCTAAGCGCTGAGCTCCGTCCTTTCCTCCCCCCTCTCCTCTCCTCTCCCCTCCTCAAGCCTCCCTTTCTCCCTCCTCTGCTCCTCTCCACCCTCTTTTCCGCTCATCTCTCCTCCCTTCTCTCCTTTCTTCTCCCCTCCTCTAGCCTCCATTCCTCCCTCCTCCCTCCTCTGTTCTCTCATCATCATCAATCGTATTTATTGAGCGCTTACCCTGTGCAGAGCACTGTACTAAGCGCTTGGGAAGTACAAGTTGGCAACATATAGAGACAGTCCCTACACAACAGTGGGCTCACAGTCTCTCTTCCTCCCCCTTCTCCTCCCTCCTCCTCCTTCTTCCTCCCTTCCTCCTCTGTCCTCTCCTCCACCCTCGGCTCAGCGGAAAGAGCCCGGGCTTTGGAGTCAGAGGTCATGGGTTCGAATCCCGCCTCCGCCACCTAATAATAATAATGATGATGGCATTTATTAAGCGCTTACTATGTGCAACGCACTGTTCTAAGCGCTGGGGAGTTTACAAGGTGATCAGGTTGTCCCACGGGGGGCTCACAGGCGTCATCATTATCAATCGTATTTATTGAGCGCTTACTGTGTGCAGAGCACTGTACTAAGCGCTTGGGAAGTACAAATTGGCAACATATAGAGACAGTCCCTACCCAACAGTGGGCTCACAGTCTAAAAGGGGGAGACAGAGAACAAAACCAAACATACTAACAAAATAAAATAAATAGAATAGATATGTACAAGTAAAATCAATAAATAAATAGAGTAACAAATATGTACAAACATATATACATGTGCAGTGGGGAAGGGAAGGAGGTAAGATGGGGGGATGGAGAGGGGGACGAGGGGGAGGGGTAGTCTTAATCCCCATTTTACAGATGAGGGAACTGAGGCCCAGAGAAGTGAAGCGACTTGCCCAAAGTCACCCAAATTGGCGGAGCCGGGATTGGAACCCATGACCTCGGACTCCAAAGCCCGGGCTCTTTCCAGTGAGCCACGCTGCAGACGCATGTCTGCTGTGTGACCTTGGGCAAGTCACTTCACTTCTCTGAGCCTCAGTGACCTCATCTGGAAAATGGGGATGAAGACTGTGAGCCCCACGTGGGATAACCTGATCACCTCGGATCCTCCCCAACGCTTAGAACAGTGCTTGGCACATAGCACTTAACAAATGCCATCATCATCATTTCCTTCTCTCCTCCCTTCCTTCCGCCTCTCTTCTTTCCATTCATCATCATCATCAATCGTATTTATTGAGCGCTTACTATTTGCAGAGCACTGTACTAAGCGCTTGGGAAGTCCAAATTGGCAACATATAGAGACAGTCCCTACCCAACAGTGGGCTCACAGTCTAAAAGGGGGAGACAGAGAACAAAACCAAACGTACTAACAAAATAAAATAAATAGAATAGATATGTACAAATGAAATAGAGTAATAAATATGTACAAACATATATACATATATACAGGTGCTGTGGGGAAGGGAAGGAGTATTTAATAAATATGTACAAACATATATACATATATACAGGTGCTGTGGGGAAGGGAAGGAGGTAAGATGGGGGGATGGAGAGGGGGACGAGGGGAAGAGGAAGGAAGGGGCTCAGTCTGGGAAGGCCTCATTCATTCATTCATTCAATTGTACTTATTGAGCGCTTACTGTGTGCAAAGCCCCCATCTCTCCTGCCTCCCTGCCGGCCCCTGGCCCATGTCCTGCCTCTGGCCTGGAATCCCCTCCCTCCTCTAATCCGCCAGACGATGTCTCTCCCCCATCTTCAAAGCCTTACTGAAGGCCCATCTCCTCCAGGAGGCCTTCCCAGACTAAGCCCCACTTTTCAATCAATCAATCAATCAATCAGTCGTATTTATTATTTATTATTAATCGTATTATTAATCGTCCCCCTCTCCATCCCCCCATCTTACCTCCTTCCCTTCCCCACAGCACCTGTATATATGTATATATGTTTGTACATATTTTTTTACTCTATTTATTTATTTATTTATTTTAATTGTACATATCTATTCTATTTATTTTATTTTGTTAGTATGTTTGGTTTTGTTCTCTGTCTCCCCCTTTTAGACTGTGAGCCCACTGTTGGGTAGGGACTGTCTCTATATGTTGCCAATTTGTACTTCCCAAGCGCTTAGTACAGTGCTCTGCACACAGTAAGCGCTCAATAAATACGATTGATTGATTGATACTATTTCTAAAAGGGGAAGGAGGTAAGGCAGGCGGGGATGGGGAGTCATTCATTCAATCGTATTTATTGAGCACTTACTGTGTGCAGAGCACTGTACTAAGCGCTTGGGAAGTACAAGTAGAGAAGCAGCGTGGCTCAGTGGAAAGAGCACGGGCTTTGAAGTCAGAGGTCATGGGTTCAAATCCTGGCTCTGCCAACTGTCAGCTGGGTGACTTTGGGCAAGTCACTTCACTTCTCCGGGCCTCAGCTACCTCATCTGTAAAATGGCCCTTGCCCAACATTCCTCTCGCCGTGGCTCCCTGTGACCACTTGAGAACTTATGGAAATCAGTTCAGGAGGATATGTACTTAATTATGTACATATCAATTAATTATAATTAATTATGCACCTATTAATTAATCATAATTATAATTATGTATAATTATTAATTAATTATACATAATATGTATTAATTACGTACTTAATAAATAAGCGCTTAGTACAGTGCTCTGCACATAGTAAGCGCTCAATACATACGATTGATGATGTACAAACATATATACATATATAATAGTAGTAGTAAATGCTCAACAAATACCATAATAATAATATTATTAATAATTATTATTATTAATAATAATTAATAATTATTATTATTCTCTGCTCACAACGAGGATACTTTCCTCCTCCCTCTGCGCCCCCTCCCCATTCTGTCTCTCTCCTCCTCTCTCCATCCTCTCTCTTTCCCTTCCCGGCCCCCTCCCCTGCATCCTCCCCCTTCCTGATTGAATTCGGCTTAGCAGGAAGCAGGGTCGGGGGTCAGAGGGGCTGGAGGAGACCCCCTCCCTCCTCTCTCCACCACCATCATCATCATCAATTGTATTTATTGAGCGCTTACTATGTGCAGAGCACTGGACTAAGCGCTTGGGAAGTACAAATTGGCAACAGATACCAGACCCTGAGCTCATCCAGGCCTTCGCTGCCCGGATGAAGTTGAAGGATTGGACCCTGCGGCCCCTTCCCCTGCTTCTCCTCCTCCTCCTATAATCATAATAATGATGGCAAAGCACTGGTCTAAGCGCTGGGGAGGTTACAAGGTGATCAGGTGGTCCCACGGGGGTCTCACAGTCTTCATCCCCATTCAAAAAAAATAAAAATCAAATAAATGATGGCATTTGTTAAGCGCTTACTATGTGCAAAGCACTCATCTGTAAAATGGGGATGAGGACTGAGCCCACTGTTGGGTAGGGACTGTCTCTATATGTTGCCAATTTGTACTTCCCAAGCGCTTAGTACAGTGCTCTGCACATAGTAAGCGCTCAATAAATACGATTGATGATGAAATACGATTGATGATGAGCCCCCCGTGGGAGACAGAGGTCATGGGTTCTAATCCCTGGTCTGCCAATTGTCAGCTGTGTGATTTTGGGCAAGTCACTTCATTTCCCTGTGCTTCAGTTACCTCATCTGTAAAATGGGGATTAAGACTGTGAGTCCCCTGTGGGACAACCTGATCAACCTTGTAACCTCCCCAGCGCTTAGAACAGTGCTTTGCACATGGCAGGCGCTTGATAAATGCCATCATTATTTATTATGATTATTACTTCACTTCGCTGTGCCTCAGTACCTCATCTGTCAAATGGGGATTGAGACTGGGAGCCCCCCATGGGACAACCTGATCGCCTTGTAACCTCCCCAGCACTTAGAACAGTGCTTTGCACATAGTAAGTGCTTAATAAATGCCATCAATATTTATTTATTATTATTTATTCTAAGCGCTGGGAAGGATACAAGGAGATCAGGTTGTCCCACATGGGGCTCACAGTCTTAATCCCCATTTTACAGATGAGGTCACTGAAGCACAGAGAAGTTAGAAGTGACTTGCCCAAAGTCACACAGCTGACAATTGGCAGGGTCGGGATTAGAACCCATGACCTCTGTCTCCCAAGCCCATGCTCTTTCCACTGAGCCACGTCACTGAGGCCCAGAGAAGTGAAGTGATTTGCCCAAAGTCATACAGCTGACAATTGGTGGGGTCGGAATTTGAACCCATGACCTCTGTCTCCCAAGCCCGTGCTCTTTCCACTGAGCCACGTCACTGAGGCCCAGAGAAGTGAAGTGATTTGCCCAAAGTCACACAGCTGATAATTGGCGGGGTCAGAATTAGAACCCATGACCTCTGTCTCCCAAGCCCGTGCTCTTTCCACTGAGCCACATCACTGAGGCCCAGAGAAGTGAAGTGACTTGCCCAAAGTCACACAGCTGACAATTGGCAGGGTCGGAATTAGAACCCATGACCTCTGTCTCCCAAGCCCGTGCTCTTTCCACTGAGCCACGTCACTGAGGCCCAGAGAAGTGAAGTGATTTGCCCAAAGTCACACAGCTGACAATTGGCGGGGTCGGAATTTGAACCCATGACCTCTGGCTCCCAAGCCCGTGCTCTTTCCACTGAGCCACATCACTGAGGCCCAGAGAAGTGAAGTGACTTGCCCAAAGTCACACAGCTGACAATTGGCAGGGTCGGAATTAGAACCCATGACCTCTGTCTCCCAAGCCTGTGCTCTTTCCACTGAGCGACGTCACTGAGGCCCAGAGAAGTGAAGTGACTTGCCCAAAGTCACACAGCTGACAATTGGCAGGGTCGGAATTTGAACCCATGACCTCTGTCTCCCAAGCCCGTGCTCTTTCCACTGAGCCACATCACTGAGGCCCAGAGAAGTGAAGTGATTTGCCCAAAGTCACACAGCTGACAATTGGCGGAGCCGGGATTTGAACCCATCACCTCTGTCTCCCAAGCCCGTGCTCTTTCCACTGAGCCACGTCACTGAGGCCCAGAGAAGTGAAGTGATTTGCCCAAAGTCACACAGCTGACAATTGGCGGGGTCGGAATTTGAACCCATGACCTCTGTCTCCCAAGCCCGTGCTCTTTCCACTGAGCCACGTCACTGAGGCCCAGAGAAGTGAAGTGACTTGCCCAAAGTCACACAGCTGACAATTGGTGGAGGCAGGATTAGAACCCATGACCTCAGACTCCAGGATTAGAACCCATGACCTCAGACTCCAAAGCCCAGGCTCTCTCTCTCTCCCAACCCCCAGCCCCCTTCCTTCCTACCTAGAGGGCCCAGCATGGCCTAGGGGGTGGAGCCCGGGCCTGGGAGTCGGAGGTCGTGGGTTCTAATCCCGCGTTCCGCCACCTGCCTGCTGTGTGACCTTGAGCAAGTCACTTCACTTCTCTGGGCCTCAAGTCCCTCCTCTGTAAAATGGGGGTGAAGACTGGGAGCCCCCCGTGGGACAACCTCATCACCTTGTATCCACCCCAGCGCTTGGAACAGTGCTGGGCACAGAGTAAGCGCTTAACAAGTATTATTATTATTATAATTGTTATCATTATTATTTAATCCGGACCTCCAGGGAACCGGAAACGTCCCCCTGACACCCCCTTTTTCCCCGCCCCCCTCCGGCCTTCGCACTCCCCCTTCTCCTCAGGACCCTCCCTCCCTCGAGGCCCCGAACCCCGAGGCCCCTCCCCCTTCCCTGAGGCCCCTCCCCCTTCCCTGAGGCCCCTCCCCCTCCCCTGAGGCCCCGCCCTTCTCCCCTGAGGCCCCTCCCCCTCCCCCTGAGGCCCCGCCCTCTCCCCTGAGGCCCCAACCCCTTCTCCTGAGGCCCCAACCCCTTCTCCTGAGGCCCCTCCCTCTGCCCTGAGGCCCCGCCCAACCCCCGGAGGCCCCGCCCTCTCACCTGAGCCCCCGCCCACCCCCTGAGGCCACGCCCTCTCCCCTGCGGCCCCGCCCCTCCCCTGAGGCTCTTCCCTCCTCCTGAGGCTCCGCCCCTTCCCTGAGGCCCCGCCCCTCCTCCTGAGGCCCCTCCCTCCCCCCGAGGCTCTTCCCTCCTCCTGTGGCCCCCCCCCTCCCCTGAGGCCCCGCCCGTTTCCCTGAGGCTCTTCCTTCCTCATGAGGCCCCTCCCTCTCCCCGATGCCCCCCCATCCCCCTGAGGCCCCGCCCCCCTCGCGGCCCAGTGGAAGAGAGCCCGGGCTTTGGAGTCAGAGGTCATGGGTTCAAATCCCGCCTCCGCCACTTGTCAGCTGTGTGACTTTGGGCAGGTCACTTCACTTCTCTGGGCCTCAGTTCCCTCATCTGGAAAGTGGGGATGAAGACTGGGAGCCCCACGTAGGACAACCTCATGACCTTGTATCCCCCCCAGCGCTTAGAACAGTGCTTTGCACATAGTAAGCGCTTAATAAATGCCATTATTATTATTATTATTATTATTATTATTATTATTATTATTCCCTCCTCCTGAGGCCCCGCCCCTCCTTATGAGGCCCCTCCTTCCCCCTGAGACTCTTCCCTCCTCCTGAGGCTCCGCCCCTCCCTCTGAGGCCCCCCCCTCTCCCCTGAGGCCCCGCCCCTCTCCCTGAGGCTCTTCCCTCTTCCTGAGGCCCCGCCCCTCCTCCTGATAACCACCCCTCTCTCCCGAGGCCCCGCCCCTCCATCTGAGGCCCCGCCCCTCCTCATGAGGCCCCTCCCTCTCCCGTGAGGCCCCGCCCTTCCCCCTGAGGCTCTTCCCTCCTCCTGAGGCCCTCTCCCCTCTCCCTGAGGCTCCGCCCCCTCCCCTCTCCCTGAGGCTCTTCCCTCCTCCTGAGGCCCCTCCCCTCCTCCTGAGGCCCCTCCCTCTCCCCTGAGGCTCTTCCCTCCTCCTGATGCCCCTCCCTCTCCCCTGGGGCCCCGCCCCTCCACCTGAGACCCCGCCCTCTCCCTGAGGCCCCTCCCTCCTCCCGAGGCCCCTCCCTCTCTCCCGAGGCCCCGCCCCTCCTCCCGAGGCCCCGCCCCTCCTCCCGAGGCCCCGCCCCCTCCTCCAAACGCCCCTCCCATAGTGGGAAGAGCCCGGGCTTTGGAGTCAGAGGTCGTGGGTTCAAATCCCGGCTCTGCCACTCGTCAGCTGGGTGACTTTGGCCAAGTCACTTCACTTCTCTGGGCCTCAGTTCCCTCATCTGTCAAATGGGGATGAAGACTGTGAGCCCCCCCGTGGGACAACCTGATCACCTTGTATCCCCCTAATAATGATAATAATGGTATTTGTTAAGCGCTTACTAGGGGCGAAGCACTGCTGTAGGCGCTGGGGGGGGGGGGGGGCTGCAAGGTGATCAGGTTGGCCCACGTGGGGATCGCAGTCTTCATCCCCATTTTACAGATGAGGGAACTGAGGTCTAGAGAAGTGAAGTGACTTGCCCAAAGTCACACAGCAGACAAGTGGAGGAGCCGGGATCAGAACCCATGACCTCTGACTCCAAAGCCCGGCCTCTTTCTACTGCGCCATGCTGCTTCTCACGCTGCCCTTAGCGCTTAGAACAGGGCTTGGAATATAGTAAGCGCTTAACAAATCATCATCATCATCATCAATCGTATTTATTGAGCGCTTACTATGTGCAGAGCACTGTACTAAGCGCTTGGGAAGTACAAATTGGCAACATATAAATACCATCATCATCATCATTATCCCCTTCTAGACTGTGAGCCCGCTGTTCGGCAAGGACCGTCTCTATATGTTGCCAAATTGTACTTCCCAAGCGCTTAGTACAGTGCACTGCACACACTAAGCGCTCAATAAATACGATTGAATGAATGAATGAATCCCCCTGGGGCCCCGCCCACTCCCGCTCCTCCTCCTCATTCATTCATTCAGTCGTATTTTTTTTATACGACTGAATGAGCCCACTGTTGGGTAGGGACTGTCTCTATATGTTGCCAACTTGTACTTCCCAAGCGCTTAGTACAGTGCTCTGCACACAGTAAGCGCTCAATAAATACGATTGATGATGATGATAATGGCATTTATTAAGCGCTATGTGCAAGGCACTGCTCTAAGCGCTGGGGGTATACAAGGTGATCAGGTTGTCCCACAGGGGGCTCACAGTCTTCATCCCCATTTTCCAGATGAGGTACCTGAGGCCCAGAGAAGTGCTTTGCACATAGTAAGCGCTTAATAAATGCCATTATTATTATTATTATTAAGTGACTTGCCCAAAGTCACACAGCTGACAAGAGGCAGAGCCGGGATTCGAACCCACGACCTCTGACTCCAAAGTCCGTGCTCTTTCCACGGAGCCACGCTGCTTCTCTATTGACATTTGTATTTATTGAGCGCTTTGGCTTTGGAGTCAGACGTCGTGGGTTCGAATCCCGCCTCCACCACAAGTCTGCTGTGTGACCTTGGGCGAGTCACTTCACTTCTCTGAGCCTCAGTTCCCTCATCTGTGAAAATGGGGATGAAGACTCTGCACCTAGTAAGCGCTCAATAAATACGATTGATGATGAGGATGATCAGTACAGCGCTCTGCACATGGTAAGCGCTCAATAAATACGATTGATGATGAGGATGATCAGCACAGCGCTCTGCACCTAGTAAGCGCTCAATAAGTACGATTGATGGTGAGGATTACTAAACGCTGGGGAGAGTCCAGTACAGGACGAAGCGGACCCACTCCCCCTCCTCCTCCTCCTCCTTCATCCGTTGCTGCTCCTCCTCCCCTTCCTCCCGCTGCTCCGCCCCCCCCCCCCGTCCCGCCCCTCCTCCCCCTTCCCCCCCTCCCCAATCGATCCGTGGTATGGACTGAGCGCTCTCTGCGTGCAGAGCACTGTGCTGAGCGCTCGGGCGAGTCCACTCTATCAGGAGGCAGACCCCCCCCCCTCCCCTCTCGCCCGGGGGGTCGCCGTGGGCCGGACACGTGTCCGGCCGGTGGTAGCCGCGGTCCTCCGCCCGGCGCTCAGTACAGTGTCGGCGCTCAGTAGGTCCCCGATGGCCCGGCCCCGGCTGCTCCTCCTGCTCCTGCTCCTGCCCGTCCCGGGCCTGTCCCGGGCCTCCCCGCCGGGACCGGACGGCGGTGGACAGCGGGGGACCCGCCCGCCCGGACCGGACCCCGGTGAGCGCCGCCCAGACCGCTCACCGGACAGTGACGGGGGTGGGGGGCTCGTCTGGGCAGGGGAGAGGGTCTCACCGGACAGTGAGGGGGGTGGGAATCTGGTCCGGGTCTCACCGGACAGTGAGGGGGGTGGGGGGCTCGTCTGGGCAGGGGAGAGGGTCTCACCGGACAGTAAGGGAGGTGGGGGCTCGTTCGGACGGAGGAGAGGGTCTCACCGGACAGTGAAGGGGGTGGGGGTCTCGTTCGGATGGAGGAGAGGGTCTCACCGGACAGTGACGGGGGTGGGGGCTTGTCTGGATGGAGGAGAGGGTCTCACCGGACAGTGAGGAGGGTGGGGGCTCGTCTGGATGGAGGAGAGGGTCTCACTGGACAGTGAAAGGGGTGGGGATCTCGTTCGGATGGAGGAGAGGGTCTCACTGGACAGTGAGGGGGGTGGGGGCTCGTCTGGAAAGGGGAGAGGGTCTCACTGGACAGTGAGGGGGGGTGGGGGGCTCGTCTGGGCAGGGGAGAGGGTCTCACTGGACAGTGAAGGGGGTGGGGGTCTCGTCCGGACGGAGGAGAGGGCCTCACCGGACAGTGAAGGGGGGGGGGGGCTCGTTCGGATGGAGGAGAGGGTCTCACCGGACAGTGAGGGGGGTGGGGGGCTCGTCTAGGCAGGGGAGAGGGTCTCACTGGACAGTGAGGGGGGTGGGGGGCTCGTCTGGGCAGGGGAGAGGGTCTCACTGGACAGTGAAGGGGGTGGGGGGCTCGTCCGGACGGAGGAGAGGGCCTCACCGGACAGTGAAGGGGGTGGGGGGCTCGTTCGGATGGAGGAGAGGGTCTCACAGGACAGTGAGGGGGGTGGGGGGCTCGTCTAGGCAGGGGAGAGGGTCTCACAGGACAGTGAGGGGGGGTGGGGGGCTCGTCTGGGCAGGGGAGAGGGTCTCACTGGACAGTGAAGGGGGTGGGGGGCTCGTCCGGACGGAGGAGAGGGCCTCACCGGACAGTGAAGGGGGTGGGGGGCTCGTTCGGAGGGAGGAGAGGGTCTCACCGGACAGTGAGGGGGGTGGGGGGCTCGTCTAGGCAGGGGAGAGGGTCTCACTGGATAGTGAGAGGGGTGGGGGGTCTCGTCCGGACAGGGGAGAGGGTCTCACTGGACAGTGAAGGGGGTGGGGGGCTCGTCCGGACGGAGGAGAGGGCCTCACCGGACAGTGAAGGGGGTGGGGGGCTCGTTCGGATGGAGGAGAGGGTCTCACCGGACAGTGAGGGGGGTGGGGGGCTCGTCTAGGCAGGGGAGAGGGTCTCACTGGATAGTGAGAGGGGTGGGGGGTCTCGTCCGGACGGGGGAGAGGGTCTCACCGGACAGTGAGGGGGGTGTGGGCCTCGTCTGGGCAGGGGAGAGGGTCTCAGTGGACAGTGAGGGGCTTGGGGGTCTCGTCTGGACAGGGAAGAGGGTCTCACCGGACAGTGAGGGGGTGAGGGCTCGTCTGGATGGGGGAGAGGGTCTCACCGGACAGTGAGGGGGGTGGGAATCTCGTCCGGGTCTCACCGGACAGTGAGGGGGGTGGGGTCTCGTCTGGACAGGGGAGAGGGTCTCACTGGACAGTGAAGGGGTGGGGGTCTCGTTCGGATGGAGGAGAGGGTCTCACCGGACAGTGAGGAGGGTGGGGGCTCGTCTGGATGGAGGAGAGGGTCTCACCGGACAGTGAGGGGGGTGGGGGGCTCGTCCGGACAGGGGAGAGGGTCTCACCGGACAGTGAGGGGGGTGTGGGCCTCGTCTGGGCAGGGGAGAGGGTCTCAGTGGACAGTGAGGGGCTTGGTGGTCTCGTCTGGACAGGGGAGAGGGTCTCACCGGACAGTGAGGGGCTTGGGGTCCCATCCGGACGGAGGAGAGGGTCTCACTGGACTGTGAGGGGGGTGGAAGTCTCGTCCGGACGGAGGAGAGGGTCTCACCGGACAGTGAGGGGGGTGGGGGTCTCGTCTGGACAAGGAAGAGAGTCTCGCCGGACAGTGAGGGGGGTGGGAGTCTCGTTCGGATGGAGGAGAGGGTCTCACCGGACAGTGAGGGGGGTGGGAGCTCGTCTGGACAGGGGAGAGGGTCTCACTGGACAGTGAGGGGGGTGGGGGGGCTCGTCTGGGCAGGGGAGAGGGTCTCACTGGACAGTGAAGGGGGTGGGGGTCTCGTCCGGACGGAGGAGAGGGCCTCACCGGACAGTGACGGGGGTGGGGGCTCGTCTGGATAGGGGAGAGGGTCTCACTGGACAGTGAAGGGGGTGGGGGGGCTCGTTCGGATGGAGGAGACGGTCTCACCGGACAGTGAGGGGGGTGGGGGTCTCGTCTGGACAAGGAAGAGGGTCTCGCCGGACAGTGAGGGGGGTGGGAGTCTCGTTCGGATGGAGGAGAGGGTCTCACCGGACCGTGAGGGGGGTGGGAGCTCGTCTGGACAGGGGAGAGGGTCTCACTGGACAGTGAGGGGGGGTGGGGGGCTCGTCTGGGCAGGGGAGAGGGTCTCACTGGACAGTGAAGGGGGTGGGGGTCTCGTTCGGATGGAGGAGAGGGTCTCACCGGACAGTGAGGGGGGTGGGGGCTTGTCTGGATGGAGGAGAGGGGCTCACCGGACAGTGAGGGGGGTGGGGGGGCTCGTCTGGACAAGGGAGAGGGTCTCACCGGACAGTGAGGGGGGTGGGAATCTCGTCCGGGTCTCACCGGACAGTGAGGGGGGGGGCTCGTCTGGGCAGGGGAGAGGGTCTCACTGGACAGTGACGGGGGTGGGGGCTCGTCTGGATGGAGGAGAGGGTCTCACCGGACAGTGAGGGGCTTTGGGGGTCTCGTCTGGACAGGGGAGAGGGTCTCACCGGACAGTGAGGGGGGTGGGGACTCGTCTGGATGGAGGAGAGGGTCTCACTGGACAGTGAAGGGGGTGGGGGGGCTCGTTCGGATGGAGGAGACGGTCTCATCGGACAGTGAGGGAGGTGGGGGGCTCGTCTGGACAGGGAAGAGGGTCTCACCGGACAGTGAGGAGGGTGGGGGCTCGTCTGGATGGAGGAGAGGGTCTCACTGGACAGTGAAGGGGGTGGGGGTCTCGTCCGGATGGAGGAGAGGGTCTCACTGGACAGTGAAGGGGGTGGGGGGCTCGTCCGGACGGAGGAGAGGGACTCACCGGACATTGAGGGGCGTGGGGGCTCGTCTGGGTGGAGGAGAGGGTCTCACCGGACAGTGACGGGGGTGGGGGCTCCTCTGGATAGGGGAGAGGGTCTCACCGGACAGTGAGGGGCTTGGGGGTTTCGTTCGGACGTAGGAGAGGGTCTCACTGGACATTGAGGGGGGTGGGGGCCTCGTCCGGACGGAGGAGAGGGTCTCACCGGACAGTGAGGGGTTTGGGGGGCTCGTCCGAACGGAGGAGAGGGTCTCACTGGACAGTGAGCGGGGTGGGAGTCTCGTCCGGACAGTGGAGAGGGTCTCACCGGACAGTGAGGGGGGTGGGGGTCTCGTCCGGATGGAGGAGAGGGCCTCACCAGACAGTGAGGGGCTTGGGGGTCTCGTCTGGACAGGGGAGAGGGTCTAACCGGACAGTGAGGGGGGTGGGGGTGTCGTCCGGACAGTGAGGGGGGTGGGGGTGTCGTCCGGACAGAGGAGAGGGTCTCACCGGACAGGGAGGGGGTTGGGGAGTCCCGTTCGGACAGAGGAGAGGGTCTCATTGGACAGTGAGGGACTTGGGGGTCTCGTCCGGAAGGCGGAGAGGGTCTCACCGGACAGTGAGGGGGGTGGGAGTCTCGTCCGGACAGAGGGAAGGGTCTCACTGGACAGTGAGGGGGGTGGGGTCTCATCCGGACAGCGGAGAGGGTCTCACCGGACAGTGAGGGGGGTGGAGGGTCTCGTCTGGACAGCGGAGAGGGTCTCACCGGACAGTGAGGGGGGTGGGAGATCCCGTCCGGACAGAGGAGAGGGTCTCATTGCACAGTGAGGGGCTTGGGGGTCTCGTCCGGACGGCGGAGAGGGTCTCACCGGCCAGTGAAGGGGGTGGGAATCCCATCCGGACAGCAGAGAGGGTCTCACCGGACAGTGAGGGGGGTGGGCGTCCCGTCTGCACATTGGAGAGGGCCTCACCGGGCAGTGAGGGGGGGTGGGGGTCCCGCCCGGACGGCGGAGAGGGTCTCACCGGACAGTGAGGGGGGGTGGGGGGTCCCGTCTGGACAGTGGAGAGGGTCTCACCTTACAGTGAGTGGTGGGGGGCTCTCGTCCGGACAGCGGAGAGGGTCTCACTGGACAGTGAGTAGGGGGTCCCGCCTGGATAGTGGAGAGGGTCTCACCGGACAGTAGGTTTTTTTTTTTGGGGGGCCCACCTGGACAATGGTGAGAATCTCTCTGGACAATCAATCAATCAATCAATCAATCAATCGTATTTATTGAGCGCTTACTATGTGCAGAGCACTGTACTAAGCGCTTGGGAAGTACAAATTGGCAACACATAGAGACAGTCCCTACCCAACAGCGGGCTCACAGTCTAAAAGGGGGAGACAGAGAACAACCAAACATACCAACAAAATAAAATAAATAGGATAGAAATGTACAAGTAAAATAAATAAATAAATAAATAGAGTAATAAATATGTACAACCATATATCCATATATCCAGGTGCTGTGGGGAAGGGAAGGAGGTAAGATGGGGGGATGGAGAGGGGGACGAGGGGGAGAGGAAGGAAGGGGCTCAGTCTGGGAAGGCCTCCTGGAGGAGGTGAGCTCTCAGTAGGGCCAGTGGACAGTGGTTTGGGGGGTGTCGGTGACTGGACAGTGGGGTGGGTTTCACTGGGAAGTGAGTGGGGGGCGTCCCGCCCCGACAGTGGAGAGGATCCAGCACTTTAGAACAGTGCTCGGAACTTAGAATAGTGCTTAGCACATAGTAAGTTACCATTATTATCATCTCACTGAAGAGTTGGAGGGGGGTCCCTCCCGGATAGTGAGGAGGGGTCAATCAATCAATCAATCAATCGTATTTATTGAGCGCTTACAGTGTGCAGAGCACTGGACTAAGCGCTTGGGAAGTACAAGTTGGCCACATAAGTACAAGTTGGCAACATAAGTTAACATGACATAAGTTGGGTCCCATTCAGACAGTGGGAAGGGTCTCATTAGACAGTTGAAAAGAAGAAGAGAAGCAGCGTGGCTCAGTGGGAAGAGCCCGGGCTTTGGAGTCAGAGGTCATGGGTTCGAATCCCGACTCCACCACATGTCTGCTGTGTGATCTTGGGCAAGTCACTTAACTTCTCTGGGCCTCAGTTACCTCACCTGTAAAATGGGGATTAAGACTGTGAGCCCCACGTGGGACAACCTGATCACCCTGAATCCTCCCCAGCGCTTAGAGCAGTGCTTTGCACATAGTAAGCGCTTAACAAATGCCTATTATTATTATTATTGAAAGGTGGGGGGGGCGGGGGGGGGGTCCATCAAGTCAGCGGAGAGGGTTTTGCTGGTTTTGCTTTTAGACTGTGAGCCCACTGTTGGGTAGGGACTGTCTCTATGTGTTGCCAATTTGTACTTCCCAAGCGCTTAGTACAGTGCTCTGCACATAGTAAGCGCTCAATAAATACGATTGATTGATTGATTGATTGATTGCTGGTCTCTCTCGTCCAGAGAGTGGAGAGGGTCACTCCAAGCAGTGGAGGGGAGGAGGGGCTCATCTGGACAACTGGAGAGGGTCTCGCTTGACAATATGGGGGGTCCCATCCAATCAATCAATCAATCAATCGTATTTATTGAGCGCTTACTGTGTGCAGAGCACTGTACTAAGCGCTTGGGAAGTACAAGTTGGCAACATATAGAGACAGTCCCTACCCTACAGTGGGCTCACAGTCTAAAAGACAGACAGCGGAGAGAGTCTCCCCGGACAGGGGACCCTCCCCAGTCTCTATACGTTGCCGACTTGTACTTCCCAAGCGCTTAGTACAGTGCTCTGCACACAGTAATGATAATAATGATGGCATTTAGTAAGCGCTTACTATGTGCAAAGCACTGTTCTAAGCGCTGGGGAGGTTACAAGGTGATGAGGTTGTCAATCAATCAATCAATCAATCAATCGTATTTATTGAGCACTTACTGTGTGCAGAGCACTGTACTAAGCGCTTGGGAAGTACAAGTTGGCAACATATAGAGACAGTCCCTACCCAACGGTGAGCTCACAGTCTAAAAGGGGGAGACAGAGAACAAAGCCAAACATACTAACAAAATAAAATAAATAGAATGGATATGTACAAGTAAAATAAATAATAATAATAATGGTATTTATTAAGCGCTTACTATGTGCAAAGCACTGTTCTAAGCGCTGGGGGAGATACAAGGTGATTAGGTTGTCCCACGGGGGGCTCACAGTCTTAATCCCCACTTTACAGATGAGGGAACTGAGGCCCAGAGAAGTGAAGTGACTTGCCCAAAGTCACACAGCTGACAAGTGGCAGAGCGGGATTTGAACCCATGACCTCTGCCTCCGAAGCCCAAGCTCTTTCCACTGACCCACGCTGCTTCTCTAATAAATATGTACAAACATATATACAGCGGGGCTCACAATCTTAATTTTAGACTGTGAGCCCACTGTTGGGTAGGGACTGTCTCTATATGTTGCCAACTTGGACTTCCCAAGCGCTTAGTACAGTGCTCTGCACACAGTAAGCGCTCAATAAATACAACTGATGATGACAGGGGAGAGTCAGGGGGGTTGAATGGTCACTGCTGGGTCACCGGGGAGAGTCGGGGATGGACAGGGGAGAGTCAGGGGTGAGGGAGAGTTCTGGGGTACAGAGGAATATTCTCTGGAGGAATATTCTTCCTACCAACCTCCATCTCGCTGCTTATAATAATAATAATAATAGTAATAATAATAATAATAATAATGGCATTTATTAAGCGCTTACTATGTGCAAAGCACTGTTCTCAGAGGAATATTCTCTGGAGGAATGTTCTTCCTACCAACCTCCATCTCGCTGCTTATAATAATAATAATAATAATAATAATAATAATAATAATAATAATAATGGCATTTATTAAGCGCTTACTATGTGCAAAGCACTGTTCTCAGAGGAATATTCTCTGGAGGAATATTCTTCCTACCAACCTCCATCTCGCTGCTTATAATAATAATAATAATAATAATGGCATTTATTAAGCACTTACTATGTGCAAAGCACTGTTTTCAGAAGAATATTCTCTGGAGGAATATTCTTCCTACCAACCTCCATCTCGCTGCTTATAATAATAATAATAATAATAATAATGGCATTTATTAAGCACTTACTATGTGCAAAGCACTGTTCTCAGAGGAATATTCTCTGGAGGAATATTCTTCCTACCAACCTCCATCTCGCTGCTTATAATAATAATAATAATGGCATTTATTAAGCACTTACTATGTGCAAAGCACTGTTTTCAGAAGAATATTCTCTGGAGGAATATTTTTCCTACCAACCTCCATCTCACTGCTTATCTCTCACCCACGTCCTTCCTCTGGCCTGGAACGCCCTCCCTCCTCATGTCCGGCAATGACTCTCCCCCACTTCAAAGCCTTACTGAAGGCCCACCTCCTCCAAGAGGCCTTCCCTGACTAAGCCCTGCTTTTCCCCGTCTCCCACTCCCTCTGTATCACCCTGACTTCCTCATTCATTCATTCATTCAATCGTATTTATTGAGCGCTTCCTGTGTGCAGAGCACTGCAGTAAGCGCTTGGGAAGTACAACCATCATCATCAATCGTATTTATTGAGCGCTTACTGTGTGCAGAGCACTGTACTAAGCGCTTGGGAAGTCCAAGTTGGCAACATCTAGAGACGGTCCCTACCCGACAGTGGGCTCACAGTCTAGAAGGGGGAGACAGACAACAAAACAAAGCCTATTAACAAAATAAAATAAATAGAATGAATATGTACAAATAAAATAGAGTAATAAATAAATAGAGTAATAATACTATTGTACTATTATTGGGAAAGCAGCGTGGCTCAGTGGAAAGAGCCCGGGCTTTGGAGTCAGAGGTCATGGGTTCAAATCCCGGCTGTGCCAATTGTCAGCTGTGTGACTTTGGGCGAGTCACTTCACTTCTCTAGGCCTCAGTTACCTCATCTGTAAAATGGGGATTAAGATTGTGAGCCCCCCTGTGGGACAACCTGATCACCTTGTAACCTCCCCAGCGCTTAGAACAGTGCTTTGCACATAGTAAGCGCTTAACAACTGCCATCATTATTATTATTATTACAAGCTGGCAACATCTAGAGACGGTCCCTACCCAACAGCGGGCTCACATTCTAGAAGGGGGAGACAGAGAACCAAACAAAACATATTAACAAAATAAAATAAATAGAATAAGTATGTACAAATAAAATAGAGTAATAAATAAATAGTGTGATAATACTATTACTCTATAAATATAATAATATATAGCATAATACTATTACTCTATTAATAAATACCTCCCTTTATTCACCCCCGCCTCCCAGCCCCACAGCACTTATGTCCCTATCCGTCATTAAGGTCTGACTGTAAGCTCACTGTGGGCAGGGAACGTGTCTGTTATATTGTACTCTCCCAAGCGCTTAGTACAGTGCTCCGTACACTGTCGGTGCTCAATAAATACGATTGATTGACGGATTGGTTGGGCCGCCCCAGAATGTGCTGGAGCCCAAGCTCCTGAGCCCCGGCTTCTTCAAAGCCAGTGGCGAGGCCGCGTCTGGATTGCATTTTCCACTTTATAGCCTAGATTCGGTCCTTAATCATCATCATCAATCGTATTTATTGAGCGCTTACTGTGTGCAGAGCACTGGACTAAATCAATCGACCAGTTGTGTTTATTGAGCGCCTACCATTTGCGGAGCACTGTACTATTCCGGCGTGTCTTAGTGGCAAGAACACGGAATTGGGAGTCAGAAATCGCGGGTTCTTATCCCGGCTCCACCGCTTATCAGCTGGTGATTTTGGGCAAGTCACTTAACTTCTCTGTGCCTCAGTTACCTCATCTGGAAAATGGGGATTAAGACGTTGAGCCCCACTTGGGACAACCTGTTACCTTGTATCCACCCCAGCGCTTAGAACAGTGCTTGGCACGTAGTAAGTGCTTAACAAATGCTATTATTATTATTATTATTATTATTATTATTATTATCATTATTATTATTATTATATGCTAAACGTTTGAAAGAACAGAGTTAGTAGAAACCTTCCCTGTGCAGGGATTTGAACAGCGAGACAGCGAGGGCATTCCTGGCCAGAAGCAGAATGTAGGCAAGGCGTCAGTGGCGAGACAGATGAGATTGGGTTATATTGGGTAGGTTGACATTAATCAATCAATCAATCAATCAATCGTATTTATTGAACGCTTACTGTGTGCAGAGCACTGGACTAAGCGCTTGGGAAGTACAAGTTGGCAACATATAGAGACGATCCCTACCCAACAGTGGGCTCACAGTCTAGAAGGGGGAGACAGAGAACAAAACCAAACATACTAACAAAAAATAAATAGAAAAGATATGTACAAGTAAAATAAATAAATAGAGTAATAAATATGTACAAACATATATACATATATACAGGTGCTGTGGGGAAGGGAAGGAGGTAAGATGGGGGATGGAGAGGGGGCGAGGGGGAGAGGAAGGAAGGGGCTCAATGTGGGAAGGCCTCCTGGAGGAGGTGAGCTCTCAGTAGGGCCTTGAAGGGAGGAAGAGAGCGAGCTTGGCTTGGCTTAAACAACCTAAAGTGGCTCAGTGGAAAGAGCCCGGGCTTTGGAGTCACAGGTCATGGGTTCAAATCCCGGCTCCGCCAGTTGTCAGCTGTGTGACTTTGGGCAAGTCACTTCACTTCTCTGTGCCTCAGTTACCTCATCTGTAAAATGGGGATTAATCAATCAATCGTATTTATTGAGCGCTTACTGTGTGCAGAGCACTGGACTAAGCGCTTGGGAAGTCCAAGTCGGCAACATCTAGAGACGGTCCCTACCCAACAGCGGGCTCACAGTCTAGAAGGGGGAGACAGAGAACAAAACCAAACAGATTAACAAAATAAAATAAATAGAATGAATATGTACAAGTAAAATAAAGATTAAGACGGCGAGCCCCCCTTGGGACAACCTGATCAACTTGTAACCTCCCCAGCGCTTAGAGCAGTGCTGTGCATGTAGGAAGCGCTTAATAAATGCCATCATTAATTAATTAATTAATCAGTCAGTTGCATTTATTGAGCACAATAAACAGACACATTCCCTGCCCACAATGAGCTTATGCGGGGAGAACAGTCCAGAAGGGGAGGGGGAGTTCTTCAGACCTGTATGGTATTTTGATAAATATGGTATTTTATTAAGTGCTTTACTAGGTGCCAAACACTGTTCTAAACGCTGGAGTAGATGCAAGGTAACTGGGTAGGACATGGGGCTCGCAGTCCGAATCCCCATTTTGCAGATGAGGTCATTGAGACAAAGAGAGATGTAGTGACTTGCCCAAGGTCACACAGCAGACAAGTGGGGAAGCCTACGTATTCTGACTCCCAAGCCTGTGCTGTATGCAGAGCAGTGTACTAAGCGCTTGGGAGAGTACAATAGAGCAGTAATAATAATAATAATAATCATAATAATAATAATGGCATTTATTAAGCACTTACTATGTGCAAAGCACTGCTCTAAGCGCTGGGGAGGTTACAAGGTGATCAGGTTGTCCCACGGGGGGCTCCCAGTCTTAATCCCCATTTTACAGATGAGGTAATAATAATAATAATAATAATAATAATAATAATAATGATGGCATTTATTAAGTGCTTACTATGTGCAAAGCACTGTTCTAAGCGTTGGGGAGGTTACAAGGTGATCAGGTTGTCCCCCGGGGGGCTCACAGTCTTCATCCCCATTTTACAGATGAGGTAATAATAATAATAATAATAATAATAATAATAATAATAATAATAATGGCATTTATTAAGCGCTTACTATGTGCAAAGCACTGTTCTAAGCGCTGGGGGAGATACAAGGTGATCAGGTTGTCCCACGGGGGGCTCACAGTCTTAATCCCCATTTTACAGATGAAGTAATAATAATAATAATAATAATGATGATGGCATTTATTAAGTGCTTACTATGCGCAAAGCACTGTTCTAAGCGCTGGGGAGGTTACAAGGTGATCAGGTTGTCCCCCGGGGGGCTCCCAGTCTTAATCCCCATTTTACAGATGAGGTCACTGAGGCCCAGAGAAGTTAAGTGACTTACCCAAACTCACCCAGCTGACAATTGGCGGAGCCGGCATTTGAACCCATCATCATCAATCGTATTTACTGAGCGCTTACTATGTGCAGAGCACTGTACTAAGCGCTTAATGACCCATGACCTCTGACTCCAAAGCCCGGGCTCTTTCCATTGAGCCACACAGCCTCTCGGACACATTCCTTGACCTCAGTGAGCTTACAGACTAGAGAGGGAGATGGACATGAATATAAATAAATCAATGAGGGAGATGGACATAAGGGGCTGGGAGTGGGGATGGATAGAGGGAGCAAGTCGGGGGGACGCAGAAGGGGGTGGGAGAAGAGGAAAGGAGGGCGCAGTCAGGGAAGGCCTCTTGGAGGAGATAATAATAATGATGGCATTTATTAAGCGCTTACTATGTGCAAAGCACTGTTCTAAGCGCTGGGGGGGATACAAGGTGATGAGGTTGTCCCACGGTGGGGGCTCACAGTCTTCATCCCCATTTTACAGATGAGGGAACTGAGGCCCAGAGAAGTTAAGTGACTTACCCAAAGTCACCCAGCTGACAATTGGCGGAGCCGGCATTTGAACCCATGACCTCTGACTCCAAAGCCCGGGCTCTTTCCGTTGAGCCACACAGCTTCTCGGACACATTCCTTGACCTCAGTGAGCTTACAGACTAGAGAGGGAGATGACATGAATATAAATAAATCAATGAGGGAGATGGACATAAGGGGCTGGGAGGGGGGATGGATAGAGGGAGCAAGTCGGGGGGACGCAGAAGGGGGTGGGAGAAGAGGAAAGGAGGGTGCAGTCAGGGAAGGCCTCTTGGAGGAGATAATAATAATAATGATGGCATTTATTAAGCGGTTACTATGTGCTATGTTGGTATGTTTGGTTCTGTTCTCTGTCTCCCCCTTTTAGACTGTGAGCCCACCGTTGGGTAGGGACTGTCTCTATGTGATGCCAATTTGTACTTCCCAAGCGCTTAGTACAGTGCTCTGCACATAGTAAGCGCTCAATAAATACGATTGATTGATTGATTGATTGATTGCAAAGCACTATTCCAAGCGCTGGGGGGGATACAAGGTGATGAGGTTGTCCCACGGGGGGGCTCACAGTCTTCATCCCCATTTTACAGATGAGGGAACTGAGGCCCAGAGAAGTTAAGTGACTTGCCCAAAGTCCCACAGCTGACAAGTGGTGGAGCCAGGATTTGAACCCATGACCTCCGACTCTTTCCCACTGAGCCACGCTGCTTCTCTATCAATCAATCAATCAATCGTATTTATTGAGCGCTTACTATGTGCAGAGCACTGTACTAAGCGCTTGGGAAGTACAAATTGGCATCACATAGAGACAGTCCCTACCCAACAGTGGGCTCACAGTCTAAAAGGGGGAGACAGAGAACAGAACCAAACATACCAACAAAATAAAATAAGTAGGATAGAAATGTACAAGTAAAATAAATAAATAAATAGATAAATAGAGTAATAAATATGTACAACCATATATACATATATACAGGAGGAGGAGACGGGCCTTCAATAAGGCTTTCGAGGAGGAGGGGGGGTGGGGGAGTGTGATCGTCTGTTGGATATGAGGGGGGAGGGCGTCCCAAGCGAGAGGCAGGATGTGGGCCCGAGGTTGGCGGCGAGATAGGCGAGATGGAGGCCCAGTGAAAAGTTTAGCACTGGAGGAGTGAACTGTGTGGGCTGCGTTGGAGAAGGAGAGAAGGGAGGTGAGGTAGGAGGGGGCGAGGTGGTGGACGACTTTAAAACCAACGGTGACGAATTTCTGTTTGATGCGGAGGTGGATGAGAAACCACTGGAAGGCCTATTCATTCATTCATTCATTCAATCGTATTTATTGAGCGCTTACTGTGTGCAATCAATCAATCAATCAATCGTATTTATTGAGCGCTTACTATGTGCAGAGCACTGTACTAAGCGCTTGGGAAGTACAAGTCGGCAACACACAGAGACAGTCCCTACCCAACAGTGGGCTCACAGTCTAAAAGGGGGAGACAGAGAACAGAACCAAACATACCAACAGAATAAAATAGGATAGAAATGTACAAGTAAAATAAATAAATAAATAAATAGAGTAATAAATATGTACAGCCATATATACATATATACAGGTGCTGTGGGGAAGGGAAGGAGGTGTGCAGAGCACTGGACTAAGCAGTTGGGAACTACAAGTTGGCAGTCAATCAATCAATCAATCAATCGTATTTATGGAGCGCTTACTGTGTGCAGAGCACTGGACTAAGCGGTTGGGAAGTACAAGTTGGCAATCATTCAATCAATCAATCAATCGTATTTATTGAGCGTTTACTGTGTGCAGAGCACTGGACTAAGCACTTGGGAAGTACAAGTTGGCAACATATAGAGACGGTCCCTACCCAACAGTGGGCTCGCAGTCTAGAAGGAAGGGAAGCAGCGTGGCTCAGTGGAAAGAGCCCGGGCTTTGGAGTCAGAGGTCATGGGTTCGAATCCCGGCTCCACCACATGTCTGCTGTGTGACCTTGGGCAAGTCACTTAACTTCTCGGCGCCTCAGTTACCTCATCTGTAAAATGGGGATGAAGACTGTGAGCCCCACATGGGACAACCTGATCACCTTGTATCCCCCCAGCGCTTAGAACAGTGCTGGGCACAGAGTAAGTGCTTAACAAATGCCATCATTTTTTTTTAGAAGGGGGAGACAGACAAAACGTATTAACAGAATAAAATAAATAGAATAAATATGTACAAGTAAAATAAGTAGAGTAATAAATACGTACAAACATATATACATATATACAGGTGCTGTGAAGAAGGGAAGGAGGTAAGGCGGGGGGGATGGAGAGAGGGAGGAGGGGGAGAGGAAGGAGGGGGCTGAGTGTGGGAAGGCCTCCTGGAGGAGGTGAGCTCTCAGTAGGGCCTTGAAGGGAGGAAGAGAGCGAGCTTGGCGGATGGGCAGAGGGATTGGGGGCATTCCGGGCCCGGGGGAGGACGTGGGCCGGGGGTCGATGGCGGGACGGGCGAGAACAAGGCCTAACGGTGAGGAGATCAGCGGCGGGGGAGCGGAGGGTGCGGGCTGGGCTATAGAAGGAGAGAAGGGAGGTGAGGTAGGAGGGGGCGAGGTGATGGACAGCCTTGAAGCCCAGGGTCTGGAGTTTCTGCCTATGAGGAGTGGGGTGACACGTCCTGAACGTTATTGTAGAAAAATGATCCGGGCAGCCGAGTGAAGTCTGGCCTGGAGTGGGGAGAGATGGGAGGCAGGGAGGTCAGCGAGGAGGCTGATACGGTAATCATGGCGGGATAGGACGAAAGATTGGATTAATGGGGTAGCCGTTTTGGGTGGAGAGGAAAGGATGAGTTTTACTGATGCTGTGAAGGTCGAGCCCACGGGATTCGGAAGAGAGGAGTGACTCATTCATTCATTCATTCGTTCAATCGTATTTATTGAGCGCTTACTTTTTTTATGGCATTTATTAAGCGCTTACTATGTGCAGAGCACTGCTCTAAGTGCTGGGGAATTTACAAGGTGATCAGGTTGTCCCACGTGGGGCTCACAGTCTTCATCCCCATTTTCCAGATGAGGGAACTGAGGCCCAGAGAAGTTAAGTGACTTGCCCAAAGTCACACAGTTGACGAGTGGTGGCCCCCTCGTCCCCCTCTCCATCCCCCCATCTTACCTCCTTCCCTTCCCCACAGCACCTGTATATATGTATATATGGTTGTACATATTTATTACTCTATTTATTTATTTATTTATTTATTTATTTATTTTACTTGTACATTTCTATCCTATTTATTTTACTTTGTTGGTATGTTTGGTTTTGTTCTCTGTCTCCCCCTTTTAGACTGTGAGCCCACTGTTGGGTAGGGACTGTCTCTATGTGTTGCCAATTTGTACTTCCCAAGCGCTTAGTACAGTGCTCTGCACATAGTAAGCGCTCAATAAATATGATTGATTGATTGATTGATTGATTGATTGATTGGAGCCGGGATTTGAACCCATGACCTCTGACTCCAAAGCCCGTGCTTTTTCCACTGAGCCATGCTACTTACTGTATGCAGAGCACTGTACTAAGCGCTTGGGAAGTCCAAGTCGGCAACATAAAGAGACGGTCCCTACCCGACAACGGGCTCACAGTCTAGAAGGGGGAGACGGACAACAAAACAACACATGTAGACGGGTGTCAAAATTGTCAGAACAAATAGAATTAAAGCTAGATGCACATCATTAACAAAATAAATAGAATGGTAAATATGGGCAAGTAAAATAAATAGAGTAATAAATCTGTACAGATATATCATCAATCATCAATTGTATTTATTGAGCGCTTACTGTGTGCAGAGCACTGTACTAAGCGCTTGGGAAAGTACAAGTTGGCAACATATAGAGACAGTCCCTACCCAACAGTGGGCTCACAGTCTAAAAGGGGGAGACAGAGAACAAAACCAAACATACTAACAAAATAAAATAAATAGAATAGATATGTACAAGTAAAATAAATAAATAGAGTAATAAATATATACAAACATATATCCATATATACAGGTGCTGTGGGGAAGGGAAGGAGGTAAGATGGGGGGGTGGAGAGGGGGACGAGAAGTGGAAGTGAAGAGAAGTGAAGAGAAGTGGAGTGACTTGCCCACGGTCACACAGAGGACGAGTGGCGGAGCCAGGATTAGAACCCAAGTCATCATCATCATCATCATCAATCATATTTATTGAGCGCTTATTATGTGCATAGCACTGTACTAAGCGCTTGGGAAGTACAAATTGGCAACATATAGAGACAGTCCCTACCCTACAGTGGGCTCACAGTCTAAAGGGGGAGACAGAGAACAAAACCAAACATACTAACAAAATAAAATAAATAGAATAGATCTGCACAAGTAAAATAAATAAATAAATAAGTAAATAAATAGAGTAGTACATATGTACAGACATCTATCCATATATACAGGTGCTGTGGGGAAGGGAAGGAGGTTAAGATGGGGGGATGGAGAGGGGGACGAGAAGTGGAAGTGGAAGTGGAAGTGAAGAGAAGTGAAGTGACTTGCCCAAGGTCACACAGCAGACGAGTGGCGGAGCCAGGATTAGAACCCAAGTCCTCTGACTTCCAAGCCCGGGCTCTTGCCAGTAGGCCACTGTTTCTCACATTCACACCTTTCCGTCTGGAGACCTCCCCTTCCTCCTCCAGTCTAAAATGGGGATTAAGACTATGAGCCCCATGTGGGACAACTTGATCACCTTGTACCCCCCAGTGCTTAGAACAGTGCTTTGCACATAGTAAGCGCTTGACAAATGCCATCATTATTATTATTATTATTATTATTCTCCCCCCCTGAGCAGGGAATCTGTCTGTTTATTGTTATATTGCACTCTCCCAAGCGCTTAGTACAGTGCTCTGCAACACAATAAGCACTCAATAAATACAACTGAATATGTACTTGTACATATCTATTCTATTCTATTTATTTTATTTTGCTACTATGTTTGGTTTTGTCTCCCCCTTTTAGACTGTGAGCCCACTGTTGGGTAGGGCCTGTCTCTATATGTTGCCAATTTGTACTTCCCAAGCGCTTAGTACAGTGCTCTGCACACAGTAAGCGCTCAATAAATATGATTGATGATGATGATGATGATGAACTGAATGAATGAAACCTGGGATCTGCCTTCCTGCCGGGAGACCACAGGCATGTCTCTCATCTTATAATAATAATAATAATGATGATGGCATTTATTAAGCGCTTACTATGTGCCAAGCACTGTTCTAAGCACTGGGGAGGCTACAAGGTGATCAGGTTGTCCCATGAGGGGCTCACAGTCTCCCCATTTTCCAGATGAGGTAACTGAGGCACGGAGAAGTGGAGTGACTTGCCCAAAGTCACACAACTGACAAGTGGCGGAGGCGGGATTTGAACCCACGACCTCTGACTCCAAAGCCCGGGCTCTTTCCACTGGGCCACGCTGCTTCTCTGAGCCTCAGTTTCCCCCTCTGTACACTGGGGTTCATTGCCCCTGTTTCCCCCCAGCCCCCACCACACCGATGCCTGTAAGCGTATCGCGGACAGGGGTTGCGTGATTGTCAATCATTCAGTGGTATTTAGTAAGCGATGTATTTATTAATCATTCAATGATTACGTGCCTCTTTCATTCATTCATTCAATAGTATTTATTGAGCGCTTACTGTGTGCAGAGCACTGGACTAAGCGCTTGGGAAGTACAACTTGGCAACATATACAGCCTCTTGACTGTAAGCTCATTGTGGGCAGGAAATCTGTCTGTTTATTGTTATACTGGACTCTCCCAAACGCTTAGTGCAGTGCTTTGCACACAGTCAGCGCTCAATAAATAGGACTGAATGCCACACACTGTTCTAAGCGCTGGAGTTGATGCAAATATATCAGGTTGGACACGGTCCGTGTCCCACAGGGGACTCACGGTCTGAAGAGGAGGACAGCAGGGATTGAATCCCCATTTTACAGAAGAGGCAACTGTGGCCCAGAGAATCAATTAATCGATCAAATTTACTGAGCGCTTACTGTGTGCAGAGCACTGTACTAAACGCTTGGGAGAGTCCAATGCAACAGAGTCGGCGGACGCATCCCCCGCAGCGTGGCTCAAGTGGAAAGAGCCCGGGCTTTGGAGTCAGAGGTCATGGGTTCGAATTCCGGCTCCGCCACATGTCTGCTGTGTGACCTTGGGCAAGTCACTTAACTACTCTGGGCCTCAGTGACCCCGTCTGTAAAACGGGGATGAAGACTGTGAGCCCCCCGTGGGACAACCTGATCACCTTGTAACAGCCCCAGTGGTTAGAACAGTGCTTTGCACATAGTAAGCGCTTAATAAATGCTATCATTATTACTGTTATTACCGAGAGCTCACCTCCTCCAGGAGGCCTTCCCAGACTGAGCCCCCTCCTTCCTCTCCCTCCCCATCCCCCCGCCTTACCTCCTTCCCCTCCCCACAGCACCTGTATACATGGATATATTTTTGTAGGGATTTATCACTCTATTTATTTTATTTGTACATATTTATTCTATTTATTTTATTTTGTTAATATGTTTTGTTTTGTTGTCTGTCTCCCCCTTCTAGACTGTGAGCCCGCTGTTGGGTAGGGACCGTCTC
Organism: Tachyglossus aculeatus; assembly: GCF_015852505.1. Taxonomy (NCBI): domain Eukaryota; kingdom Metazoa; phylum Chordata; class Mammalia; order Monotremata; family Tachyglossidae; genus Tachyglossus; species Tachyglossus aculeatus. Next base: position 1,846,774 of record NC_052066.1, on the reverse strand, counting down.
TAGGTGTTGCCGACTTGGACTTCCCAAGCGCTTAGTCCAGTGCTCTGCACACAGTAAGCGCTCAATAAATACGATTGATTGAATGAATGAATGAATGAAAGAGCTCACAGTCTAGAGGGGGAGACCAGTGTGGCCTAGTGGCAAGAGCACAGGCTTGGGAATCAGAGGATGTGGATTCTAATCCAGGTTCCGCTGCTCGTCTGCTGTGTGGCCTTGGGTAAGCCACTTCACTTCTCTGTGCCTCAGTTACCTCATCTGTAAAATGGGGATTGAGACTGTGAGCCCCACGTGGGACAGGGACTGTGTCCAACCTGATTAACTTGTACCTACTTCAGCACTTAGAATAGTGCCCGGCAATCAATCAATCAATCAATCGCATTTATTGAGCGCTTACTGTGTGCAGAGCACTGTACTAAGCGCTTGGGAAGTACAAGTTGGCAACATATAGAGACAGTCCCTACCCAACAGTGGGCTCCCAGTCTGGAAGGGGGAGACAGAGAACAAAACAAAACATATTAACAAACAATTGTCAGCTGTGTGACTTTGGGCAAGTCACTTCACCTCTCTGTGCCTCAGTTCCCTCATCTGTAAAATGGGTACTAAAACTGTGAGCCCCTCGTGGGACAACCTGATCACCTTGCAACCTCCCCAGCGCTTAGAAGAGTGCTTTGCACATAGTAAGCGCTTAACAAATACCATCATTATTATTATTATAAGTAGCCCACTGCTGGGTGGGGACCGTCTCTATATGTTGCCAACTTGTACTTCCCAAGAGCTTTGCACACTGTAAGCGCTCAATAAATACGATTGAATGAAGGAATGAATGAAGTGCCATGTGAATAATAATAGTAATAATAATAATAATGATGGCATTTATTAAGCGCTTACTATGTGCAAAGCACTGTTCTAAGCGCTGGGGAGGTCACAAGGTGATCAGGTTAGAAATTACGTCTAACAACTCTGCCATGCTATACTCTCCCGAATGCTCCACAAAGTGCTCTGTGCATCGTATTATTATTATTATTATCAGGGTATTTGTTAAGCGCTTACTATGTGCTGTATAGTAAGCACGTGGCTTACTATAAGCCACACAGGGGTCACAGTCTTAACGCCCATTTTACAGATGAGGGAACTCAGTCCCCGAGAAGTGAAGTAATGTAATATAATAATAATAATAATAATAATAATAATAATAATGGCATTTGTTAAGCGCTTACTATATGCAAAGCACTGTTCTAAGCGCTGGGGGGGATACAACGTGATTAGGTCGTCCCACGTGGGGCTCACAGTCAATCCCCATTTTACAGATGAGGTAACTGAGGCTCAGAGAAGTGAAGTGACTTGCCCGAGGTCACACAGCAGACATGTGGCAGAGCCGGGATTCGAACCCCTGACTTCTGACTCCAAAGCCCGGGCTCTTTCCACTGGGCCACGCTGCTTCTCTAATATGTGATAATGGCATTATTATGTGCAAAGCACTGTTCTAAGCGCTGGGGGGGGCATACAAGGTGATCAGGTTGTCCCCCGTGGGGCTCACAGTCTTAATCCCCATTTTACAGATGAGGGAACTGAGGCTCCGAGGAGTGAAGTGACTTGCCCAAGGCCACCCAGCGGAGACGTGGCAGAGTCGGGATTAGAACCCACCACCTCCTGACTCCCAGCACTCAATAAATAGCATCGTTGGGTCAGTTGCGGGGCTGAGCCGGGGGGTCGCGGAGGTGGACGAGGGGTGGACGAGGCCGGAGGGAAGGAGGAGTGGGCGGAGGATGGAGGCTGAGCTCACCCTGGGTCCAGGAAGCGGGATCGGCCAGGAAACGGAAGAGCGTTCCCACCCAGAGTAAGGCCCAGCTGGGGCCCCGGGGAGGACCAGGCCGGAAAAACCAGGATTTGGAAAAACCGGGATCGTCTCGGCCTCCTCCCCTGACCCCTGACCTCTGACCCCTCGGTCTGACCCCTTCAGGGTCCGAGCGTGAGGGGCTGAGTGACCCTGTCTTGGTCAGGGTGGACTGACGGTTGGTGCCAACTTGTACTTCCCAAGCGCTTAGTACAGTGCTTTGCACACAGTAAGCACTCAATAAATACGATTGATTGATTGATTGCGACGGCCTGACCTGTGTAACTCTGTGGGTCCACACGTGTGTGTATATTGGCGGCCGTCTCTGTGTTATCCTAGGCACGTATGTGTCATCCTCAGTGTGGGTGTGGGTCTGTGCAGCTGTGTGTGTGTGTGTGTCTGGGGCATCAATCAATCAATCAATCAATCGTATTTATTGAGCGCTTACTATGTGCAGAGCACTGTACTAAGCGCTTGGGAAGTACAAATTGGCAACACATAGAGACAGTCCCTACCCAACAGTGGGCTCACAGTCTAAAAGGGGGAGACAGAGAACAGAACCAAACATACCAACAAAATAAAATAAATAGGATAGAAATGTACAAGCAAAATAAATAAATAAATAAACGTCTGGGTATCTGTATACGTGCTTTTGTGTTTCCAAGGGTGTATCATCATCATCAATCGTATTTATTGAGCGCTTACTGTGTGCAGAGCACTGTACTAAGCGCTTGGGAAGTCCAAGTTGGTAACATATAGAGACAGTCCCTACCCAGTAGTGGGCTCACAGTCTAAAAGGGGGAGACACAGAACAAAACCAAACATACTAACAAAATAAAATAAATGGAATAGATATGTACAAGTAAAATAAATAGAGTAATAAATATGTACAAACATATATCCATATATACAGGTGCTGTGGGGAAGGGAAGGAGGTAAGATGGGGGGGATGGAGAGGGGGACAAGGGGGAGAGGAAGGAAGGGGCTCAGTCTGGGAAGGCCTCCTGGAGGAGGTGAGCTCTCCTCTGGGAGAGCTCTGACGTCTGGGTATCTGTATATGTGCCTTTGTGTTTCCAAGGGTGTGTCTGTGTCAGCGTCTGTCTCTTAGAACAGTGCTCAGCGCTTAGAACAGTGCTTTGCATGTAGTAAGCGCTTAACAAATGCCATTATTATTATTATTATTATTGTGTCAGTGTGGGTGTGGGTCTGTGCCGCTCTGTGTTCCTGTAGGGGCTGTGCGTCTGGGTCAGTGTGTGCTTGTGTGTGTTACTATCCGGGTATCTCGGTGTGTATCTCTGTGTTTCCGAGTGTGTCTGGGTGAGTGTGGGAGTTAATGTATGGGTATGTCTGAGTGTGTAGCTTTGTGTTTCCATGTGTGTATGTGTGTGTGCGTGTGTGTGTCTGGGTCATTGTATGTATATGTCGGAGTGTGCAGCTGTGTGTTTCCGTGTCTGCGTGTATGTATGTCTGAGGGCGGATCTCTGTGTTTCCGTATATGTGTCTGTCAGTGTGCGAATCGGTGTCTGTGTATAATAGTAATTATGGTATTTGTGTGTCTGTGTGTATGTATGTCTGAGTGTGGAGCTCCGTGTTTCCGTATATGTGTCTGTCAGTGTGCGAATTGGTGTCTGTGTATAGTAGTAATTATGGTATTTGTGTGTCTGTGTGTATGTATGTCTGAGTGCTGATCTCTGTGTTTCCATATATGTGTCTGTCAGTGTGTGAATCGGTGTCTGTGAATTATGGTATTTGTGTGTCTGTGTGTATGTAAGTCTGAGTGTGGATCTCTGTGTTTCCGTATATGTGTCTGTCAGTGTGTGAATCGGTGTCTGTGTATAATAGTAATTGTGGTCTTTCTGTGTCTGTGTGTATGTATGTCTGAGTGTGGATCTCTGTGTTTCCATATATGTGTCAGTCAGTGTGTGAATCGGTGTCTGTTTATAATAGTAATTATGGTATTTGTGTGTCTGTGTGTATGTATGTGTGTCTGAGTATGTATGTATGTATGTGTGTATGTCTTAAGCGCTTAGTACAATGCTCTGCACATAGCGCTCAATAAATACGATTGATGACGATTGATGAGTGTGGATCTCTGTGTTTCCGTATATGTGTCTGTCAGTGTGTGAATCGGTGTCTGTGAATTATGGTATTTGTGTGTCTGTGTGTATGTAAGTCTGAGTGTGGATCTCTGTGTTTCCGTATATGTGTCTGTCAGTGTGTGAATTGGTGTCTGTGTATAATAGTAATTATGGTATTTGTGTGTCTGTGTGTATGTATGTCTGAGTGTGGATCTCTGTGTTTCCGTATATGTGTCAGTCAGTGTGTGAATCGGTGTCTGTTTATAATAGTAATTATGGTATTTGTGTGTCTGTGTGTATCTATGTCTGAGTGTGGATCTCTGTGTTTCCGTATATGTGTCAGTCAGTGTGTGAATCGGTGTCTGTGTATAATAGGAATTATGGTATTTGTGTGTCTGTGTGTATGTATGTCTGAGTGTGGATCTCTGTGTTTCCATATGTGTGTCTGTCAGTGTGTGAATCAGTGTCTGTTTATAATAGTAATTATGGCATTTGTGTGTCTGTGTGTATGTATGTCTGAGTGTGGATCTCTGTGTTTCCGTATTTGTGTCAGTCAGTGTGTGAATCGGTGTCTGTGTATAATAGTAATTATGGTCTTTGTGTGTCTGTGTGTATGTATATCTGAGTGTGGATCTCTGTGTTTCCATATATGTGTCTGTCTGTGTAAATCGGTGTCTGTGTATAATAGTAATTATGGTATTTGTGTGTCTGTGTGTATGTATGTCTGAGTGTGGATCTCTGTGTTTCCGTATTTGTGTCAGTCAGTGTGTGAATCGGTGTCTGTGTATAATAGTAATTATGGTATTTGTGTGTCTGTGTGTGTGTATGTCTGAGTGTGGATCTCTGTGTTTCCGTGTTTGTGTCAGTCAGTGTGTGAATCGGTGTCTGTGTATAATAGTAATTATGGTCTTTGTGTGTCTGTGTGTATGTATGTCTGAGTGTGGATCTCTGTGTTTCCGTATATGTGTCTGTCAGTGTGTGAATCGGTGTCTGTGTATAATAGTAATTGTGGTCTTTCTGTGTCTGTGTGTATGTATGTCTGAGTGTGGATCTCTGTGTTTCCGTATATGTGTCTGTCAGTGTGTGAATCGGTGTCTGTGTATAATAGTAATTGTGGTCTTTGTGTGTCTGTGTGTATGTATGTCTGAGTGTGGATCTCTGTGTTTCCATATATGTGTCAGTCAGTGTGTGAATCGGTGTCTGTGTATAATAGTAATTATGGTCTTTGTGTGTCTGTGTATATGTATGAGTGTGGATCTCTGTGTTTCCGTATATGTGTCTGTCAGTGTGCGAATTGGTGTCTGTGTATAATAGTAATTATGGTATTTGTGTGTCTGTGTGTACGTATGTCTGGGTGTGGATCTCTGTGTTTCCGTAAATGTGTCTGTCAGTGTGTGAATCGCTGTCTGTGCATAATAGTAATTATGGTGTTTGTGTGTCTGTGTGTATGTATGTTTGAGTGTGGATCTCTGTGTTTCCATATATGTGTCTGTCAGTGTGTGAATCAGTGTCTGTGTATAATAGCAATTATGGTCTTTGTGTGTCTGTGTGTATGTATGTCTGAGTGTGGATCTCTGTGTTTCCATATGTGTGTCAGTCAGTGTGTGAATCGGTGTCTGTGTATAATAGTAATTATGGCATTTGTGTGTCTGTGTGTATGAGTGTGGATCTCTGTGTTTCCACATATGTGTCTGTCAGTGTGTGAATCGGTGTCTGTGTATAATAGTAATTATGGCATTTGTGTGTCTGTGTGTATGAGTGTGGATCTCTGTTTCCATATGTGTGTCTGTCAGTGTGTGAATCGGTGTCTGTGTATAATAATAATTATGGTATTTGTTAAGCGCTTACTATGAGAATAATAATGATGGTATTTGTTAAGCGCTTACTATGTGCAAAGCACTGTTCTAAGCGCTGGGGAGATACAAGGTGATCAGGTTGTCCCACGTGGGGCTCACAGTCTTAATCCCCATTTTACAGATGAGGGAACTGAGGCACAGAGAAGTGAAGTCACTTGCCCAATGAGAAGCAGCGTGGCTCAGTGAAAAGAGCCGGGCTTTGGAGTCAGGGGTCGTGGGTTCAAATCCCGGCTCTGCTAATTGTCAGCTGTGTGACTTTGGGCAAGTCACTTTACTTCTCTGAGCCTCAGTTCCCTCATCTGTAAAGTGGGGATTAAGACTGTGAGCCCCCCGTGGGACAACCTGATCACCTTGTATCCCCCCAGCGCTTCTCTAGCAGTGCTAATAATAGCACTTAGTACAGTGCTCAGCGCCCAATAAGCACTCAATAAATAAGATTGAATTAACGAATGATTAATAATACTTATGGTACTCATTAAGCGCTCACTATGTGCCAAGGGCTATTCTGAGTGTGGGGGTACAGTACCTGGCACAGAGTAAGCCTTAACAAATGCCGCAATTAACAATACTTAATTAATGATAATATTATTAATAATAAGTGTTCAGTATAGTGTGCTGCACAGAATAAGCACGCAATAAATACCCCTGATTGAGTGAAGCAGCGTAGCTCAGGGGAACGAGCCCGGGCTTTGGAGTCAGAGGTCACGGGTTCAAATCCCAGCCCCGCCACTTGTCAGCTGGGTGACTTTGGGCAAGTCACTTCACTTCTCTGTGCCTCAGTTCCCTCATCTGTAAAATGGGGATGAAGACTGTGAGCCCCCTGTGGGACAACCTGATCACCTTGTAACCTCCCCAGCGCTTAGAACAGTGCTTTGCACAAAGTAAGCGCTTAATAAATGCCATTATTATTATTATTATTATTATTATTATCATTAAGTGTTCAGTATAGTGTGCTGCCCAGAATAAGCACGCAATAAATACCCCTGATTGAGTGAAGCAGCGTAGCTCAGGGGAAAGAGCCCGGGCTTTGGAGTCAGAGGTCACGGGTTCAAATCCCACCTCCGCCACTTGTCAGCTGGGTGACTTTGGGCCAGTCACTTCACTTCTCTGCGCCTCAGTGACCTCATCTGTAAAACGGGGATTAAGACTGTGACCCCTCCGTGGGACAACCTGATCACCTTGTAACCTCCCCAGCGCTTAGAACAGTGCTTTGCACGTAGTAAGCGCTTAATAAGTGCAATCATCATTATTATTATTATTTGGGAGTCATTTGCATAAAGGGTGTGTGTGTGAGAGAGAGAGAGAGAGAGAGAGAGAGAAAGTCACTTCACTTTTCCGGGCCTCAGTTCCCTCATCTGTAAAATGGGGATAACAGTGGGACTGTGCCCAGCCTGTGCCCAGTACAGTGCTCTGCACATAGTAAGCGCTCAATAAATACGATTGATGATGATGATGATGAACCTGTATCTATTCCAGCGCTTAGAACAGTGTTTGGCACATAGTAAGCACTTAAAGCCCCCTTTTTCCTCTCCCCATCCCCATCCCCCCCGCCCTACCTCCTTCCCCTCCCCACAGCCCCTGTATATATGTTCGTACAGATTTATTACTCTATTTATTTTACTTGTACATATTTACTATTCTATTTATTTTGTCAGTGATGTGCATCTAGCTTTAATTCTATTTATTCTGATGATTTGACACCTGACTAAATGTTTTGTTTTGTTGTCTGTCTCCCCCTTCTAGATTGTGAGCCCATTTTTGGGTAGGGACCGTCTCTATATGTTGCCGACTTAGACTTTCCAAGCGCTTAGTACAGTGCTCTGCACACAGTAAGCGCTCAATCAATACGATTGAATGAATGAATGAATGAATGAACGAGCTCACAGTCTAGAGGGGGAGACAGTGTGGCCTAATGGAAAGAGCACAGGCTTGGGAGTCAGAAGATGTGGGTTCTAATCCAGGTTCCGCCACTCGTCTGCTGTGAGGCCTTGGGTAAGTCACTTCACTTCTCTGTGCCTCAGTTACCTCATCGGTAAAATGGGGATTGAGACTGTGAGCCCCACGTGGGACAGGGACTGTGTCCAACCTGATTAACTTGTATCTACCTCGGCGCTTAGAACAGTGCCCGGCACATAACAACTGTCAGCTGTGTGACTTTGGGCAAGTCGCTTCACTTCTCTGTGCCTCAGTTCCCTCATCTGTAAAATGGGGACTAAAACTGTGAGCCCCCCCGTGGGACAACCTGATCACCTTGCAACCTCCCCGGCACTTAGAACAGTGCTTTGCACATAGTAAGCGTTTAACAAATACCATCATTATTATTATTGTAAGTAGCCCACTGTTGGGTAGGGACTGTCTCTACATGTTGCCGACTTGGACTTCCCAAGCGCTTAGTCCAGTGCTCTGCACACAGTAAGCGCTCAATCAATACGATTGAATGAATGAATGAATGAACGTGAGCCCGCTGTTGGGTAGGGACCGTCTCTATCTGTTGCCAACTTGTACTTCCCAAGCGCTTAGTCCAGTGCTCTGCGCACAGTAAGCGCTCAGTAAATACGATTGAATGAATGAATGAATGAACGTGAGCCCGCTGTTGGGTAGGGACCGTCTCTATCTGTTGCCGACTTGGACTTCCCAAGCGCTTAGTCCAGTGCTCTGCACACAGTAAGCGCTCAATAAATACGATTGAGTGAATGAATGAATGAATGAACAAGTCCCTCCATTATTATTCTTTATAGATCCCGGGAGAATCAATCAATCAATCAATCAATCGTATTTATTGAGCGCTTACTGTGTGCAGAGCACTGGACTAAGCGCTTGGGAAGTCCAAGTTGGCAACATATAGAGACGGTCCCTACCCAACAGTGGGCTCACAGTCTAAAAGGGGGAGACGGAGAACAAAACCAAACAGACTAACAAAATAAAATAAATAGAATAGATATGTACAAGTAAAATAAATAAATAAATGAGTAATAAATATGTAAGTACGATTGAATGAGTGAATGAATGAACAAGTCCCACCATTATTATTCTTTATAGATCCCGGGAGAATCAATCAATCAATCAATTGTATTTATTGAGCGCTTACTGTGTGCAGAGCACTGTACTAAGCGCTTGGGAAGTCCAAGTTGGCAACATCTAGAGACAGTCCCTACCCAACAGTGGGCTCACAGTCTAAAAGGGGGAGACAGAGAACCAAACCAAACAGACTAACAAAATAAAATAAATAGAATAGATATGTACAAGTAAAATAAATAAATAAATAGAGTAATAAATATGCAAGTACGATTGAATGAGTGAATGAATGAACAAGTCCCACCATTATTATTCTTTATAGATCCTGGGAGAACCAATCAATCAATCGTATTTATTGAGCGCTTACTGTGTGCAGAGCACTGTACTAAGCACTTGGGAAGTCCAAGTTGGCAACATATAGAGACGGTCCCTACCCAACAGCGGGCTCACCGTCTAAAAGGGGGAGACAGAGAACAAAACCAAACAGACTAACAAAATAAAATAAATAGAATAGATATGTCCAAGTAAAATAAATAAATAAATAGAGTAATAAATATGTAAGTACGATTGAATGAGTGAATGAATGAACAAGTCCCACCATTATTATTCTTTATAGATCCTGGGAGAACCAATCAATCAATCGTATTTATTGAGCGCTTACTGTGTGCAGGGCACTGGACTAAGCGCTGGGGAAGTCCAAGTTGGCAACATCTAGAGACGGTCCCTACCCAACAGTGGGCTCACAGTCTAATAATAATAATGATAATAATAATAATAATAATAGCATTTATTAAGCGCTTACTATGTGCAAAGCACTGTTCTAAGCGCTGGGGAGGTTACAAGGTGATCAGGTTGTCCCCCAGGGGGCTCACAGTCTTAATCCTCATTTTACAGATGAGGTAACTGAGGCCCAGAGAAGTTAAGTGACTTGCCCAAAGTCACACAGCTGACAAGTGGCGGAGCCGGGATTTGAACCCATGACCTTTGACTCCAAAGCCCGGGCCCTTTCCACTGAGTCACGCTGCTTCTCTGATAAAAAGAAAATGGCATTTGTTAAGCGCTTACTATGTTCGAAGCACTGTTCTAAGCGCTGGGGGGATACAAGGTGATCAGGTTGTTCCACGAGGGGCTCACAGTCTTCATCCCCATTTTACAGATGAGGTAACTGAGGCCCAGAGAAGTTAAGTGACTTGCCCAAAGTTACACAGCTGACAATTGGCGGAGCTAGGATTTGAACCCATGACCTCGGACTCCAAAACCTGTGCTCTTTCCACTGAGCCATGCTGCTTCTCTAAAGGGGGAGACAGGGAACAAAACCAAAGATACTAACAAAATAAAATTAATAGAATAGATATATCCCGCCTGGCCGAACTTTTTGCCAGCCAGTTGGCAGCCAAGGGGGCATCGCTTGGTGACCCGAAAAGGCTGTGCCCGCTGAGCCCAGGGCAGTGGCGGGACAGGGGCTCTGGGAATTCCCGGTCCCCCCTTCCCGCCCTGCCGTTTCCTTTTCCTGCCTCTTTGTTTGCTTGGGAATACTGGGTGGGCAGGGGGGAGGAGGAGGAGGAAGAAGAGAGGAGGAGGAAAAAGGGATGAGGGGGAGGTTAAAGGAGGAAGAAGAGAGGAGGAGGAAAAGAGTGGAGGGAAAAAGGAGGAGGAGAAGGACGAAGAAGAAGAGAGGAGGAGGAAGAAGAGGAGCGCTTAGTACAAGCGCTCTTCATAATAATAATAATAATAATGTTGGTATTTGTTAAGCGCTTACTATGTGCAAAGCACTGTTCTAAGCGCTTGGGGGGATACAAAGTGATCAGGTTGTCCCACGTGGGGCTCACAGTCTTAATCCCCATTTTACAGACGAGGTAACTGAGGCTCAGAGAAGTTAAGTGACTTGCCCAAGGTCACACAGCAGACATGTGGCGGAGTCGGGATACGAACCCATGACCTCCGACTCCAAAGCCCGTGCTCTTTCCACTGAGCAACGCTGCTTCATCATCAATCGTATTTATTGAGCGCTTACTATGTGCAGGGCACTGTACTAAGCGCTTGGGAAGTACAAATTGGCAACATATAGAGACAGTCCCTACCCAACAGTGGGCTCACAGTCTAAAAGGGGGAGACAGAACAAAACCAAACATATTAACAAAATAAAATAAATGGAATAGATAGGTGCAAGTAAAATAAATAAATAAATAGACTAATAAATATGTACAAACATATATGCATATATACAGGTATACAGGTATATATATATATATATATATACTCCCTTCTAGACTGGGAACCAACCGTCTTTAGACTTACAGTAAATCTATAAAATCTACACAGTAAGCGCTCAATAAATCAATCAATCATATTTATTGAGCGCTTACTATGTGCAGAGCACTGTACTAAGCGCTTACAATTGATGATGAAGAGGTGGAGCAGGAGGAGGAGAAGGAAGAAAGCAGCATGGCCTAGCGGATAGAGCATGGTCCTGGGAGTCCGAAGGTCATGGGTTCTAATCCCTGCTCCTCCGCCTGTCTGCTGTGTGACCTTGGGGAAATCACTTGGCTTCTCTGTGCCTCAGTTCCCTTATCTGTAACATGGGGATGGAGACCGTGAGCCCCACGTGGAACAGGGAATGTGTCCAACTCGATCTGAGTAGGGATCCTCTCCATATGTTGCCAACTTGCACTTCCCAAGCGCTTAGTACAGTGCTCTGCACGCAGTAAGCGCTCGAGAAGCAGCGTGGCTCAGTGGTAAGAGCCCGGGCTTTGGAGTCAGAGGTCGTGGGTTCGAATCCCGGCTCCGCCAATTGTCAGCTGTGTGACTTTGGGCGAGTCACTTCACCTCTCTGGGCCTCAGTTCCCTCATCTGTAAAATGGGGATTAAGACTGTGAGCCCCCCGTGGGACAACCTGATCACCTTGTAGCCTCCCCAGCACTTAGTGCAGTGCTTTGCACATAGTAAGCGCTTAATAAATGCCATCAAAAATAAATAAATATGAATGAATGAATGAATGGGTGACCCCAGGCCGGTCACTGAACCTCTATAGGCCTCAGTTACCTCATCTGGGGGGTGGGGACGAGGTCCCTGCTCTCCGTCCGTCTCTGACTGGGAGCCCGGAGCGGGACGGAGCCTGGGTCATCATCATCATCGTCATCATCAATCGTATTTACTGAGCGCTTACTGTGTGCAGAGCACTGTACTAAGCGCTTGGGAAGTACAAATTGGCAACATATAGAGACAGTCCCTACCCAACAGTGGGCTCACAGTCTAAAAGGGGGAGACAGAGAACAAAACCAAACATACTAACAAAGTAAAATAAATAGAATAAGTATGTACAAATAAAATAAATAAAAATAAATATTCATTCATTCATTCATTCAATCGTATTTCTTGAGCGCTTACTGTGCGCAGAGCACTGTACTGAGCGCTTGGGAAGTACAAGCTGGCAACATCTAGAGACAGTCCCTACCCAACAGTGGGCTCACAGTCTAGAAGGGAGAGACAGACAACAAAACAAAACAAATTAACAAAATAAAATAAATAGAATAAGTACATACAAATAAAATAAATAAAAATAAATATTCATTCATTCATTCAATCGTAATTCTTGAGCGCTTACTGTGCGCAGAGCACTGTACTGAGCGCTTTGGAAGTACAAGTTGGCAACATCTAGAGACGGTCTCTACCCAACGGTGGGCTCACAGTCTAGAAGATGGCAGGGTCAGGGGGTCTCCAGGGTCAGAGGTCGTGGGGAGGGAGGGTCTTGGGTCCCAGGAGGTGGGGGTCATTAATTCATTCAGTCTGATTGCTGTGTATCCCCAGTAAAATAATAACAATAATAATGTTGGTATTTGTTAAGCGCTTACTATGTGCCAAGCGCTGTTCTAAGTGCTGTTGGGATACAAGGTAATCAAGGTTGTCCCACTGGGGCTCACAGTCTTAATCCCCATTTTACGTATGAGGGAACTGAGGCCCAGAGAAGTGAAGTGACTTACCCAAGGTCACACAGCTGACAAGTGGTGGAGCCGGGATTAGAACCCATGACCTCTGACTCCCAAATCCAGGCTCTTTCCACGGAGCCACGCTGCTTCTCCAAGATAATAATGATGGGCGTTTGTTAAACGTTTACTATGTGCCAGGGTAGATAGTAATGATGGTATTTGTTAAATGCTTACTATGTGCCCAGCACTGTACTAAGCACTGGGGTGGATACAAGCCAATCGGGTTGGACACAGTCCCTGTCCCACGGGAGGCTCACGGTCTCCATCCCCATTTTACAGATAATAATAATAATGATGGCATTTATTAAGCGCTTACTATGTGCAAAGCGCTGTTCTAAGCGCTGGGGTGGATAAAGCGAATCGGGTTAGACACCGCCCCGTCCCACGTGGGGCTCACAGTCATCATCATCAATCGTATTTATTGAGCACTTACCATGTGCAGAGCACTGTACTAAGCGCTTATAATAATGGCATTTGTTAAGCACTTACTATGTGCAAAGCACTGTTCTAAGCGCTGGGGGATACAAAGTGATCAGGTTGTCCCTTGTGGGGCTCACAGTCATCATCCCCATTTTACAGATGAGGGAACCGAGGCTCCGAGAAGCAGCGTGGCTCAGTGGAAAGAGCCCGGGCTTTGGAGTCAGAGGTCACGGGTTCGAATCCCGGCTCAGCCACATGTCTGCTGTGTGACCTTGGGCAAGTCACTTAACTTCTCTGAGCCTCAGTTACCTCATCTGTAAAATGGGGATTAAGACTGTGAGCCCCCCGTGGGACAACCTGATCACTTTGTATGCCCCCAAGCAATTAGAACAGTGCTTTGCACATAGTAAGTGCTTAACAAATGCCAACATTATTATTATTATTATTATTAAGTGACTTGCCCAAGGTCACACAGCAGACACACAGCTCCACCACAAGTCTGCTGTGTGACCTTGGGCAAGTCACTTCACTTCTCTGAGCCTCAGTTCCCTCATCTGTAAAAATGGGGATGAAGACTGTGAGCCCCCCATGGGACAACTTGATCACCTTGTATCCCCCCCAGCGCTTAGAACAGTGCTTTGCACATAGTAAGCGCTTAATCAATCAATCAATCAATCAATCAATCAATCAATCGTATTTATTGAGCGCTTACTATGTGCAGAGCACTGTACTAAGCGCTTGGGAAGTACAAATTGGGAACATATAGAGACAGTCCCTACCCAACAGTGGGCTCACAGTCTAAAAGGCTTAACAAGTACCATCATCATCATCATCATCATCATCATCATGATGTGACAGAGTCAGGATTCGAACTCATGACCTCTGACTCCAAAGCAGAGTGGCTCAGTGGAAAGAGCACGGGCTTTGGAGTCAGAGGTCATGGGTTCGAATCCCAGCTCCGCCACATGTCTGCTGTGTGACCTGGGGCAAGTCACTTCACTTCTCTGAGCCTCAGTGACCTCATCTGTCAAATGGGGATGAAGACCGTGAGCCCCACGTGGGACAACCTGATCACTTTGTGTCCCCCCCAGCGCTTAGAACAGTGCTTTGCACATAGTAAGCGCTTAACAAATACCAACATCATCATCATCATCAAAGCCCGCGTCCTTTCCACCGAGCCACGATGCCTTGGGTCTCAATCAAGCAAGTGACTAGCCCAAGGTCTCCGCGGCAGATGGGATTCGAACCCATGACCTCTGACTCCAAAGCCCGCGTCCTTTCCACCGAGCCACGATGCCTTGGGTCTCAATCATCATCATCATCATCATCATCAATCGTATTTATTGAGCGCTTACTATGTGCAGAGCACTGTACTAAGCGCTTGGGAAGTACAAATTGGCAACATATAGAAACAGTCCCAACCCAACAGTGGGCTGACTTGCCCAAGGTCTCGCAGCAGATGGGATTAGAACCCACGACCTCCTGACCCAAAGGCCCGGGGTGTAACCACAAGGCCACGTTGTTTTCATCATCATCATCATCAATCGTATTTATTGAGCGCTTACAATGTGCAGAGCACTGGACTAAGCGCTTGGGAAGTACAAATTGGCAACACATAGAGACAGTCCCTACCCAACAGTGGGCTCACAGTCTAAATCTTTGTTTTAATCACTCAATCACTCAATCAATCAATCGTATTTATTGAGCGCTTACTATGTGCAGAGCACTGGACTAAGCGCTTGGGAAGTACAGATTGGCAACACATAGAGACAGTCCCTACCCAACAGCGGGCTCCCGGTCTAAAAGGGGGAGACGGAGAACAGAACCGAACATACCAACAAAATAAAATCAATAGGATAGAAATGTACAAGCAAAATAAATAAATAAATAAATAAATAGAGTAATAAATATGTTTATTAAATATGTTTAAATATGTTTAAATATGTTTATTAATAAAAATAACAAATAAATAAATAAATAAATAAATAAAAATTTAATCTCCTGCGGCCCGCTCCCCATCCCGGTCCGGCCTCCAGGATATGTTTTCTTGGATATGAATTCTTTCCTGGCCTCGGAGGCCTCCGCCCGCTTCCTCTCCGGGCCGACAGCCCGGCCCCGGCCTCGCCTGGCCCCCCGGGACCCTTCCCGGGCCCCCGCCCGCCCCCGGCCCCCCAAAAATAAATAGATTCCGGATACGGACCGAAGTGGAGAAGCCGCGCGGCGCGGTGGACGGGGCCCAGGCCTAGGGTCTGGAGGTCTGAGGTGCGAATCCCCCGCTCTGCCACTTAATAATTCTAATAATAGCGATAGCATTTATTAAGCGCTTAACTTCTCTGAGCCTCAATCAGTCAATCAATCAATCAATCGTATTTATTGAGCGCTTACTATGTGCAGAGCACTGTACTAAGCGCTTGGGAAGTACAAATTGGCAACACATAGAGACAGTCCCTACCCAACAGCGGGCTCACAGTCTAAAAGGGGGAGGCAGAGAACAGAACCAAACATACCAACAAAATAAAATAAAGAGGATAGAAATGTACAAGTAAAATAAATAAATAAATAAATAAATAAATAGAGTAATAAATATGTACAACCATATATACATATATACAGGCCCACATATATGAGGCCCACTTCTCTGGGCCTCAGTTACCTCATCTGTATAATGGGGATTAAGACTGTGAGCCCCACGTGGGACAACCTGATCACCTTGTATCCCCCCCAGCGCTTAGAACAGTGCTTTGCACATAGTAAGCGCTTAACAAATGCCATTATTATTATTACTTAACTTCTCTGTGCCTCAGTTACCTCATCTGTAAAATGGGGATTAAGATTGTGAGCCCCACGTGGGACAGCCTGATCACTTTGTATCCCCCCCAGCGCTTAGAACAGTGCTTTGCACGTAGTAAGTGCTTAACAAATACCAGAATTATTATTATTATTTTTAATCCCCATTTTACAGATGAGGGAACTGAGGCCCAGAGAAGTGAAGTGGCTTGCCCAAGGTCACACAGCAAAGTGTCGGAGCTGGGATTAGAACCCACGACCTCTGACTCCCAAGGCCAGGCTCCTTCCACTAAACCACACTGCTTTCTCAATGCCGACCTCCTTCCCTTCCCCGCAGCTCCCAGTCTTCATCCCCATTTTCCAGATGAGGTCACCGAGGCCCGGAGAAGTGAAGTGACTTGCCCAGAGTCACCCAGCTGACAAGTGGAGGAGCCGGGATTTGAACCCGTGACCTCTGGCTCTTTCCACTGCGCCACGCGGCTTCTCCAGTCTAATAATTCCACACTGTGAGCCCGCTGTCGGGTAGGGACCGTCTATGTTGCCAATTTGGACTTCCCGAGCGCTTAGTCCAGTGCTCTGCACACAGTAAGCGCTCAATAAATACGATTGAATGAATGAATGAATGAAGGTTTTTAATAATGATGGTATTTGTTAAGCGCTTACTACATGCCAGGCACCGTTCTAAGCGCCGGGGTGGATGCAAGCAAATTGGGGGGGACACAGGCCCTGACCCGAGTGCGGCTCACATTCTCAATCCCCATTTTATAGATGAGGTAATGGAGGCCCAGAGAATAATAATAGCATTTGTTAGGGGCTTATCATCATCATCATCATTAATCGTATTTATTGAGCGCTTACTGTGTGCAGAGTACTGTACTAAGCGCTTGGGAAGTACAAATTGGCAACATATAGAGACAGTCCCTACCCAACAGTGGGCTCACAGTCTAAAAGCTTACTACTAATGATAATGGTGGTATTTGTTAAGCGCTTACTATCAATCAATTGTATTTATTGAGCGCTTACTGTGTGCAGGGCACTGTACTAAGCGCTTGGGAAGTACAAATTGGCAACATATAGAGACAGTCCCTACCCAACAGTGGGCTCACAGTCTAAAAGCTTATTACTAATGATAATGGTGGTATTTGTTAAGCGCTTACTATCAATCAGTTGTATTTATTGAGCGCTTACTGTGTGCAGAGCACTGTACTAAGCGCTTGGGAAGTACAAGCTGGCAACATATAGAGACAGTCCCTACCCAACAGTGGGCTCACAGTCTAAAAGCTTACTACTGATAATGGTGCTATTTGTTAAGCACTTACTATCAGTCATATTTACTGAGCGCTTACTGTGTGCAGAGCACTGTACTAAGCGCTTGGGAAGGACAAGTTGGCAACATATATGTGTGTGAAATGTGTGTACTATGTGTGAAGCACTGTTCCAAGCTCTGAGGGGGGATACAAAGCGATTAGGTTGTCCCCCGTAGGGCTCACAGTCTTAATCCCCATTTTCCAGATGAGGTCACTGAGGCACAGAGAAGTGAAGTGGCTTGCCCAAGGTCACACGGCTGACAAGCGGCAGAGCCGGGATTCGAACCAATGACCTCTTGTTCTTTCCGCTGAGCCACGCTGCCATGTGCCGGGCACTGTTGTAAACGCTAGGATGGATGCAAGCAAATCGGGTTGGACGCAGTCTCCCTGTCTTAAATGGGGCTCACGGTCTCCATCCCCATTTTACAGATGAGGGAACTGAGGCCCGGAGAAGCGAAGTGACTTGTCCAAGGTCACACAGCAGACATGTGGCGGAGCCGGGATTAGAACCCATGGCCTTCTGACTTCCGGCCTTGGGCGCTAGCCACTTCATCATCATCATCAACATCATCAATCGTATTTATTGAGCGCTTACTATGTGCCGAGCACTGTACTAAGCGCTTGGGAAGTACAAGTTGGCAACATAGAGACAGTCCCTACCCAACAGCGGGCTCACAGTCTAGAAGGGGACTTGTCTGCTGTGTGACCTTGGGCAAGTCACTTTACTCTAGGCCTCAGGTACCTCATCTGTAAAATGGGGATTGAGATCGTGAGCCCCACGTGGGACAGGGACTGTGTCCAACACGATTTGCTTGTATCCACCCCAGCGCTTAGTACAGTGCCTGGTACCTAGTAAGCACTTAACAAATATTTCTGTTTTCATTACTGATGGGTTCATGGGTTCAAATCCCGGCTCTGCCAATCGTCAGCTGTGTGACTTTGGGCAAGTCACAACTTCTCTGGGCCTCAGTTACCTCATCTGTAAAAATGGGCATTGAGACTGGGAGCCCCCTGAGGGACAGCCTGATCACCTTGTAACCTCCCCAGCGCTTAGAACAGTGCTTTGCACATTGGACTTGTGCAACTTGTACTTCCCAAGCGCTTAGTACAGTGCTCTGCACACAGTAAGTGCTCAATAAATACGATTGATTGATTGATTGATTGATTTGCACATAGTAAGTGCTTAAAAAATGCCATTATTATTATTATTATTATTACATGGGTATACACAGATTCATTCATCAGTTGTATTTATTGAGTGTCTATTGTGTGAAGAGCACTGTACTAAGCGCTTGGGAGAGGACAACAGTGAACAGACACATTCCCTGGCTACAACGAGCTTACGGTTTAGACAGGGAGACAGACGTTGGGTAGGGACTGTCTCTATATGTTGCCAACTTGTACTTCCCAAGCGCTTAGTACAGTGCTCCGCACATAGTAAGCGCTCAATAAATACGATTGATGATGATGATGATGATAAATTAATGACATAAGTGCTGTGGGGCGGGGAAAGGGGGGAAAAACAAAGGGAGCTAGAGAAGAGGAAAGGGGGGCTTAGTCAGGGAAGGCCTCTTGGAGGAGGTGTGCGTACATCCCTTAATAATAATAATAATAATAATAATAATGATAATGGCATTTATTAAGCGCTATCAATCAATCAATCAATCGTATTTATTGAGCGCTTACTGTGTGCAGAGCACTGTACTAAGCGCTTGGGAAGTACAAGTCGGCAACCCATAGAGACAGTCCCTACCCAACAGCGGGCTCACAGTCTAGAAGGGGGAGACAGAGAACAAAACCAAACATACTAACAAAATAAAATAAATAGATATGTACAAGTAAGATAAATAAATAGTAAGAAAATATGTGCCAAGCACTGTTCCAAATGCTGGGGAGGTTACAAGGGGATCAGGTTGTCCCACGTGGGGCTCACAGTCTTAATCCCCATTTTACAGATGAAGGAACTGAGGCCCAGAGAAGTTAAGTGACTTGCCCAAAGTCACACAGCTGACAAGTGGCGGAGCCGGGATTTGAACCCATGACCTCTGACTCCAAAGCCCGGGCTCTTTCCACTGAGCCACGCTGCTTCTCTTGAGCCGCGCTGCTTAGTACAGTGCTCTGCACACAGTAAGCGCACAATAAATACGATTGAATGAATGAATAAGGCTTTGAAGCAGGGGAGAGTCATTGCGTAGAGTTCAATCAATCAATCAATCGTATTTATTGAGGGCTTACTGTGTGCAGAGCACTGTACTAAGCACTTCGTATATATGTATATATGTTTGTGCATATTTATTACTCTATTTATGTTGCCAATTTGTACTTCCCGAGTGCTTAGTACAGTGCTCTGCACATAGTAAGTGCTCAATAAATACGATTGATGATGATGATTTATTTATTTATTTTACTTGTACATCTCTATTCTATTTATTTTATTTTGTTAGTATGTTTGGTTTTGTTCTCTGTGTCCCCCTTTTAGACTGTGAGCCCACTGCTGGGTAGGGACTGTCTCTATATGTTGCCAACTTGGACTTCCCAAGCGCTTAGTACAGTGCTCTGCACACAGTAAGCGCTCAATAAATACGATTGATTGATTGATCGGGAAGTACAAGTTGGCAACATATAGAGTTGTGTATATGAGTGTACTTCATATATATTCATATAGAGTTGTGTATATTTGTACTTCCCAAACGCTTAGTACAGTGCTCTGCACATAGGAAGCGCTCAATAAATACGATTGATGATGATGATGATGATGAGTGCTAACGAGCTCCCCCGCCTAGCCCTCCAACTAAGTTCAATTATGGTGTGTGTTAAGCACTTACTACATGCCAAGCACTATTCTAAGCGCTGGGGTGGATACAAGCAAATCGAGGAGGACACAATTCCTGTCCCACGTTGGGCTCACAATCCGAATCCCCATTTTACAGATGAGGTAATAGAGGCCCAGAGAAGTGAAGTGACTTGCCCAAGGTCACACAGCGGACAGATGGCGGAGCCGGGATTGGAACCCATGACTCTGTGATTCCCAGGCCCGCAGTCTATCCATTAAGCCACGCAGCTTATCTCAGTTCCCTCATCTGTAAAATGGGGATTGAGACTGTGAGCCCCATGGGGGACAGGGACTGTGTCCAACCTGATTTGCTTGTCTCCACCCCAGTGCTTAATAATAATCATCATCATCATCATCATCATCAATCGTATTTATTGAGCGCTTACTATGTGCAGAGCACTGTACTAAGCGCTTGGGAAGTACAAATTGGCAACATATAGAGACAGTCCCTACCCAGCAGTGGGTTCACAGTCTGAAAGGGGGAGACACAGAACAAAACCAAACATACTAACAAAATAAAATAAATAGAATAGCTATGTACAAGTCAAATAAATAAATAGAGTAATAAATCTGTACAAACATATATACAGATATCCAGGTGCTGTGGGGAAGGGAAGGAGGTAAGATGGGGGGGATGGAGAGGGGGACGAGGGGGAGAGGAAGGAAGGGGCTCAGTCTGGGAAGGCCTCCTGGAGGAGGTGAGCTCTCAGCAGGGCCTTGAAGGGAGGAAGAGAGCTAATAATAATAATAATAATAGCATTTATTAAGCACTTACTATGTGCAAAGCACTGTTCTAAGCTCTAGGGAGGTTACAAGGTGATCAGGTTGTCCCATGGCGGGCTCACAGTCTTCAACAGGCTTAGAACAGTGCCTGGCTCACAGCATGGACCCGAGAGAAAGGAGGTCATGGATTCTAATCCTGCCTCTACCACTTATCAATCAATCAATCAATCATATTTATTGAGTGCTTACTGTGTGCAGAGCACTGTACTAAGCGCTTGGGAAGTCCAAGTTGGCAACATATAGAGACAGTCCCTACCCAACAGTGGGCTCACAGTCTAAAAGGAAGTAAACAGGCATCAATATAAATAGAATTATAGATATATACATAAGTGATGATGACATTTGTTAAGCGCATACTATGTGCAAGGCACTGTTCTAAGCGCTGGGGAGAATACAAGGTAATCAGATTGTCCCACGTGGGGCTCACAGTCTTCACTCCCATTTTACAGATGAGGTAACTGAGGCACAGAGAAGTGAAGTGACTTCCCCAAAGTCACACAGCTCACAATTGGCAGAGCGGGATTTGAACCCATGACCTCTGACTCTCAAGCCCGTGCTCTTTCCAACGAGCCATGCTGCTTATCTGCTGGGTGACCTTCAGCAAGTCACTTCACTTCTCTGGGCCTCAGTTCCCTCATCTGGAAAATGGGGATTGAGACAGTGAAACCCACGTGGGACAGGGACCGTGTCCAACACGATCTGCTCGTATCCATCCCAGCGCTTAGTACAGTGCCCGGCACATTGAAATTGCTCAACAAATTGCTTAAGAAGTGCTTCCATTGAAGCAGCGTGGCTCAATGGAAAAGAGCCCGGGCTTTGGAGTCCAAGGTCATGGGTTCAAATCCCGCTTCACCAATTGCCAGCTGTGTGACTTTGGGCGAGTCACTTCACTTCTCTGGGCCTCAGTTACCTCATCTGTAAAATGGGGATTAAGACTGTGAGCCCCAAGTGGGACAACCTGATCACCTTGTATCCTCCCCAGTGCTTAGAACAGTGCTCTGCACATAGTAAGCACTTAACAAATGCCATCATTATTATTATTATTATTATTATTATCCCAGTGCTTAGTACAGTGCCCGGCACATTGAAATTGCTTAACAAATTGCTTAACAAGTGCTTCCACTGAAGCAGCGTGGCTCAATGGAAAAGAGCCCGGGCTT
Organism: Tachyglossus aculeatus; assembly: GCF_015852505.1. NCBI lineage: Eukaryota > Metazoa > Chordata > Mammalia > Monotremata > Tachyglossidae > Tachyglossus > Tachyglossus aculeatus. The sequence continues at coordinate 1,824,715 of NC_052066.1, read as the reverse complement.
TGGAGTCAGAGGTCATGGGTTCAAATCCCGGCTCCGCCAACTGTCAGCTGTGTGACTTTGGGCAAGTCACTTCACTTCTCTGGGCCTCAATTCCCTCATCTGTAAAATGGGGATTAAGACTGTGAGCCTTCTGTGGGACAACCTGATCACCTTGTAACCTCCCCAGCGCTTAGAACAGTGCTTTGCACGTAGTAAGCGCTTAATAAATGCCATCATATAAGCAGATATCACATTGTTGAAGCAGCATGGCCTAGCGGAAAGAGCACGGGCTTGGAGTCAGAGGATGTGGGTTCTAATGCCGGCTACGCCCCAAGTCACTTCGCTTCTCTGGGCCTCAGTTCCCTCACCTGTAAAATGGGGGTGAAGACTGTGAGCCCCACGTGGGACAACCTGATTACCTTGTAGCTACCCCGGTTCTTAGAGCAGTGCTTGGCACATAGTAAGCGCTTAACAAATACCACAGTCATTAGTATTATTATTATGAAGCACTTGGGAAAAATCCAATACAGCAGAGTGGGTTATATATGACATTTCCTGCCCACAGTGAGCTTCCAGTCTAGAGGGGGAGAATCAAGGTTTACTCTATTTATTTATTTATTTATTTATTTATTTATTTATTTATTTATTTATTTATTTATTTATTTTACTTGTACATATCTATTCTATTTATTTTATTTTGTTAGTATGTTTGGTTTTGTTCTCTGTCCCCCCCTTTTAGACTGTGAGCCCGCTGTTGGGTAGGGACCGTCTCTATATGTTGCCAATTTGTACTTCCCAAGCACTTAGTACAGTGCTCTGCACACAGTAAGCGCTCAATAAATACGATTGATGATGATGATGAAGCACTTGGGAAAATCCAGTACAGCAGAGTGGGTTGGATTGGCATTTCCTGCCCACAGCGAGCTTCCAGTCTAGAGGGGGAAAATCAAGGTTTACTCTATTTATTTATTTATTTTACTTGTACATTCCTATTCTATTTATTTTATTTTGTTAGTATGTTTGGTTTTGTCCTCTGTCTCCCCCTTTTAGACTGTAAGCCCACTGTTGGGTAGGGACTGTCTCTATATGTTGCCAATTTGTACTTCCCAAGAGCTTAGTCCAGTGCTCTGCACACAGTAAGCGCTCAATAAATACGATTGATGATGATGATGATGATGATGAAGCACTTGGGAAAATCCAGTACAGCAGAGTGGGTTGGATTGGCCTTTCCTGCCCACAACGAGCTTCCAGTCTAGAGGGGGAGGATCAAGGTTTACTCTATTTATTTATTTATTTATTTATTTATTTTACTTGTCCATATCTATTCTATTTATTTTATTTTGTTAGTATGTTTGGTTTTGTTCTCTGTCTCCCCCTTATAGACTGTGAGCCCACTGTTGAGTAGGGACTGTCTCTAGATGTTGCCGACTTGGACTTCCCAAGCACTTAGTACAGTGTTCTGCACACAGTAAGCGCTCAATAAATACGATTGATGATGATGATGATGATGAAGCACTTGGGAAAATCCAGTACAGCAGAGTGGGTTGGATTGGCATTTCCTGCCCACAACGAGCTTCCAGTCTAGAGGGGGAGGATCAAGGTTTACTCTATTTATTTATTTATTTATTTTACTTGTACATTCCTATTCTATTTATTTTATTTTGTTAGTATGTTTGGTTTTGTCCTCTGTCTCCCCCTTTTAGACTGTGAGCCCGCTGTTGGGTAGGGACTGTCTCTATGTGTTGCCGACTTGGACTTCCCAAGCGCTTAGTCCACAGTAAGCGCTCAATAAATACGATCGATGATGCTGATGTTGCTTTTTTTGACATTTCCTGCCCACAACGAGCTTCCAGTCTCGAATCAACGTGGCTTTTTTTCGTTTCAGTCACCGGAGAGGGTGTCCTGCCCAGCAGCCCGATGGCAGTGGGAAGTGGCTTTCTGGCGTGGCCGGCCACCGTGGTCGCCGCGACGGCCGCAGCCGGCGACGGGCACGGGGCCCCAACGCCCGGCGATGGAGAGGAGACCACCTGGGCCACGCCGGCGGACGGAGCCAGAGATGGAGCGTCCAGTGCCACCTCGGTGCCCAGCGGTGGAGACCCCAACACCTCAGTTGGCGATGGTGATGAGACCCCCAGATCCACATCCATGGCCTCGTCCAGCGATGGAGCCCCCCACGTCTCAGTGAGTGATGGAGGCAGAACCACCACATCGACGTTCGCTCCCGCAGCCAAGGCCAGCGATGGGACCCCCGACCCCTCAATCAGCGATGGGGATGGGACCCCCAGCACCTCAATCAGCGATGGGGATGGGACCCCCGACCCCTCAATCAGCGATGGGGATGGGACCCCCAGATCCACGACCAGCGACGGAGCCCCCAGGCCTCTAGTACAGACCGGCGGCGTCTCCACCATCCCTTCCGGGGCGGCTGATGTATTGGACTCATCCCCGGGGAGACCCCGATCTACGACCCCCCAAGAATCGCGCGCTCCGGGGTCCTCCACCCAGCCCCCTCGAGGGGCAGCTCTCACGGCAGCCACGGTCCACGCGGGTGAGTGGCCAGCGAAGGGTGGGCTTAGGAGTCCTTTAGACTGTGAGCCCACTGTTGGGTAGGGACCGTCTCTATATGTTGCCAACTTGGCCTTCCCAAGCGCTTAGCACAGTGCTCTGCGCACAGTAAGCGCTCGATAAATACGATTGATTGATTTGGAGTCAGAGGTCACGGGGTCAAATCCCGGCTCTGCCAAGTGTCAGCTGCGTGACTTTGGACAAGTCACTTCACTTCTCTGGGCCTCCGTTACCTCATCTGTAAAATGGGGTGAAGACCGTGAGCCCCCCTTGGGACAACCTGATCACCTTGTAACCTCCCCAGCGCTTAGAACAGTGCTTTGCACATAATAAGCGCTCAATAAATGCCATTATTATTATTATCTAGACACCCCCAAGGAGCACAGGGGATGGGTAGGGAGACTGTGTGAGGAATCGATTCCCAGAGACCTTAAGAGTCCAGTACAATCAATCAATCAATCAATCAATCATATTTATTGAGCGCTTATTATGTGCAGAGCACTGTACTAAGCTCTTGGGAAGTACAAATTGGCAACATATAGAGACAGTCCCTACCCAACAGTGTGCTCACAGTCTAATAAGTGCGCAAGACAAGCACTTAGTACAGTGCTCTGCATCATCATAATCATCAATCGTATTTATTGAGCGCTTACCGTGTGCAGAGCACTGTACTAAGCGCTTGGGAAGTCCAAGTTGGCAACATATAGAGACAGTCCCTACCTAACAGGGGGCTCACAGTCTAAAAGGGGGAGACAGAGAACAAAACCAAACATACTAACAAAATAAAATAAAATAAAACTTTGCACATAGTAAGCACTTAATAAATGCCATTATTATTATTATCTAGACACCCCCAAGGAGCACGGGGGGATGGGCAGGGAGAATGTGTGAGGAATCGATTCCCAGTGACCTTAAGAGTCCAGTCCAGTGCTCTGCACACAATAAGTGCGCAAGACAAGCACTTAGTACAGTGCTCTGCATCATCATCATCATCAATCGTATTTATTGAGCGCTTACTGTGTGCAGAGCACTGTACTAAGCGCTTGGGAAGTACAAGTTGGCAACATATAGGGACGGTCCCTACCCAACAGTGGGCTCACAGTCTAAAACGGGGAGACAGAGAACAAAACCAAACATACTAACAAAATAAAATAAAATAAAATAAAATAAAATAAAATAAAATAAAACTTTGCACATAGTAAGCGCTTAACAAATGCCATTATTATTATTATCTAGACACCCCCAAGGAGTACAGGGGGATGGGTAGGGAGAATGTGTGAGGAATCGATTCCCAGCGACTTTAAGAGTCCAGTACAGTGCTCTGCACACAATAAGTGCGCAAGACAAGCACTTAGTACAGTGCTCTGCATCATCATCATCATCAATCATATTTATTGAGCGCTTACTGTGTGCAGAGCACTGTACTAAGCGCTTGGGAAGTCCAAGTTGGCAACATATAGAGACAGTCCCTACCCAACAGTGGGCTCACAGTCTTAAAGGGGGAGACAGAGAACAAAACCAAACATACTAACAAAATAAAATAAAATAAAATAAAACTTGGCACATAGTAAGTGCTTAATAAATGCCATTATTATTATTATCTAGACACCCCCAAGGAGCACAGGGGATGGGCAGGGAGAATGTGTGAGGAATAGATTCCCAGCAACCTTAAAAGTGCAGTACAGTGCTCTGCACACAATAAGTGTGCAAGACAAGCACTTAGTACAGTGCTCTGCATCATCATCATCATCAATCGTATTTATTGAGCGCTTACTGTGTGCAAAGCACTGTGCTAAGCGCTTGGGAGGTCCAAGTTGGCAACGTATAGAGACAGTCCCTACCCAACAGTGGGCTCACTGTCTAAAAGGGGGAGACAGAGAACAAAACCAAACATACTAACAAAATAAAATAACATAAAATAAAACTTTGCACATAGTAAGCGCTTAATAAATGCCATTATTATTATTATCTAGACACCCCCAAGGAGCACAGGGGATGGGTAGGGAGAATGTGTGAGGAATCGATTCCCAGCCACCTTAAGAGTGCAGTCTAGTGCTCTGCACACAATAAGTGCGCAAGGCAAGCGCTTAGTACAGTGCTCTGCACATAGTAAGTGCTAAATAAGTATGATTGAATGAATACAGTGTTCTGCATATAGTAGACGCCCAACACAGCACTCAGCACACAGCTCGATTCACTGCTATGCATAGAATTGGCATCTGGTATATCACTCTATTCCAGTAAAAATAATTATGGTATTTCTTAAGCGCTTACTATGTGCCAGGCACTGTACATCAGGTACAATGCTCTGTTCACAGTAGACATCCAACGCAATGCTCTGCACACAGAAATAATAATGATTTAAAAATTATTATTCATCATCAATCGTATTTATTGAGTGCTTACTGTGTGCAGAGCACTGTACTAAGCGCTTATTATTTATAACGAAAATAATAATGGCATTTGTTAAGCACTTACTAGGTGCCAGGCATTGTACCAAGCAGGTTGGACACAGTCCCTGTCCCAAATGGGGCTCACGGTCTAAGTAGGAGGGAGAACAGTATTGATTTGCCATTTTAAAGATGAGGAAACTGAGGCACAGAGCAGTTAAGCCACTTGCCCAAGGTCACACAGCAGACGTGGACAAGCTAGCATTAGAACCCAGGTCCTCTGACTCACAGCCCTGTGTTCTTTTCACTAGGCTACACCATTTCCCCGCAGTAGGCATCCAGTACAGTGCTCTGCTCTCACTAAGGCATCCATAATAATAATAATAATTTTGGTATTTGCTAAGCACTTACTACGTGCAAAGCACTGTTCAGGATACAAGGCGATCGGGTTGTCCCGTGTGGGGCTCACAATCTTAATCCCCATTTTCCAGATGGGGTAACTGAGGCCCAGAGAAGTGAAATGACTCGCCCAAAGTCACACAGCTGTCTCCCCCTTTTAGCCTGTGAGCCCACTGTTGGGTAGGGGCTGTCTCTATATGTTGCCAATTTGTACTTCCCAAGCGCTTAGTACAGTGCTCTGCACACAGGAAGCGCTCAATAAATACGATTGATGATGATGATGACAAGCAGCGGAGTCGGGATTTGAACCCATGACCTCTGACTCCCAAGCCCAAGCTCTTTCCACTAAGCCACGCTGCTTCTCTAGTACAGTACGCTGCTCCGAGTTGTCATCCGATACAGTGCCCTGCTGTCAGTTGACATCCAGTACAGTGCCCTCATCTCAGCCAGGCATCCAGTACAGTGCCCCACTCTCAGTCAAATGTCTAGTAATAATAATAATAATAACTGTGGTATTTGTTAAGGGCAGACAAGTACAGTGCCCTGCTCTCAGTCAGACAATCCAGTGTAGAGCCCTGCTGTCAGTTGACATCCAGTACAGTGCCCTCATCTCAGCCAGGCATCCAGTACAGTGCCCCACTCTCAGTCAAATGTCTAGTAACAATAATAATAATAACGGTGGTATTTGTTAAGGGCAGACAAGTACAGTGCCCTGCTCTCAGTCAGACAATCCAGTGTAGAGCCCTGCTGTCAGTTGACATCCAGTACAGTGCCCTCATCTCAGCCAGGCATCCAGTACAGTGCCCCACTCTCAGTCAAATGTCTAGTAACAATAATAATAATAATAACGGTGGTATTTGTTAAGGGCAGACAAGTACAGTGCCCTGCTCTCAGTCAGACAATCCAGTGTAGAGCCCTGCTGTCAGTTGACATCCAGTACAGTGCCCTCATCTCAGCCAGGCATCCAGTACAGTGCCCCACTCTCAGTCAAATGTCTAGTAATAATAATAATAATAACGATGGTATTTGTTAAGGGCAGACAAGTACAGTGCCCTGCTCTCAGTCAGACAATCCAGTGTAGAGCCCTGCTCTCAGTTGACATCCAGTACAGTGCCCTGCTCTCAGTATGACGTCTAGTATAGCCCTGCTCTTTCATTCATTCATGCCGAGAAGCAGCTTGGCTCAATGGAAAGAGCCCGGGATTTGGAGTCAGAGGTCATGAGTTCAAATCCCGGCTCCTCCAATTGTCAGCCGTGTGACCTTGGACAAGTCACTTAGCTTCTCTGTGCCTCAGTTACCTCATCTGTAAAATGGGGATGAAGATTGTGAGCCCCACGCGGGACAATCTGCTCACCTTGTATCCTCCCCAGTGCTTACAATACCTATCTATTCTATTTATTTTATTTTGTTAGTATGTTTGGTTTTGTTCTCTGTCTCCCCCTTTTAGACTGTTGGGTGGGGACTGTCTCTATATGTTGCCAACTTGTACTTTCCAAGCGCTTAGTACAGTGCTCTGCACACAGTAAGCGCTCAATAAATACGATTGATTGATTGATTGATTAGAACAGTGCTTTGCAAAGAGTAAGCGCTTAACAACTGTTGGGTAGGGACTGTCTCTATGTGTTGCCAATTTGTACTTCCCAAGTGCTTAGTACAGTGCTCTGCACATAGTATGCGCTCAATAAATACGATTGATTGATTGATTGATTAACAAATGCCATCATCATTATTATTATTCAATTGTATTTATCGACAGCTTACTGTGCGCAGAGCACTGTACTAAGCACTTGGAAAGCATAATACAACAATAAAAAGAGATTTTCCCTGCCCACACCGGGCTCACAGTCTAGAGAGGGGGAGACAGACTTCAATCCAATAAACAGGCATCAATAGAAATAAATAGAATTATTGATCTTTTAGACCGTGAGCCCACTGTTGGGTAGGGACCGTCTCTATATGTTGCCAATTTGTACTTCCCAGGCGCTTAGTACAGTGCTCTGCACATAGTAAGCGCTCAATAAATACGATTGATGATGATCTATACCTAAGGGCTGCGGGGCAGGGAGAAGGGGGAAGATCAAAGGGAGCGAGTCAGGGTGACGCGGAAGGGAGCTGAGGAAAAGTGGGGCTGAATTGACATCCAGTACAGTGCTCCGCTGACATCCTGTAGAGTGTCCGGCACTCGGTTGACATCCAGTACAGCGCCTTTGCTCTCAGTTGGACATCCATCATCATCATCATCATCATCAATCGTATTTATTGAGCGCTTACTATGTGCAGAGCACTGGACTAAGCGCTTGGGAAGTACAAATTGGCAACATCTAGAGACAGTCCCTACCCAACAGCGGGCTCACGGTCTGAAAGGGGGAGACAGAGAAGAAAACCAAACGTACTAACAAAATAAAATAAATAAATAAAATAAAATAAATAAATAAAATAAATAAATCCAGCATAGAGCGCTGCTCTCATCCAACATCCAGTACAGTGCCTGCTCTCGGTTGACGCCCAGTACAGTGCCCGGTAGCCAAGAGGTGGACAGTACTTGTACTTCCCAAGCGCTTGTACTTCCCAAGCGCTTAGTACAGTGCTCTGCACATAGTAAGCGCTCAATGAATATGGTTGATTGATTGATTGATTGATTGACAGTAGGGTGTCCAACCGGAGAGTCCATCTCCCCGTGCGGTCAATCAATCAATCAATCAATCGTATTTATTGAGCACTTACTATGTGCAGAGCACTGTACTAAGCGCTTGGGAAGTACAATTTGGCAACGTCTAGAGACAGTCCCTACCCAACAGCGGGCTCACAGTCTAAAAGGGGGAGACAGAGAACAAAACCAAACGTACTAACAAAATAAATAAATAAATAAATAAAATAAAATAAAATAAAATAAATAAAATAAATAAATCCAGCATAGAGCGCTGCTCTCATCCAACATCCAGTACAGTGCCTGCTCTCGGTTGACGCCTAGTACAGTGCCGGTAGCCAAGAGGTGGACAGTACTTGTACTTCCCAAGCGCTTGTACTTCCCAAGCGCTTAGTACGGTGCTCTGCACATAGTAAGCGCTCAATAAATATGATTGATTGATTGATTGATTGATTGACAGTAGGGTGTCCAACCGGAGAGTCCATCTCCCCGTGCGGTCAATCAGTCAATCAATCAATTGTACTTATTGAGCGCTTACTATGTTGCAGAGCACTGTACTAAGCGCTTGGGAAGTACAAATTGGCAACATCTAGAGACAGTCCCTACCCAACAGCGGGCTCACAGTCTAAAAGGGGGAGACAGAGAACAAAACCAAACAAAACAAAATAAATAAATAAATAAATAAAATAAAATAAATAAATAAAATAAATAAATCCAGCATAGAGCGCTGCTCTCATCCAACATCCAGTACAGTGCCTGCTCTCGGTTGACGCCCAGTACAGTGCCCAGTAGCCAAGAGGTGGACAGTACTTGTACTTGTACTTCCCAAGCGCTTGTACTTCCCAAGCGCTTAGTACGGTGCTCTGCACATAGTAAGCGCTCAATAAATATGATTGATTGATTGATTGATCGATTGACAGTAGGGTGTCCAACCGGAGAGTCCATCTCCCCGTGCGGTCAATCAATCAATCAATCAATCGTATTTATTGGGCACTTACTATGTGCAGAGCACTGTACTAAGTGCTTGGGAAGTACAAATTGGCAACATCTAGAGACAGTCCCTACCCAACAGCGGGCTCACAGTCTAAAAGGGGGAGACAGAGAACAGAACCAAACGTACTAACAAAATAAAATAAATAAATAAATAAATAAAATAAAATAAATAAATAAAATAAATAAATCCAGCATAGAGCGCAGCTCTCATCCAACATCCAGTACAGTGCCTGCTCTCGGTTGACGCCCAGTACAGTGCCTGGTAGCCAAGAGGTGGACAGTACTTGTACTTGTACTTCCCAAGCGCTTGTACTTCCCAAGCGCTTAGTACGGTGCTCTGCACATAGTAAGCGCTCAATAAATATGATTGATTGATTGATTGATTGATTGACAGTAGGGTGTCCAACCGGAAAGTCCATCTCCCCGTGCGGTCAATCAATCAATCAATCAATCGTACTTATTGAGCGCTTACTATGTTGCAGAGCACTGTACTAAGCGCTTGGGAAGTACAAATTGGCAACATATAGAGACAGTCCCTACCCAACAGTGGGCTCACAGTCTAAAAGGGGGAGACAGAGAACAAAACCAAACATACTAACAAAATAAAATAAATAAAATAAAATAAATAAAATAAAATAAATAAATAAAATAAATAAATCCAGCATAGAGCGCTGCTCTCATCCAACATCCAGTACAGTGCCTGCTCTCGGTTGACGCCCAGTACAGTGCCCGGTAGCCAAGAGGTGGACAGTACTTGTACTTCCCAAGCGCTTGTACTTCCCAAGCGCTTAGTACAGTGCTCTGCACATAGTAAGCGCTCAATAAATATGGTTGATTGATTGATTGATTGATTGACAGTAGGGTGTCCAACCGGAGAGTCCATCTCCCCATGCGGTCAATCAATCAATCAATCAATCGTATTTATTGAGCACTTACTATGTGCAGAGCACTGTACTAAGCGCTTGGGAAGTACAAATTGGCAACATCTAGAGACAGTCCCTACCCAACAGCGGGCTCACAGTCTAAAAGGGGGAGACAGAGAACAAAACCAAACAAAACAAAATAAATAAATAAATAAATAAAATAAAATAAATAAATAAAATAAATAAATCCAGCATAGAGCGCTGCTCTCATCCAACATCCAGTACAGTGCCTGCTCTCGGTTGACGCCCAGTACAGTGCCCAGTAGCCAAGAGGTGGACAGTACTTGTACTTGTACTTCCCAAGCGCTTGTACTTCCCAAGCGCTTAGTATGGTGCTCTGCACATAGTAAGCGCTCAATAAATATGATTGATTGATTGATTGATTGATTGACAGTAGGGTGTCCAACCGGAGAGTCCATCTCCCCGTGCGGTCAATCAATCAATCAATCGATCGTACTTATTGAGCGCTTACTATGTGCAGAGCACTGTACTAAGCGCTTGGGAAGTACAAATTGGCAACATATAGAGACAGTCCATACCCAACAGCGGGCTCACAGTCTAAAAGGGGGAGTCAGAGAACAAAACCAAACATACTAACAAAATAAAATAAATAAATAAAATAAAATAAATAAATCCAGCATAGAGCGCTGCTCTCATCCAACATCCAGTACAGTGCCTGCTCTGGTTGACGCCCAGTACAGTGCCTGGTAGCCAAGAGGTGGACAGTACTTGTACTTGTACTTGTACTTCCCAAGTGCTTGTACTTCCCAAGCGCTTAGTACAGTGCTCTGCACATAGTAAGCGCTCAATAAATACGATTGATTGATTGATTGATTGATTGATTGATTGACAGTAGGGTGTCCAACCGGAGAGTCCATCGCCCCGGATGGCCGGGCTGGTGAATTTGCTGTTCTTTGTCCCGCTCCAGGGCCCAGCACGAGGCAGGAGCCCGGGGCCTCGCCTGCTCTGTCGGACAGGATAGAGTGGACGCCGGGGTCCCGCGTGACTCGCACCCTGCACTCCTTGACACCCGGCGGGGAGGCCAACGCCACCACCAACCCGCCCACTGGGGCCTCCGGCCTCCCTGCCTCCGCCTGGCCCTCGCCGGCCGGCCGGACCTCGGGCCCCAGTCGCCCCATCTTGGCGGGGACGGTGGTGGACTTGACTGGACCCCCGACCTCCGGGGCCACGGCTCGGACCCCAACTGGACGCTCCCCAGGTGAGCGGGGCGGGGAGGGGGCCGGCTGACCCAGGGACGGGGAAGGCCCGGCCGAGGCGGGAGGCCGCCGGAGGTTGCCGTTCGACGGCTTGGACTCTCCCCCAGCGCCAGAAGCCGGGCCGAGAGTAGAGTGGACGCCCCAGGAGCTGCCCGGGGTCAGCCTGACCTCGACGACCCTGCCCAGCCGACAAGAGACCGCTACCCGGCTCCCCGGGGTGACCAGCGCCGCGGCCCCAGGCCCGGCTGAGGGTCCCACGGTCCCGCCGGGCACGTCGGAAGGTGAGTCATCATCATCGTCAATCGTATTTATTGAGCGCTTACTATGTGCAGAGCACTGTACTAAGCGCTTGGGAAGTACAGTAGATACTCATATATACACGAGTCCTGAGGAGGGGGAATTGGGGTGGCGGTGGTGTTGGGGGGCCGGGGATTAGGGGTGATGTCCGGCTGTTTGGATCTCATATCATCATCATCATCATCAATCGTATTTATTGAGCGCTTACTATGTGCAGAGCACTGTACTAAGCGCTTGGGAAGTACAGTATATACTCATATATACACGAGTCCTGAGGAGGGGGAATTGGGGTGGCGGTGGTGGATGGGGGGCCAGGGATTAGGGGTGATGTCCGGCTGTTTGGATCTCATATCATCATCATCATCATCAATCGTATTTATTGAGCGCTTACTATGTGCAGAGCACTGTACTAAGCGCTTGGGAAGTACAGTATATACTCATATATACATGAGTCCTGAGGAGGGGGAATTGGGGTGGCGGTGGTGGATGGGGGGCCAGGGATTAGGGGTGATGTCCGGCTGTTTGGATCTCATATCATCATCATCATCATCAATCGTATTTATTGAGCGCTTACTGTGTGCAGAGCACTGTACTAAGCGCTTGGGAAGTACAAATTGGCAACATATAGAGATTTTGACCATCATGGACAGAATAATAATAATAATCAATCAATCAATCAATCGTATTTATTGAGCGCTTACTGTGTGCAGAGCACTGTACTAAGCGCTTGGGAAGTACAAGTTGGCAACATATAGAGACAGTCCCTACCCAACAGTGGGCTCACAGTCTAAAATATATATGTATATATGTATATAATAATAATAATGATAATAATCATGGCATTTGTTAAGCGCTTACTATGTGCAAAGCACTGTTCTAAGCTCTGGGGGGGATACAAGGTGATCCAGTTGTCCCACTGGGGGCGCACAGTCTTCATCCCCATTTTACAGATGAGGTAACTAAGGCTCACAGCTGTAAGCCCGTTGTTGGGTAGGGACCGTCTCTATAAGTTGCCAACTTGTACTTCCCAAGCACTTAGTCCAGTGCTCTGCAAACAGTAAGCGCTCAATAAATATGATTGAATGAAGGAATGAATCCCCATTTTACAGATGAGGTAACTGAGGCTCAGAGAAGTTAAGTGACTTGCCCAAGGTCACACAGCAGATGTGGCGGAGTCGAGATTCGAACCCATGACCTCTGACTCCAAAGCCCGGGCTCTTTCCACTGAGCCACGCTGCTTCTCTCCCCCTTCTAGACTGTGAGCCCGCTGTCGGGTAGGGACCGTCTCTAGATGTTGCCAACTTGGACTTCCCGAGCGCTTAGTACAGTGCTCTGCACGCAGTAAGCGCTCAATAAATGCAATCAAATGAATGAATGAATGTCTATATGTTTGTACATATATGTATATATGTATATATGTTTGTACATATATGTATATATGTTTGTACATATTTATTACTCTATTTATTTATTTATTTTACTTGTACATATCTATTCTATTTATTTTATTTTGTTAGTATGTTTGGTTTTGTTCTCTGTCCCCCCCTTTTAGACTGTGAGCCCACTGCTGGGTAGGGACTGTCCCTATATGTTGCCCACTTGGACTTCCCAAGCGCTTAGTACAGTGCTCTGCACACAGTAAGCGCTCAATAAATACGATTGATGATGATGATCCCCTCTCCATCCCCCCATCTTACCTCCTTCCCTTCCCCACAGCACCTGTATATATGTATATATGCTTGTACATATTTATTACTCTATTTATTTATTTATTTTACTTGTACATATTTATTCTATTTATTTTATTTTGTTAGTATGTTTGGTTTTGTTCTCTGTCTCCCCCTTCTAGACTGTGAGCCCACTGTTGGGTAGGGACTGTCCCTATATGTTGCCAGTTTGTACTTCCCAAGCGCTTAGTACAGTGCTCTGCACACAGTAAGCGCTCAATAAATACGATTGATGATGATGATGATGATGATGTGAGCCCACTGCTGGGTAGGGACCGTCTCTATATGTTGCCCACTTGGACTTCCCAAGCGCTTAGTACAGTGCTCTGCACACAGTAAGCGCTCAATAAATACGATTGATGATGATGATGATCTCAGCGCCCCGCCATCCCCCAGGAAGAGGAAGCTGAGGAGGAAGAATATGGGGGTGGGATGGAAGGTGGGCTGCCTGGACGGGCGAAGGTCGTGAAATTAATCGGGGGGCAAGTCGGGGGCATGGATGGGCAAGCTGGGAATCAAGGAGGTGAAAATTCCCTCCATCTCCCTCCCCCACCCCCCATCATCATCATCATCATCAATCGTATTTATTGAGCGCTTACTCTGTGCAGAGCACTGGACTAAGCGCTTGGGAAGTACAAATTGGCAACATATAGAGACTTTGACCATCATGGACAGAATAATAATAATAATCAATCAATCAATCAATCGTATTTATTGAGCGCTTACTGTGTGCAGAGCACTGGACTAAGCGCTTGGGAAGTACAAATTGGCAACATATAGAGACTTTGACCATCATGGACAGAATAATAATAATAATCAATCAATCGTATTTATTGAGCGCTTACTGTGTGCAGAGCACTGTACTAAGCGCTTGGGAAGCACAAGTTGGCAACATATAGAGACGGTCCCTACCCAACAGTGGGCTCACAGTCTGGAAGGGGGAGACAGAGAACAAAACAAAATGTATTAACAAAATAAAATAAATAGAATAGATATGTACAAGTAAAATAAATAGAGTAATAAATATGTCCAAACATATATAACATATAATAACAATGATGATGATGATATTTGTTAAGCGCTTAGAAGCAGCGTGGCTCGGTGGAAAGAGCCCCGGCTTTGGAGTCAGAGGTCATGGGTTCAAATCCCACCTCTGCCAATTGTCAGCTGAGTGACTTCGGGCAAGTCACTTCACTGGGCCTCAGTTCCCTCATCTGTAAAATGGGGGTGAAGACTGTGAGCCCCCACCTTGGGACAACCTGATCACCTTGTAACCTCCCCAGTGCTTAGTACAGTGCTTGGCACATAGTAAGCACTTAATAAATGCCATTATTATTATTATTTTATTATGTGCCAGGCACTGTACTAAGCGCTGGGGTACATACAGGCAAATCGGGTTGGACACAGTCCCTGTCCCAAACGGGGCTCGCAATCTCCATCCCCATTTTACAGATGAGGGAATTGAGGCCCAAAGAAGTGAAGTGGCTTGCCCAAGGTTGCCAAGTGGCAGAGCGGAGATTAGAACCCATGACCTTCTGTCGCCCAGGCCCGGGCTATGCCCCGCTGCTCCTCTTGAACCGCCAACTTCACTGGGGAGTTGCCCGAGGCAGGGGGATGGACGGGTTGACCTCCTTTGACCCTGTCAGCATGGCCTAGTGGCAAGAGCCTTGGTTTAGGAGCCAGAGGATGAGGGTTCTAATCCCACCTGCCTGCTGTGTGACCTTGGGCAGTTCACTTCACTTCTCTGGGCCTCAGTGACCTCATCTGTCAAATGGGGATGGAGACTGTGAGCCCCGTGTGGGACAGGGCCTGTGTCCAACACAATTTGCTGGTATCCACCATCATCATCATCATCATCAATCGTATTTGCTGAGCGCTTACTGTGTGCAGAGCACTGGACTAAGCGCTTGGGAAGTACAAGTTGGCAACATATAGAGACAGTCCCTACCCAACAGCGGGCTCACAGTCTAAAAGGGGGAGACAGAGAACAAAACCGAACATACTAACAAAGTAAAATAAATAGAATAGATATGTAATAACTATTCTATGTAATAAGCGCTTAGTGCAGTGCTTGGTACACAGTAAGAGCTCGGCGTGGCTCAGTGGAAAGAGCCCGGGCTTTGGAGTCAGAGGTCATGGGTTCAAATCCCGGCTCCGCCAATTTGTCAGCTGTGCGACCTTGGGCAAGTCATTTAACTTCTCTGTGCCTCAGTTCCCTCATCTGTAAAATGGGGATTAATCAATCAATCGTATTTATTGAGCACTTACTATGTGCAGAGCACTGTACTAAGCGCTTGGGAAGTACAAATTGGCAACATATAGAGACAGTCCCGACCCAACAGTGGGCTCACAGTCTAAAAGAAATGATGGCATTTATTGAGCGCTTACTATGTGCAAAGCACTGTTCTAAGCACTGGGGAGGTTACAAGGTGATCATGCTGTCCCACGGGGGGCACACAGTCTTCATCCCCATTTTACAGATGAGGGAACTGAGGCACAGAGAAGTTAAGTGACTTGCTCAAAGTCACACAGCTGACCATTGGCGGAGCGGGGATTTGAACCCATGACCTCTGACTCCAAAGCCCGGGCTCTGTCCACTGAGCCACGCTCAGGGATTAAGACTGTGAGCCCCCCGTGGGACAACCTGATCAGCTTGTAATCTCCCCAGCGCTTAGAACAGTGCTTTGCACATAGTAAGCGCTTAATAAATGCCATCATTATAATGCCATCATTAAATACCATCATTATACCATCTTTTAGACTGTGAGCCCACTGTTGGGTAGGGACTAGGGACTGTCTCTATATGTTGCCAATTTGTACTTCCCAAGCGCTTAGTACAGTGCTCTGCACACAGTAAGCGCTCAATAAATACGATTGATGATGATGATGATGATGATGTGTTGCCAACTTGTACTTCCCAAGCGCTTAGTGCAGTGCTCTGCACACAGTAAGCGCTCAATAAATACGATTGATGATGATGATGATGATGATGTGTTGCCAACTTGTACTTCCCAAGTGCTTAGTGCAGTGCTCTGCACACAGTAAGTGCTCAATAAATACGATTGATGATGATGATGATGATGATGTGTTGCCAACTTGTACTTCCCAAGCGCTTAGTGCAGTGCTCTGCACACAGTAAGCGTTCAATAAATACGATTGATGATGATGATGATGATGATGATGATTCTTTCCAGTAAGATCACAACAGCGGCAGGGCAGGGAGAGAGTGGGAAATAGAGGAGGGTGGGGTGGGCAGAGCTGGGCCTCGGTTTCCCCTTCTGTGAAATGGGGAGAAGAGGGGTGGGGCCCGCGGCCTAATGTGACCGGTTTGGGATGCAGGGCCCAGCCGGAGCTGTGAACCAACGGGCGGCCCGGACGCCGGGGACCACGGTCCGGACGCTGACCCCGCCACCCTGCGCTGCGGGGCGGACGCCGACCCCACGACCCCATCTCTCCCTTCGGACGCTGACCGACGCCAGGCCTCACGGCCCCACGTGGACGCCTCATCCACGACCCGGCGGGCAGCGGAGAAGGCGCCGCGGCCCACCAGACACACCGGACCCCTGGGGACGGAGCGGACCCCCGATGACCGTTCAGTCCACCCCGGCCGGACCGTGGCAGTCACCACTGCTCTGCACCCCCAGACCGGTCACACTCCAGACCCCCTCCCTGGTCCCCCGGGCACCACGGCCTACCCAGGGCCCGGCCCCGGCCTCACGCCAACACAGCCTCCGCCGACCTCTCTCCCCACGCCCCACGAGCAGGCCCGACCAAGCCCACCCCCTGCCTCGTCCCCCCGTCCCGAGACCGGGCCTCCCACCTCTACCTCCCCGTCGGTGCAGGCCCCTTCCCGCTCTGGACCACCTCCGGTGATGTCCCTCTCCCCAGAACCGGTCAGCGGCACCCCCGGCAACCCACCCCGGGGGACTTCGGCTTCCGAAACCTCCACAGCTCTGGGTCTGCGGGCGGTGTCGACGGTCTGGGGGTCACTGGTCAAGCCCAGCCCAACACCCCCGATGGGGTCGGCCACCCCATCCACCCAGCGTCCTTCCCCCTTGCCCACGGCCTCCGAGGAGACCCATGACCCCCGGGCCTTCACAGCCATGGGGACCCCCACCTCCTCACCTCCACCTAACACAGATGGGCCCCCTGCTCTCACCACAGCCCCCCAGATGCCCCCAACCCGTACCACCCTAACCCCACATCCTACCCCAACCCTTCCTCCTGGGACCCCAGGAGTGGCTCCGACCCCCCGAGCGACACCTGGGCACCCACCCCCCACCACGAGGCCTGAGATCCCACCCCCCATGCCCACAGCCCGGACCCCCGCCCCCTCGGCCAGCCCCCGGCCTCAGACTGAGACCCCACAGTCACCTTCCACCCCCCAAGACCCAGGTGCGGGGGTCTCGGGAGGCCAAACTCCTGCTCCAGGTGCCCCAGATGTGCCACCTGCACCCCTAACCACGGAGAACGCCCACCCTGCCACCCCACCACCCAAGACGGAGACTTCTCCCTCCAGTCCCACAGGGGCATCTACCACACTGGACACAGGTATGCTTCATAGCCCCAAGCATGCACGGGAGAAGTGGGGGGCGATCGGTCAGTCCATCAGTAGCGCTTACTGAGCCCCTGTGTGAAGAACACTGTACTAAGCACTTGGGAGAAGACTTTTACTTGTACATTTCTATCCTACTTATTTTATTTTGTTGGTATGTTTGGTTCTGTTCTCTGTCTCCCCCTTTTAGACTGTGAGCCCACTGTTGGGTAGGGACTGTCTCTATGTGATGCCAATTTGTACTTCCCAAGCGCTTAGTACAGTGCTCTGCACATAGTAAGCGCTCAATAAATACGATTGATTGATTGATTGATTGGACACAATCCCTGCCTTGGAGGAATTTCCCGTCTACTATGTGCAGAGTTCTGGACTGAGCGCTTGGGGAATTAGTAGACCCCATCCTTGCCCTTAAGGGGCTGACAGTCTACTTTGTGCAGAGCATTGTGCTGAGCACGGTGTTGCCAATTTTGTTGCCAATTTGTACTTCCCAAGCGCTTAGTACAGTGCTCTGCAGATAGTAAGTGCTCAATAAATACGATTGATGATGATGAGCACATGGGAGAGGACACTAGAGTCAGTGGACACAATCCCTGCTGTCAGGGAGCTGACAGCCTATTACGGGCAGAACAATGAAGATAGACCATGGAAGAGTACAATTATAGTGTTATATTGTGCTCTCCTGAGTGTTTAGTACAGTGCTCTGCACAGGGGAAGTGCTCAATAAATATAATTGATTAATTGAATGAGTAGACACGATCCCTCCCCTCCAGTGTGGCGGGGAGACAGACATTAAAATAAATTAGATGCGGGAAAAGGAGGTAAAGGGGCTATGTACATGAATGACTGGTTAAGTAATAATAATAATTGCGGTATTTGTTAAGCGCTTACTATGTGCCAGACACTGTACTAAGCGCTGGGGTGGATACAGGCGAATAAGGTTGGAAACAGTCCCTGTCCCGCATGGGGTTCACACTCTCAATCCCCATATTACAGCTGAGGGAACTGAGGCCCAGAGAAGTGAAGGGACTTGCCCAGGGTCACACGGCAGACAAGTGGCAGAGCCGGGATTAGAACCCATGACCACAATAATAAGCAATAGGGTTTGTAAGACATGTGCCATGGGCATCTCCTGGCACCCAAACTCTGCCATCTTAAAAGCTTCTCTGGGTGGCCCTTCTGTACAGTGCTCTGCACACAGTAAGTGCTCAATAAATACGATTGATTGATTGATTGAGGAGAATCACTCAGTCAATCATATTTATTGAGAAGCAGCATGGCTCCGTGGAAAGAGCCCGGGCTTTGGAGTCAGAGGTCATGGGTTCAAATCCCAGCTCCTCCAATTGTTGGCTGCGTGACTTTGGGCAAGTCACTTAACTTCTCTGTGCCTCAGTTACCTCATCTGTAAAAATGGGGATTAAGACTGTGAGCCCCCAGTGGGACAACCTTATCACCTTTTATTTATTTATTTTATTTTATTTTATTTTATTTATTTTATTTTATATTATTTTGTTAATACGTTTGGTTTTGTTCTCTGTCTTCCCCTTTTAGACTGTGAGCCCACTGTTGGGTAGGGACTGTCTCTATATGTTGCCAATTTGTACTTCCCAAGCGCTTAGTACAGTGCTCTGCACATAGTAAGCACTCAATAAATACGATTGATGATGATGATGATGATCACCTTGTAACCTCCCCAGTGCTTGGAACAATGCTTTGCACATAGTAAGCGCTTAATAAATGCCATTATCATTATTATATTAGTATTATCTAGACACTCCAAGGAGCACGGGGGGATGGGCAGGAGGAGGAGGATAAGGAGGAGCAGCGTGGTTCAGTGGAAAAGAGCCCGGGCTTTGGAGTCAGAGGTCATGGGTTCGAATCCCGGCTCCGCCACATGTCTGCTGTGTGACCTTGGGCAAGTCACTTAACTTCTGTGAGCCTCAGTTGCCTCATCTGTAAAATGGGGATTAAGACTGTGAGCCCCATGTGGGACAACTTGATCACCTTGCCCCAGCGCTTAGAACAGTGCTCTGCACATAGTAAGCGCTTAACAAATGCCATTATTATTATTATTATTATTATTGGCAGGGAGAATGTGTGAGGAATCGATTCCCAGCGACCTTAAGAATCCAGTGCAGTGCTCTGCACACCATAAGTGCGCAAGACAAGCGCTTAGTACAGTGTTCTGCACATAGTAAGAGCTTAATAAATGCCATTATTATTATTATTATTGGCAGGGAGAATGTGTGAGGAATCGATTCCCAGCGACCTTAAGAATCCAGTACAGTGCTCTGCACACCATAAGTGCGCAAGACAAGCGCTTAGTACAGTGTTCTGCACATAGTAAGAGCTTAATGAATGCCATTATTATTATTATTATTGGCAGGGAGAATGTGTGAGGAATCGATTCCCAGTGACCTTAAGAATCCAGTACAGTGCTCTGCACACAATAAGTGTGCAAGACAAGCGCTTAGTACAGTGTTCTGCACATAGTAAGAGCTTAATGAATGCCATTATTATTATTATTATTGGCAGGGAGAATGTGTGAGGAATCGATTCCCAGCAACCTTAAGAATCCAGTACAGTGCTCTGCACACCATAAGTGCGCAAGACAAGCGCTTAGCACAATGTTCTGCACATAGTAAGAGCTTAATGAATGCCATTATTATTATTATTATTGGCAGGGAGAATGTGTGAGGAATCGATTCCCAGCGACCTTAAGAATCCAGTACAGTGCTCTGCACACCATAAGTGCGCAAGACAAGCGCTTAGTACAGTGCTCTGCACATAGTAAGAGCTTAATAAATGCCATTATTATTATTATATTTATTGAGAGTGAATACGATGTGCAGAGCACTGTACTAAGCGCTTGGGAAAGGACGATATAACAATATAACGGGCGCATTCCCTGACCATGACTGTGAGCCCACTGTTGGGTAGGGACTGTCTCTCTATGTTGCCAATTTGTACTTCCCAAGCGCTTAGTACAGTGCTCTGCACATAGTAAGCTCTCCCTCTCCCCCTCGTCCCCCTCTCCATCCCCCCATCTTACCTCCTTCCCTTCCCCACAGCACCTGTATATATGTATATATGTTTGTACATATTTTTTTTACTCTATTTATTTATTTAATTTATTTGTACATATCTATTCTATTTATTTTATTTTGTTAGTATGTTTGGTCTCTGTCTCCCCCTTTTAGACTGTGAGCCCACTGTTGGGTAGGGACTGTCTCTATATGTTGCCAATTTGTACTTCCCAAGCACTTAGTACAGTGCTCTGCATATAGTAAGCGCTCAATAAATACGATTGATGATGATGATGATGAGTAAGCGCTCAATAAATATGATTGATGATGACCACAACGAGATTACCGTCTTGGGGTGACAGACATGAATATAAAGAAATAAATGACGAAGTGGTGTGGGGCGGGGAGGGGCGATGAATAAAGGGAGCAAGTCAGGACAGTGAAGAAGGGAGTGGGAGAGGAAGAAAAATGGGCTTAGTCAGGGAAGGCTTCTTGGTGGAGGTGGGCCTCCAGTAAGGCTTTGAATGGGGGGAGAGTCGTTGTTTGGCGGAAGTGGGTTCGAGGCCCGAAGCAGGATGTGGGCGAGAGGTCGGCAGCGCGATAAATGAGATGGAGGCCCAGGAAGGAGGTTAGCGGCATTAGAGGAGCAGAGCGTGCGTAGAAGGAGATTGATGATTGATGATGAAGGAGATGATGATGATGATTGACGATGATCATCATCATCATCATCATCAATCGTATTTATTGAGCACTTACTATGTGCAGAGCACCGTACTGAGCGCTTGGGAAGTACAAATTGGCAACATATAGAGACAGTCCCTACCCAACAGTGGGCTCACAGTCTAGAAGGGGGAGACAGAGAACAAAACCAAACATACTAACAAAATAAAATAAATAGAATAGATAGGTACAAATAAATTAAATAGAGTAAAAAAATATGTACAAACATATCTACATATATAGAGGTGCTGTGGGGAAGGGAGGGAGGTAAGATGGGGGGATAGAGAGGGGGACGAGGGGGAGAGGAAGGAAGGGGCTCAGTCTGGGAAGGCTTCCTGGAGGAGGTGAGATGATGGTTGACGATTGATGATGAAGGAGAGAAGAGAGGTGAGGTAGGAGGGGGCGAGGTGGTAGAGAGCTTTAAAGCCCATGGTGAGGAGTTTCTGTTTGTTGCGGAGGATAATAATAATAATAATAATAATTGGCATTTGTTAAGCGCTTACTATGTGCAAAGCACTGTTCTAAGCGCTGGGGAGGATACAGGGTGATCAGGTTGTCCCACGTGGGGCTCACAGTCTTAATCCCCATTTTACAGATGAGGGGACTGAGGCCCAGAGAAGTGAAGTGACGTGCCCAAGATCACACAGCAGACATGTGGCGGAGTCGGGATCCGAACCCATGACCTCTGACTCCAAAGCCCGGGCTCTTTCCACTGAGCCGCGCTGCTTCTCTGGGATGGGAAGCCCCTTGAGGGCCTTGAGGAGTGGGGAAACGTGGACTGAACGTTTTTGTAGAAAAATGACGCGGGCAGCCGAGCAAAGTCCGGACTGGAGTGGGGAGAGACGGGAGGCGGGGAGGTCAGCGAGGAGGCTGATGCAGGATCAATCAATCAATCAATTGTATTTATTGAGCGCTTACTGTGTGCAGAGCACTGTACTAAGCGCTTAGAATGAGGGACAGCGGGAGACCCGTCGCATGGAGAGCGGAGATCGGGGTACCCGGAGCTTGGAGTGTGGAGTAAAAATGATGACAATAGTAATAACAAGAATGTTTTAAGTGGTTAATAATAATAATACGGGCGTTTATTAAGCGCTTACTAGGTGCAAAGCACTGTCCTAAGCGCTGGGGAGGTTACAAGGTGATCCGGTTGTCCCACGGGGGGCTCACAGTCTTCATCCCCATTTGACAGATGAGGGAACTGAGGCACAGAGAAGTGAAGTGACTTGCCCAAAGTCACACAACGGACAAGTGGCGGAGCCGGGATTTGAACCTCCTGCCCTCTGACCTCAAAGCCCGAGCTCTTTCCATTGAGCCACGCTGCTTCTCACTTTGGGCAAGTCACTTAACTTCTCTGTGCCTCAGTTCCCTCATCTGGAAAATGGGGATGAAGACTATGAGCCCCCCGTGGGACAACCTGATCACCTTGTATCCTCCCCAGCGCTTAGAACAGTGCTTTGCACATAGTAAGCGCTTAATAGATGCCATTATTATTATTATAATTATTATTCTCCAATGTGCCAAGTGTTGTGCCATTGTATTATGTGCCAAGCATTGCTTTTTCATGGCTTTTATTAAGCGCTTACTTTGCGCCAGACACTGTATTAATCGCTGAGGTAGATAGAAGCTAATCGGTTTGGACACAGTCCTTATAATAATGATGATGGTATTTGTTAAGCACCTACCATGTGCCGCACACTGTTCTAAGCGCTGGGGGAGTTACAAGGTCATCAGATTGTCCCTCATGGGGCTCACAGTCTTAATCCCTATTTTACGGATGAGATAACTGAGGCACTGAGAAGTTAAACGACCCGTCCAAGGTCACACGGCAGACAAGAGGCGGAGGTGGGATTAGAACTCAGGTTCTCCTGGCTCCCATGCCCGGGTGCAATCTACTAGGCCACATTGCTTCTCGTTGTTTTAAGCACCGGGGAGATAAAAATAATGATATTAATTATATTTTTTAAGCACTTACTATGTGCCAAACGCTGTTCTCAGCGTTGGGGTTGATAGAAGGTTGTCAGTTCGGACGCAGTTCCTTTCATCATCATCATCATCATCAATCGTATTTATTGAGCGCTTACTATGTGCAGAGCACTGTACTAAGCGCTTGGGAAGTACAAATTGGCAACATATGGAGACAGTCCCTACCCAACAGTGGGCTCACAGTCTCCATATGGGGATCCCAGTTTAGGTAGGAGGGAGTAGGATTGAATGCCCATTTTTACAGATGAGGAAACTGAGGCACAGGGAATCAAAGTGACTTGCCCGAGGTCACACAGCAGACAAGTGGCAGAGGCAGGATTAGAACCTGGGTCCTTCTGATTTCCAGGCCTGTGCTCCGTCCTCTAGGCTATGTTGCTTGACTTTTAGCACTGTACTGTGGTAATAGTTGGGTGCTTACTATGTGCCAAGCATTGTTCATTCATCCATTCATTCATTCGATCGTATTTATTGAGCGCTTACTGTGTGCAGAGCACTGTACTAAGCCCTTGGGAAGTCCAAGTTGGCAACCTATACAGACGGTCCCTACCCGACAACGGGCTCACGGTCTAGAAGGGGGAGACAAACAACAAAACAAAACAAGTAGACAGGTGTCAATACCATCAGAATAAATAATCAATCAATCAATCAATCGTATTTATTGAGCGCTTACTATGTGCAGAGCACTGTACTAAGCGCTTGGGAAGTACAAATTGGCAACACATAGAGACAGTCCCTACCCAACAGTGGGCTCACAGTCTAAAAGGGGGGAGACAGAGAACAGAACCAAACATACCAACAAAATAAAATAAATAGGATAGAAATGTACAAGATAAATAAATAAATAAATAAATAAATAGAGTAATAAATATGTACAACCATATATACATATATACAGGTGCTGTGGGGAAGGGAAGGAGGTAAGATGGGGGGGATGGAGAGGGGGACGAGGGGGAGAGGAAGGAAGGGGCTCAGTCTGGGAAGGCCTCCTGGTATATAGCTTATATAGCTATAAACAGAATTATAGCTATATACACATCATTAATAAAATAAATAGAATAGGAAATATGTACAAGTAAAATAAATAGAGTCATGAATCTGTACAAAGATATATACAGGTGCTGTGGGGAGGGAAAGGAGGTAGGGCAGGGGGGATGGGGAGGAGGAGAGGAAAAAGGGAAGGCCTCTTGGAGGAGGTGAGCTCTCAGTAGGGCTAAAAATATCATCATCGTCATCATCATTCGTATTTATTGAGCGCTTACTATGTGCAGAGCACTGTACTAAGCGCTTGGGAAGTACA